>NC_072373.2:218412800-218715200 GCF_028885625.2 Pongo pygmaeus | reverse complement strand
GCCTTCCCCCACTTACCCTTCTGTATGGCCATGAATTCCTTGATCTCCGTGCTCACTTTGTGAAGAAACTGGCAGGGGTTACCCTCCACCAGAGAGATGAAGGAGCCTGAGCTACCAAGAAAGCAACGGACTCGGCCAGAGTCAGCCAGCGGGCCGGGCTTTCCTGCTGGCTTGGCCTGTGTTTCCTTCACTGTGCTCTCTACTTTTCCGGAGGGCGTCCCAGCTCAGAGTCACCCCTCCTCCAGAAGTGGTTCTGGCCTGATGGAGGACTTGAACCATCTGGGGCATCTTGGAAAAGAGTCTGTTTTAAAGCCTATAGAAGTGTTCCGGGATGGAAAGCACACTAGTCATGTCAGCCACTCTGGCCTGGGTGTGAGAGCATCTGCCCAGATGGGAAGCCCTTGGCTGACATGTAAATGTCAGCTATGTCGAGTGCCCAGTGTGGTGGCACTGGGGGCTGGGGGCTGGGCAATGAGGCGGAAGTGCCTGTGCTGTGCTCACCTAGAGGAAAGAGCCTCAAATCTCAGTCGGATTTTTCATGCACATTCCTGCTGTCATCCCAATCATGGTGGCCAACTTTGGAATCTCCTTGGAGAGCCCGTGACGGCCTCAGTGGCTGTGCAGCAGGCCAACAAATGCTCAGGAGTGTAGGCTGCTCCTGGGTCTCAGCTCAGGTCCCCACCGGTTCTGGCTGGCGCTGTGTCACCTCTTCTCTGTGTCAGGATCATTTTTATCCCTCTCTGTCTGTCTTTCTGTCTTTCCCCGTGCCCTCCTTTCTTCCCTGGACCAGCTATTTCAGATTCCATTCAACTCTGTTCAGTGATGCTGCCGCTCTCAATGCTGTTAGAGCACAAGATGTGAGAACGTCTGTGCTGAGTGGCCTGAACACTGAGGGCTGCGGGTCTTTCTAATTTCGGCATTGAGACTTTACAAGTTCACATTCTTGGCATTGCCAATCAGTTAGAATAGAACAATAAACCCCAGTTTTTGTCACGGGCGTCTGTAATTAAAATGGCAACTGGAACAAGGCAGTCACTTACTGAGCGCTGATGGGGTGGCCAACTCTGTGGGGTGCTCAGGAAGACACGGGGCTATGAGATATGGACTCCACTTAGAGGGCTCACCTCAGAGTCAGAGAGCAAAGAGACTTATCCAGGACACGTGGAAAGAATGAGTTTGTGCCTGGCCATGCTTTGGGGGCCATCGCAATTAAATGCTCAATGTGGGGGATGCTTCACAGAGAAGTTAGAACCTGTGATCCTTGCGGGGAGGGGGATGGGATTTAGAGAAGTTGAGAGAGCAAGTGTGCGTCCTGCATGGACCCCAAGTGAGCGAGGGCCCGGCAGCCTGCTCCCCTCGACAGGCAGGCCACCTCCTGCTCCCAGGCTTCTGCCTCCTTCAGAGGACCTGGGAACAGCGCCGTTCTGGACCCAGGTTTCAGAACACTTCCAGGTGGAGCCTGGCCCTGAGCAATTCAGTTTGCCAGCGGGAGCTCGACTGCCACTCTGTCGTCAGCCTTTAGTATTCCTGCCGCTGTCCATCCTCGTCTGCTGTCCCCGTTGTGAAGGTCTGTCACAAGATGCGGGGGAGGCAGCCAGGCCCGGGAGAATTGTCACACTGTTCCCAAGGTTCACTGCTTTTCATTCAGTGGCCAGAGAGGTTTGATGTGCATAAATTTCCACTTTGAATGTGTGAGCTCCATGATAGAGGAATTCAGTTTTTTTGGAGTGGCCCTAAAGCTCCTGAAGTAACAACCAGAAATTTCCAAAAGGAAGATGACAGCTTTACCTAAGAAAGCGTTTTCTGACTCTTTGAGTTTTCTGAACATGGAGTGGATGGGGGAGTGCCCTGTCCCTGGAGGTGCTGAGCTTAGAGAGGGAGGAAGCGGATGGTGGGGTGCAGGTGTTTTAATGCCAGGCTGTCTCTTCATAGCGTGCTGTTTGGTGAACCTGTTTAATTCTGCTTTTTCCCCCTCAGCTTTCAGTGCCCCCAGCCGTGTCTTCTCACCCCTTCATGTTTCCCTCTCCTCTGCCAGGCAGTGAACTTTCTCAGCTGCTCCTTCAGTTTCACATTGAAAGGTGTCGTGTTTTCTGTTTTGTCAAATAGAGTATTGTTACAGTTTTCTGTAAGCTTTAAGCTATCCAAAAATGCTCACAGAAAAACAACAACAAACACCCACAAGATAGAATTTCAGGATTTAGAAGGATTTCCCAGCAAGGGGGCCAGGATTTGCACTCAGGCCCTGGGGCCACAGAGCCCGCAGTGGGCCTCCCCCTGATGCTGGGCGAAGCCCCAGGTGTCACTCCTGTGTTCCCGTCTCGCTTTGCAGCTTCATCGCTGTGGAGAACATTGACAGCTACTGCGTGCTCATCTCCTCCAAAGCTGTTTACTTCCTGAAAAGTGGAGACTACGTGGATCGAGAAGCCATTTTCCTAGAAGTCAAATATGATGACCTCTACCACTGCCTTGTCTCCAAAGACCATGGGAAGGTGTATGTGCAGGTGACCAAGAAAGCCGTGAGCACGAGCAGTGGAGTGTCCATCCCCGGCCCCTCCCACCAGAAGCCCATGGTGAGTGCCCGGCTGTTCTCAGGCTCCTGAGGGGCGGGGCCAGGGCCTCGATGCCTCCGCCCTGCTTCCCCCTCCTCAGCAGGAGCTCATTTAGGAGGTTCAGGCTGGGCCCTTCCCAGGAGTGCTGCCTCTCAGTCCTGAACATGGGAGGGGCCCAGGGTATGTTCACGGGGCGATGCCGCCCTCCCAGCTGGCCCATGGATGACCCTGGGAACGTTAACTGTCTCACAACGTTTGTGCCTCAGTTACCCATAGATGTAGTGAGGGTAACAATACTTACTCTCGTTGGTGATAAGGAACAGCTAATACAACACACAGGGTTTTTCTGCTCCCAAAATGGGATTATTCAGTGCACCGAATCAAAGAAAGCACTGGAGCTCACGCTGGTTTCTCCTTAACAGTGGAAACCGTAACTTTTGTTCTAGTAGCATCTAGCATGCTCAATAAGTATTAGTAAATAAAAGTTATACTTTACCTCCAAAGGGGACAAGGTGTTGTTATGACAAGGCTTTTAAATAATAAAGCTCCTGCGAATAGCTAATGTTCCTGGAGGGCTGGTTGTCTTGTGGGTTTTCTGATCACTGTGTTGCTGTCATCCCCTCCTCACTATTGGTCATAGCAGGTGATTCATTCAAGGCTACACAGCTGACCTTGAGGAGCCGGGGTTCAAATCCAAGTGGCTTGGCACCAGGGCTGGCTGCAGAGCCCCTCGCGGATCTGTCTCTAGCCAGTCGGCCCTGGTGGCTTGCCATGACACCCAGGTGTTAGTCCTGCTCATTCTCACCCAGTATACCCAGATTTTGAAGTTTGCATTCAAGAATGATACGTTAATCTGCTCTCTCTACGGTTCGGAAATAGCGCCAGCCTTATTGGGCCTCTCTCCCCCAGAGTCCTTTGGCCTCCCCCTGCTCAGGAATGCCCTTGGGCCTGTTTGGGCTTGTGTAAGGCTCCCCTGGGGTCATCGGCTTAAGTTAGAGCTGGCTGATGAAGAGGGCGAGCACCTCAAAGTGTGAGTATTTCTCCACATCCCTTCACTGTAGCAGGTGGGCAGCCTCGCCCACTATACTTCTGCCCCTTTCAAAGCAGGTGGGCAGAGGTGTTCGTGGTAAGAAAGACCTAGAGGCTTTTGTTCGCTGATTCTTCTTCCTTCATCAGCCGTCACCAGACCTTAGATGTGAATCCCACATTCTTGCTCTTGGTCTTACCTCTGCAGATCAGTTATGGCCGGGGGGGAGGTCCCAAATGTCAGGTTAGTATGGGTTGGCTGTACAGTCCTGGGAAATGTTTAAAAAGACAGACCGGCCGGGCACGGTGGCTCATGCCTGTAATCCCAGCACTTTGGGAGGCCGAGGCGGGCGGATCACGAGGTCAGGAGTTGGAGACCATCCTGGCTAACACGGTGAAACCCCATCTCTACTAAAAGAAAAAAAAAAAAAAAATGTTAGCCTGGCACACGCCTGTAGTCCCAGCTACTCGGGAGGCTGAGGCAGGAGAATCGCTTGAACCCGGGAGACGGAGGTTGCAGTGAACCAAGATCGCGCCTGGGCGACAGAGACTCCGTCTCAAAAAAAAAAAAAATAATAATTGCAGGGACCCACCCCAGACTTGTGAGTGTGAGTGAAGTAGGAGCAGCCCCGGCCATCACTGTTTCTTTAACGTGTACATCCCATCCTGAGACGCAGCTGGGCTGGGAGCCGCTGCCTCGGTGGATCTGATTCCTGGGTGTCCCCATCCTGGGGACAGGTGACCCATCCTGTTCTCCTCCTTAGGTCCACGTGAAATCTGAGGTCCTCGCTGTCAAGTTGTCACAAGAAATAAACTACGCAAAGAGCCTCTACTATGAACAGCAGCTTATGTTAAGACTCAGTGAAAACCGAGAGCAGCTGGAGCTGGACTCCTGAAGCCCCGCTGCCGAGACGGGTGCTCCTGACACAGCGCAGACCCACCGGGAGGAAAGAGGCCGAGCTCTCGGCTGACATTAGAGGCAGAACCGGAGTTGGGTTTGGGGAAGTTGTCAAGGAATGAGGGAAAGTAAATCCTCATGAGGAAAAGTATAAATGGAAATCGTATTAATTTGTGAGGCAGGGAGTTATTTTAGATTATGGGAAATAATTTTTAAAGGTATTGGTTAAATAACGTTTAAAAACATGTACTGAGATGAATCTAATTTTTAGATTGCCCTGTATTTTGTTAACATGTATATATGTACAACAGTGTGTTTGTAAATATATAGGAATGTTTCTGAACAGGGCCTGTGCTATGTGTAAAGGTTTGTTAACTGTAAAGTAATATAAAATTATATTGGATCTTCTATTGCACTAATTCTAGATGTCTAATTCAGGATACTGTCTATAGAAAGGCATTCTTAAAAGTTAAAGAATGTTACATCTTAGTTTTGGAGACTAAAGTATTCCCAGTAAAGTGGGTTGAGGCGAGGGCTGTGGTCCTGAAAGGGACGCCTTTGACATCGTGGCCGTCCAGTTGGGCCGTGAGCTGTGGCACCCAGGACTGGCGCTGGCCCTTCGGAAGGATCTAGGAGAGGGGTTTGGGAGCCCACTTTTAATTTCTCACCCCCATTTTACAAAGAGTGCTTAGATTCTCACAAATTATGTTGTAAGTTATGCATTTGGCTTTTTCCTAACTAGTCTTACCAAACTTAGGGGGAAACCTGTGCTCCATTACCACACGTGTGCAAGTCAGCATTGTAAGTTTTCTCAGGTTATTATTAGAGAGGTTGGAAACATTGGTAAACTCTGTTGATTGAGAAGGAAAAAAAAAAATCCCATTGAACTGTTGCAACAAATCAGAAATCCACATAAGAGTGCGCTCCTGCCTGGGCAGCAACAACCAAGAACAAAGCCCCGCGACTGTTTTCTTTTTAATAAAGCCACAGGTGGGCATCGCAGCTCCACAGCCCGAGGGCACACAGGATGGAAACTCCAGGATGAGAAGGGAGCAGGGAGAGTTCCAGAAAGGGGGATGAAATAGGAGTATTAAAAAGCTGCGTTGGTAAGTTTTTCATGGAACCAAGATTTGACGAAGGCATCTCTTATCCTTGGTTTTAAATTCCTGCTGGGAGCAAGGCCTGGTATGAGCGCCCTGGGTCTTGTTTTTGGTGTTTTGCTTTTCTGTAAGGATTAAGCAGATAGGGAGAAGGGAAAAAAGGCCTCATTTTAGAATGAATGAGTCACCTTGTGATTTTTAAATTTTTATTTTAATAAAGCTAATCAATTTCTACAACCTTGTCACATGTAGCTGAGTCTGGGATGACTCAGTGGATCAGTGGATGCGTGGAAGGTTTTGGTGTTTATAACTCATGACCCAAATCCTTCCAAGACACAAATGAAGCTAATCTTCCCCTCCCTTTCCTTTCCCACTTCCCCTCTGTGTCTCTGTGTGTGTGTGTGTGTGTGTGTGTGTGTGTGTGTATGCACGCATGCAGAGAGGAAGGAAGGGAGCTTTAGCACAAGTAGCTACATAGTGTTCAAGGATCAGCTTTCTTGAACTCCGAGCCTTGGTTGCCTTTGCTGAACTCCAAGTTAGTGGATTGCAGAATGGAAACTTGGCTTTTGCAGCACTGGGTGAGTTTTAGTTTGTGTGTGTCTTGCTGGGGGGTGGTGATGATTGTCTCAGCACTCACGCACTGCACAAGATGGCAGCGGGATACAGCCAAGTGGCAGCTCCTCCGCAGCTTCCTCCTCAGCCTCCCTCCTTGCACCCCCACAAGTTTGGCTTGTGGTTTTTGTCATCAGTAACCCACTGCCTGAGATCGTGATCTCTTAAAAGATGAGACTCTCGGAAGGACTGATTGTATGCGTCAGTGAGCCTTCTATCACCTTCTGGAACAAAGTCACTTGAAATCTCTTGATGAGATTAAGGAGTTTAGTGTTACTAAGAAAATCTGCTTTGGGCCGCAGCAGTGCTGGGTGTTCTCAGACCTGACTGAGGAAGTTAGCTGCGGGCTGCCCTGTGGGCTGGTGCTTCAGGAGGAATCCAGAGAAGTGTTGAGATGCCCCCCTTGGGCTCCTTTCTAATTTTAATCAGCTCTTTAAATAGCTGCCCATCTCCTGTGATTGCACAACCAAGCACTTTGACATTTGCACCTTAGGAGAGGCAGATGTTAAAATGGAATCCAAAGACCATCTAGGGCGGGGCTGGGTGGGAGATGGGAGGGCCAACTGCGAGCTGCTCCACTTCTCAGCTCTCCCCTGCCCTACAGCCCTGGGCCAAACAAGGCCAGAAGGTTTCAGGGGCATTTGACATCCCCTCCTGGTTCTCACCAGGAAAACATCCAAAGCTTTGGAGGAAACAGGCCCTGCCCCTGGCTCCTTAAATGCTCCGTCTCTTTGTAAACTGATACTCAGCCAGCAATGCCTAAGACTTTGTTAAGATCATTTCTACTGCTTTTCTTTCTGCCTCAGACACACAGTTCGTCTCTGAGGAAAGTAAAATAAATGGAATAAGAGTAAATTGGGTAAGGAGATATCCAAAGCTACTCAGTCCCTTGACCCAGCACAGTTGGCCGACCCGTGTCACTCCCTGGCTGTCGCTGCTTCTCTGTGCTCACTGAAGGGTGAGCCAGGTCAGTGCTTCCCCAGCCCCTGGGCCTGGTCACTACACAGTGGAAAACAGACAAGCGGCCCCTTCCCCAAATCCCAGGGTGTCTTGCTGCTTGGTGGGTACTCATCGCAACGTTCTGAAGGCTCCAGGGCCACTTTGTTTGTAAGTATGATCTGTGCCTCAAAATACCATAGTAGCTGCTTGATAAAATTCTAAAAATAAAATATCTGGTTCTCTATTATGTAAACACTATTACAGTCACCAGTGTGTGAAGACTCTTGAGTCTGGTTCTCATATCAGAGTCATCATTTTTCTTCCTGTGGAATAAAATGCCTTGTGGACTTCCCAAACTTGTTCTTTTGTTTTCTTCTGGTCTCTTGGTGATCCACAGCTTCTAGAGCTATCACCAGTGACAAATACCAAACATAGTATGATGCTCACAATAAAATGTGGCCTCTCCCCGCAAGCCTGGGGAAGCACCCCCACACCTTAACCAGTCTCAGCCTCCCAAGAGTAAGTGGCAGTCTCTGTGCTACACTGGCTGCTGCTCAGTCAACTCTGAGGTTCCTGGTCCAAGCCCCAGCAGGACAGACGTCACACTTAGGGTTTAGGCAGCTGAAGAAGAAACAGCAAAGGAGGCCGGGCATGGTGGCTCACGCCTATAATCCCAGCACTTTGGGAGGCTGAGGCAGGCGGATCACAAGGTCAGGAGATTGAGACCATCCTGGCTAACATGATGAAACCTTGTCTCTAACCCCCACTATATCGCCCCTCTCTATTCCATCCACTCCACCTCAAAATTAGTAACCTTGTGTGTTGCCCAAATTTTCACCACATTATGTAATTATGTATATAATTAAAAATACAAAAAATTAGCTGGGCATGGTGGTGGGCGCCCGTAGTCCCAGCTACTTGGGAGGCTGAGGCAGGAGAATCGCTTGAACCCGGGAGGCGGAGGTTGCAGTGAGCTGAGATCACGCCACTGCACTCCAGCCTGGCACAACAGCCTGGCAACTCTGTCTCAACAACAACAAAAAAAAAACAGCAAAGGAGACTCAGCAGGATCATCCAGAGATGGAGTGACACCAGGAGGGGATGGATCCTAGAAGCTGAGGCCAGAAAGGTTTCAAAGACTATTGAGTGCTGCTGCTGAGTCGGGTGGGATGCGGACCAACAATTATCAATGGACCTAGCAATGCTGAAGTCACTGGAGACCTTTCTAAGAGCGGTTTCAATGGGGCATTGGAGGTGAAAGCCGGGTTGGAGTAGATTCAAGAGGAAAATGGAAGGAGAGAAATATCAACAGCTCTCTAGAGGAATCTGGCCATAAATGGAGAGAACGGACCAGAAATTCAAGAGGGCAGGGAAGGAATGAGGGAGAAGAGGGCCTGGCAGACCAGGAAGATGGGTGGAGGTGGGGGAGCTTGAGATTCGGTTGATTGCTCCTGATTTCTCACATCAGACAAGAATGAATACAGGGCAGGAAGTGATGCAGATTTGGAGAGAGAGAAGGTGCACGTAGTCATGTAGGATAGCGGGAAAGGGAATAGGCCACAGAAGTGTGGTATGTTTGCCAGGCGACATTAAGGACCCATTTGACATTGATGACCATGAATTTACAGTGGAATCGGGCAGCCTGGTTGTACTTTTGGCCGGCCACATTTAGCTGCACAGCTTCAGTGTTGTAGGATAGGCAAAGAGCTGGCTTTAATCAAGAAATGTTCCCCTCACCTATTCAAGTACCTCATCCACCGTTGCCCAGCTGAACTGGCCAAGAGCCAGTCAGAACAAAATGTCAACAGAAATCCAAAAGCCTAGAGAAGGGAAGGGCTACGCTTTCCAAACCAAAGCACAGCTTCTGAAGACTATGCCCCTTCCAAGTGGGAGAGACAGTGGGAGGTGTGGTTAACAACCCCCACATGCACACACAATTAGACTCTTCAGGGGTTCACAGATGCAGTGGGACGGTCAGTGTTTGACAGTGAACCAGCCAGGCACTCCAGGGCCTGGGGATGTCATTGACACACAAAGGGTATGTGTATAACGATCTTCCATTTCCTCAGCCGAGTTCAACAAGCCGTCTTGCAGGTATTGGTTGGCTGCAAACACAGCTTTCACCCCAGCTCTTTAGACCAAGAATGCGATTTCTAGCACCATAAGAGATACTTGATGTTTGCTGTTCACTGGACAGTGCATCCCAAGACCCTAAGAACAGAAGTGCTTCCTGAACACACACGCAAGCATGTTCATTATTATTTAGAAGTTTGGATTAACCTGGAAGAGCACTTCTTCAGGCAATTGGAAGTGAGATTGCACTCACATCTGCAAGGGTCTTGAAGATCATCCAAGTTGTGGCTCTCTGGCTGGGGGCATGATAAAAGCAATCATAAAGACCAAAGAAAGGGACTGTAATCCTAGCGCTTTAGGAAGCCAAGCCAGGAGGATCAAGACCAGCCTGGGCAACAGAGGGAGACCCTGTCTCTACAAAAAAAAAAAAAAAAAAGTCCGGGCATGGTGATGGATGCCTGCAGTCCCAGCTTCTTGAGAGGCTGAGGCAAGAGGTTGACTTAAGCCCAGGAGGTTAAGGCTGCAGTGAGTTATGATTGCACTACTGTACTCTAGCCTGGGCGACAGAGCAAGACCATGTCAAAAAAAAAAAACTCATTGCTGAATAATCCTACTGACACTTTTTAAAAGTAGTCTTCCCTCTTTGCTCCCCCCACTATATTGCCCCTCTGTATTCCATCCACTCCACCTCAAAATTAATAACCTTGTGTGTTGCCCAAATTTTCACCACTTTATATAATTATGTATAGTTCCATAAGCAGATGTACATATTCATAGATTCCTAACATTTGTGTTTACAAAAATGGAATCTATTAAACACTGTCTTGTGACTTACTTTTCTCACTGTTCCCTCAGGCTGGTATCACTCTATTCTCTGAAGTGCTGCATGTTCATTAATGGTGTAAATGTTCTATAATTTACTGACCTATTCCTGCTTCAGTGGGCATTCACTTTGCTTTCCAGATGCTTCCACCCTGCCCCGAAGATCAACACTGCAATAGATGCCCTCCTATGTATGCATTTACACGCCAGTTCTATTTCTGTGCAGTTGCTTCCTGGGAGCTGATTAGTTAGGAGGTATGTTCCAGACCACTTTCCCCCAGTGCTGGTGGGAATGTGAAGGGCAGCACCCATCTCTGCGCCTCTTACCTGTCTGATGGGTACGAAGTGATAGTTCATTGTTACTTTATCTTGTGTGTCCCCAGCAGTGAATTTGACCATCGTTTTGTTTGTTGGCATTTGGATTTATTGTTAGGAACGGCATTTGCTGAATTACAGCAAATGCCTTTCAGCATCTATGATTATGAACGGTTTATTATTATACTGTTTCTTCTTTAATTTTTGTTTAAGTAACATGTTGATAGATTTCCTGATATGGAACCACTCTTAATCCCTGGAATAATGGATTCCACTTGGATAAAATGTGTTAGTTTGTTATTCTTTTAATACATTCCTGGCTCTTTTTGCTAATATTTTGAATCTTGGCACTTTTTAAGTGAAAGGGGCCTATAATTTTCTTTTTTTCAGAGTAACCTTTTTTTTCTTTTGAGACAGGGTCTCACTCTGTTGCTCAGGCTGGAGGGCAGTGGCTCAGACTTGGCTCACCACAACCTTGAACTCCGGGCTCAAGCGATCCTCCCACCTCAGCCTCCCATGGAGCTGGGGCTATAGGCATGTGCCACTTTGCCCGGCTAATTTTTTTTATTTTGAGTAGAGATGGGGTCTTACTGTGTTGCCCAGGCTGGTCTCAAACTCCTGGACTCAACTGATTCACCTGCCTCAGCTTCCCAAAGAGCTGGGATTATAGGCATGAGCCACTGTGCCCGGTCTCTTCATCAGACTTTAGAACGAAAATTATACTGTCGTCGTAGAATGGACTGGGGAACTTAACACCATTTGGCTTACAATACTTAAATTACATTAGAATTTTCTGTTCTGATTTTCAAAGCTTGGATAAAAGCAGGCTGTAAACCCTTAGGTTATAAAACTTTTTTTTTGAGACGGAGTCTTGCTCTGTCACCCAGGCTGGAGTGCAGTGGGGCGATGTTGGCTCACTGCAAGCTCAGCCTCCCGCGTTCAGGCCATTCTCCTGCCTCAGCCTCCTGAGTAGCTGGGACTACAGGCGCCTGCAACCACGCCCAGCCAATTTTTTGTATTTTTAGTAGAGACGGGGTTTCACCACGTTAGCCAGGATGGTCTTGATCTCCTGACCTCATGATCCGCCCACCTCGGCCTCCCAAAGTGCTGGGATTACAGGCGTGAGCCACTGCACCTGACTTTTGTTTATAAGACAAGGTCTTGCTTTGTCACCCAGGCTGGAGTGCAGTGGTATGATCATAGCTCACTGTAGTCTTGAACTCCTGGCCTCAAGCCATCCTCCTACCTCAGCCTCCCAAGTATCTGGGACCACTGGCGCATGCCACCATGCCCAGCTAATTTATTTTCTTTTTTGTAGAGGCAGGTCTCGCTTTTTGCCAAGGCTGGTCTCGAATTCCTAGCTTCAAGTAATTCTCCTGCCTCAGCCTCCCAAAGAGCTGGGATTATAGACATGAGCCTGGCCTAGAACTCTTTTTTTTTTTTTTGAGACAGAGTCTAGCTCTGTCACCCAGGCTGGAGTGCAGTAGCACAATCTCAGCACACTGCAACCTCTGCCTCGTGGGTGCAAGCAATTCTCCTGCCTCAGCCTCCCGAGTAGCTGGGACTACAGGCGCCTGACACTACGCCCAGCTAATTTTTTGTGTGTGTATTTTAGTAGAGACAGGGTTTCACCGTGTTGCCCAGGCTGGTCTCAAACTTCTGAACTCAGGCAATGTGCTCGTCTCGGCCTCTCAAAGTGCTAGGATTACAGGCATGAGCCACTGTGCCTGGACTAGAACTCTTTTCAATGGTGCCATTTAATCATCATCCCACACTCTACTGTGTTTATTGGAGTATTCAAGTTTTCCATTTCTTCATAGGTCAGTTTTGGTAACATTTGATTTTTTTAAATCATTCAGTTCTCTTAACTTTTTGAATTTGTTGCTGGTACAGTTGCATGTATTCTCTTAAAATTATTTTAAGGCCTCATATCTGGTTATTTCTCCTTTCTCCTTCCTTATCTTGCATGTTTTTACTTTTTTTTCATAACTAACTTTTTGAGGATGTTAGTGTTCTTTTCAAAGAACCAGTTCGAAATGTACTTTTCTTTGCTACTTTTTGTTATTTTATTGATCACATCTTTAATCTTTTGGTCCCTATACCTGGCCTGTTTTGATTTATTTTACTATTCTTTTCTTGCTTTCTAAGGTAAGTATTTTGTTTTGTAGTGTTGTATTTTTTTCATCTTTCTTCTTGAATAACAATGACATTTTTAGGTTATAAATTTTTCTCTGGTACTCAGTTTGCCTCATTAATTTTGGCATTAAGCGTTCTTTTATTGCTTTCTATATAGTCTTTAATTTTGCTTTTAATTTATTCTTTGATCTAAGGATTACCTACTTGTTAATTTCCAAATATCTTATCTATCTATCTATCTATCTATCTATCTATCTATCTATGTGAGACAAAGTCTGGCTCTGTCGCCCAGGCTGGAGTGCAGTGGTGCAATCTTGGCTCACTGCAACCTCCGCCTCCCAGGTTTAAGTGATTCTCCTGCCTCAGCCTCCCGAGTAGCTGGGACTTGGTATGCCACACACCCGGCTAATTTTTTGTATTTTTAATAGAGATGGGGTTTCCCCATGTTGGCCAGGCTGGTCTCGAACTCCTGACCTCAAGTAATCCTCCCGCCTCAGCCTCCCAAAGTCCTGGGATTACAGGCATGAGCCACTGTGCCCAGCCAAATTATCTCCTTTAAGTTAATGTTTTGAATTTTATTGGATTATGATCAGTAAATAAATCTAACCTGAAGATTTCTACACTCTAAAAACATCTGGTCTGCGCGCAGGGGCTCATGCCTGTAATCCCAGCACTTTGGGAGGCCAAGGTGGGCAGATCACTTCAGCTCAGCAGTTTGAGATCGGTCTGGGCAACACAGCGAAACCCCATCTCTGCAAAATATACAAAAATGAGCCTGGCATGGTGGTGTGCACCTTAGTCCCAGCTACTTGGGTAAGAGGATCCCTTGAGCCGGGGAGGTTGAGGCTGCAGTGAGCCGTAACCACTGCACTCCAGCCTGGATAACAAAAAGTGAGACTCTGACCAAAAAAAAAAAAAAAAAAAAAACGTTGTAATTTTCTTATTGTCCAAGTACTTGATCAGTTTATGTAAATGTTCCAGGGCCAGGCTCAGTGGCTCATGCCTGTAATCCCAGCACTTTGGGAGGCCGAGGCGGACAGATCATGAGGTCAGGAGTTCAAGACAAGCATGGCCGATATGGTGAAACCTTGTCTCTACTAAAAATATGAAAAAATTAGTCGGGCATGGTGGCATGCGCCTGTAGTCCCAGCTACTTGGGAGGCTGAGGCAGAAGAATCGCGTGAACCCAGGAGGCGGAGGTTGCAGTGAGCCGAGATCGTGCCACTGCACTCCAGCCTGGGCGACAGAGCGAGACTCCATCTAAAATAAATAAATAAATGTTCATGAACATATGAAACAAAAGTATATTCTCTCTTTGAGGCATGCAAATAGAGATAGACAGACAGACACACAGAACTTTGCAGACTGTCTGAATTAAGTCCTGCAGGATCTTATTTTGTATGTGGGAGAGACTGCCTTGAATCTTCAAGTGGCCTGCGGGGCAGAGTCTCTAACTCCAGCTATATCCTTTGGAAGTGCAGTAAGTGCTTAAAGTAAACAAAGTTAGAAGAAAGGAAAAGGAAGAACACAGCAGCCTTAATTAAGCTTCCTCCAAATACTCCAGTTGGAACTTCAGAAGGATTTGACGCTGGAACAATTGCACTACAGAGCTGCCTGCCCCACGCCCAGGAGCAGGGCCAACCCATTTGTCGCTGAGAGGAGCCAGACCATGTTCTCCCACAGTCTTACCCAAGGAGCACAGCCAGCGTCAGCAGCTCCCAGGGGCTCATAAAATCTTCACACCTCATGCTTATTCTGGTCTGACTCAAAAGCACAGAAAGGCCATGGGTACGTTTTGACTTGGAGGAAATGTGTGAATCTAGACCAACTTGGCTCTTGGAAACCCCGGGCAAGTGAGCCCCCAAGGGAGGGGGTGTGTGGGAGATGGGAGGGGGTGGTGCTGGGAGGGGGCGGGTGCTGAAACAGCTCCCAGGGCCACTTTAGAGGGAAAGTTCCTGCCTTTTGGGCGTATTTTCCTGAGATGCTTAAGGGGTACACAGAGACTTCTGGAAAGCTTGGCCAAGCCTGCAGAAAGGCAACTCTCAATCTGTTCCATGGTTTGTCCACAGAGATCAAGCATCCCTAGGTGTTCCGAGACAACACACGTGACTCTGATGCTACAGAACCTAACCCTCTGCCCCTCCAGCAACAGGGAGGCACTTCCAGCCCCTGCTTTTGAGCACGTACTGGGTGCCAGGCTCGGTACTGGGTGCACGGATGTACAGTGAATAGGGTGGCATTCTTGCTGCCCTCACTGAGCTAGCTATACTAGTGGTGGATGTCAGGGTGTGGCAGGGAAGACTCAACTGAGAAAGAGGCGGATGGTCTGAGTCCAGCAAGAGTGAGGAGAGTTCATGAGGCACCGGGAAGAGGGCAGTGTCCGTTTGGATCCCTGAGGCAGGGACCTGCTTAGCACAGCTGAGTCCCAGGATCCCTGGACTGGCTGGAGCACAATGAGAGGAGGTGGGGGGCGCAGCCGGGCCAGGTCATGTTGGACTCTGTAAGCCACGCTAGGAGAGGCTATAAGCAGAGGGTTCCACAGTGAGGTTGGCATCGCAAAAGATATACCTGTCTGGCTGCAGATGGAGACAGGGTAGCATGAGTTAGTAGTGGAGAGCAGCTACAATAGCCCAGGCAAGAAATAAGGAGGCTTGGATGAGGATGGGGGCAGAGAGATGGAAGGGAGCCAATAGAATCTGGATATGTTTTTGAGGGAGAACAGAAAAACCAGTGAGATTGATTTCATGCAGAGATTAGGGGCCAAGCACGGTGGCTTACGCCTGCAATCCCAACACTTTGGAAGATGGAGGCGGAAGGATCACCAGAGCCCAGGAGTTTGAAACTTCAAAACAGCCTGGGCAACATAGCAAGACCCCATCTCTAAAAAAAAAAAAAAAAAAAATTGGCTGGCCATGGTGGCACATGCCTGTAGTCCCAGCTACTAAGGAGACCAAGACAGGAGAATTACTTGAGTCCTAAAGTCAAGGGTGCAGTGAGCCGAGATTGCACCACTGCACTCCACCTTGGAAGACAGAGCAAGACTTGTCTCAAAAAAAAAAAAAAAAAAGAGAGAGAGAGAGAGATTAGGGAAAAAGAAATATCAAGGGTAGCTTCTGGGTTTCTAGCTTAAGCAACCAGTGATGTGTTTAAAACCATGGGGGCAGATTTGATGATAATGAGAGTAGAATTTGAGATGAGAAGGGGGCCTGGACAAGCCCTAAGGAGCTCCAGCATGTAATGGATGTGTGTAGGAGCACGAGCAAAGAAGATGGCGAAGGAGCAACTGGAGAGGTGGCTGGCAAAATAGAAGACAGTGCTTCGGCCGGGCGCAGTGGCTCACGCCTGTAATCCTAGCACTTTGGGAGGCCGAGGTGGGCAGATCATGAGGTCAGGAGATCGAGACCATCCTGGCTAACATGGTGAAACCCCGTCTCTACTAAAAATATTAAAAAAATTAGCGAGGCGCGGTGGCGGGCGCCTGTAGTCCCAGCTACTCGGGAGGCTGAGGCAGGAGAATGGCGTGAACCCGGAAGGTGGAGCTTGCAGTGAGCCGAGATCTCGCCACTGTACTCCAGCCTGGGTGACAGAGTGAGACTCCATCTCAAAAAAAAAAAACAAACAAAGACAATGCTTCGAGAAGGAAGATACAGTCAAGTGGATTGCATGGCGCTAAAATGCCGAGTAAGACATATGTTGTATTCAACAATGTAGAGGACATTGCCTGTGAGTTGCGTTGGAATTTCAGACAGAGTGAAGTTAGGCGGGATGAAGCGCCGATGGCAGCAGGTTAAGGAGAGATCCTGAGTATGACAGAATGGCCATGGAACTTTGGCCCACGACAGTGACTTACAAGGGCGGTCGGTAGGAGTAGGAGCCTGCATGCTGGAGAAAGAGTGCAGATCCAGCCTGCAAACAATTAAAAAACAATAATAAAACTAGGACTAAAAGCCGGCTGCTTTTTATTATCACTGTGCTCTTGGCAATTCTAAACAAAATCTGGAGATTTGGGGTGGAGATAAAATTCTCCTCCCCTCAAAAATCTTTGGTGAGTTTAAATTCCAGTGAGTTTTAGTAGATATGTAGGCAAGCTTTAAATTAGCACATTGTAGTACTTTTCCTTTAGTAAACCTTGTACACCACGTGGACGTTAATTCTGAGATCTGCCGGTTATGCAGTGGGCGCCCAGCAAGCGTGGACTCTGCTAACGCACCTTCATTTCAAGAGAATGTTCTAATGGTTTGGAATTGTTCAGGCTTGCTCGGGGCACAGTGGAGTCTCTAACCCCCCTGTTGCAACATATTCCTGCATGTAAACAGATTTTAAGACAAAGCAATGGGACTTGAGTTGCTTCAATGCTGTCATTCTGTGTGACCACTTGCGGTTTTATTTTATTTATTTTATTTTATTTTTTTTTTTGAGACGGAGTTTCACTCTTGTCACCCAGGCTGGAGTGCCATGATGCGATCTCGGCTCACTGCAACCTCCACCTCCCAGGTTCAAGCAATTCTCCTGCCTTAGCCTCCCATGTAATTGAAATTGCAGGCATGCACCACCACACCCAGCTAATTTTTGTATTTTTAGTAGAGACGGGGTTTCATCATGTTGGCCAGGCTGGTCTCGAACTCCTGACCTCAAGTGATTTGCCCATCTCAGCCTCTCAGAGTGCTGGGATTACAGGTGTGAGCCACCGCACCCGGCCTCACTTGCAGTTTATTTGTGTTTTAAAACTTAAAGAGTGAGGCCGGGCGTAGTGGCTCATGCCTGTAATCCCAACAATTTGGGAGGTCGGTCAAGGCAGGTGGATCGCCTGAGGTCAGGAGTTTGAGACCAGCCTGGCCAACATGGTGAAACCCCGTGTCTACTAAAAAAACAAAAAAATTAGCTGGGCATGGTGGTGCGCACCTGCAATCCCAGCTACTCAGTAGGCTGAGGCAGGAGAATCACTTGAACTTGGGAGGTGGAGGTTGCAGTGAGCTGAGATCGTGCCACTGCACTCCAGCCTGGGCGACAGAGACAGACTTTGTCTCAAAAACAAAACCTTACAGAGTGAAATAGAATCCAGACTAGGAAGGGGAATCTTCTTGTCTGGTAAGTGCAAATTTTAGTTCATTCATGGAATGTAAAGAAAAGTGTTACGTTAGCAGTATGATTTTATAATTGCCACAATTCTAGTTGTACCTTTTGCTGATGATTTTCTTAAAATCCACTTACTAGTTACTGGAGAATTATTTAAATAGACATTTGTTATATACAGCTATCACCAAAAGACCAAAATACAAATCATTAAGTAAATATAAAAAATATATAGCAATGGCCGGATGCAGTGGCTCACGCCTGTAATCCCAGCACTTCGGGAGGCCGAGGCGGGCGGATCACCTGAGGTCAGGAGTTGAAGACCAGCCTGGCCAACATGGAGAAACCCCATCTCTACTAAAGATACAAAAATTAGCCCGGTGTGGTGGCAGGCGCCTGTAATCCCAGCTACTCGGGAGGCTGAGGCAGGAGAATTGCTTGAACCCAGGAGGCAGAGGCTGCAGTGAGCTGAGATCGTACCACTGTACTCCAGCCTGGGCAACAGAATGAGACTGTCTCAAAAAAGCAAACAAACCAACAAAAAACATGTAATAAGAGTAAGTGGTTGTGCCCTTTTGTACTGTCATACTTTTGTACTGTGATTGTGTATTTTTAAAGTTCAATAAAAAATTTTCACCATCTGCATTTATTTTCTTCTTATTGTTTCATTCATTAGCATTAATGAAGATATTAGGTTGCTGCAAAGGTAATTGCTGGGTGTTTTTTTTTTTTTTTTTTTTTTGAGACAGAATTTCACTCTTGTTGCCCAGGCTGGAGTGCAATGGCGCGATCTTGGCTCACTGCAACCTCTGCCTCCCGGGTTCAAGTGAATCTCCTGCCTCAGTCTCCCGAGTAGCTGGGATTACAGGCATGCGCCACCACGCCCGGCTAATTTTGTATTTTTAGTAGGGACAGGGTTTCTCCATGTTGGTCAGGCTGGTCTCGAACTCCCGACCTCAGGTGATCTACCCGCCTTGGCCTCCCAAAGTGCTGGGATTACAGGCGTGAGCCACTGTGCCTGGCAGGTAATTGCTGTTTTTGTCATTGAAAGTAGTTTTGTCATATTGAGAAAGGAAGAGTTAAAAACAAAAAACAAAACAAAAAAAAAACTCAGAAGAATTCTATGGGCTTCCAGCCTACTAAGCACACCACTGGTCCAAGGTAAGCGTCCTGGGGGATGTCCAATGTCTGTCATCCCTGGACATGGAAGACGAGTTGGGTCTGACAATTGGCACCACCAGACTAAGCCAAGGCCTCTTATGGAGTTGATGGGAGAAGTTCCCAAAAGGACTGAAACATCTTCAGTGCAGTCTGAATTGGGGAAGGGAAGGGCAGGTGGGTGAGGGGAGATCTAGAATGAAAGAGTCCTGAACTGGAGTTTTATGGGAGCTTGGAATGAACTGTTTTCCAATCCTGTGCTCCACCATGTGCCACGCCAAACTAATCCTGTCCCTAGAGGCAGCTACTTTGAACTCTTTTCCAATGTCTTCTTGTATTTAACTCTATTTTTCCAAATATCATGTTTTCACCTATTTTTGCATTTTTTTTCCAATTGTAGGTGTGGTCTACTGATTTTCTACTGTGGAGGATTAGGCTTTGGTTCTCTCCGTCTCCCCCACAGCCTCCCCAAAATATTCCACACTGGGGAGAAAAGGAGAAACATCGTTACAGATCCTAGATGTTTACAGGATAGCAGGGGAATATTATGAATAACTTTTTGCCTTTAAACCTAACAATGCAGATAAAATGGACACATTTCTTGAAAGGCACAAATTACAAAAATTCATAGGAGAAACAGGAAATTTGAATAGCCCTATATCTATTAACAAAATTAAATTTTTAATTAAAAACCTTCCCCTACACAAAAAATCCAGGCCCAGATGGCTTCACTTGAGTGAATTCCCCTCAAGGAAAACACTCAAGGAAAAATTAGTATCAACCCTACACAAATCCACACTAGAGAAGAAAGCACTTTCCAATTCATTTTATGATAAACAAACTATAGTATAACATAAGGTTGGAACACTACACAGCAATGAAAACCCACAAACTACTGACACACAAAGCCGCCTAGAGGAGCTCAGAATCATGCAGAGTGAAAGGAGGGTAATGGCCAAGCTAAGTTTTAAAAAAAGAGTTAGTGGTGTGAAGAGGCGTGAATGAGAGTGAGCAGAGAGAGATTTTCTCTTTGAGAACAGGAAGCCAGTGACCTAAATGAGTAAAGGTGCCTCTGACCTTGCTGCTCCCTGAGATGGAGAACTGGGAGATAGCCCGGTACGGTGGCTCACGCCTGTAATCCCAGCACTTTGGGAGGCCGAGGTGGGCGGATCACGAGGTCAGGAGACCAAGACCATCCTGGCTAACACGGTGAAACCCTGTCTCTACTAAAAATACAAAAAATTAGCCGGACGTGGTGGTGTGCGCCTGTAGTCCCAGCTACTCAGGAGGCTGAGCAAGAGAATCACTTGAACCTGGGAGGCAGAGGTTGCAGTGAGCCGACATGGCTCCATTGCACTCCAGCCTGGGCAACAGAGCGAGACTCCATCTCAAAAAAAAAAAAAAAAAAAAAAAAAAAAGAGAGAACTGGGAGTCCATCTTAGGTGATGGGTTTCACTTTGGACACATTGAACATGGGGCCCTGCAGAGCATCCAGTTAGCAGCTTTAGAAAGGTAGAGATGGGGGAGTCATTCTTTTGGAGACAGTAGTTTGTTTGTTTGTTTATTTTTTGGAGACAGAGTCTCACTCTGCTGCCCAGGCTGGAGTGCAGTGCTGTGATCTCAGCTCACTGCAACCTCTGCCTCCCAGGTTCAAGCGATTCTCCTGCCTCAGCCTCCGGAGTAGCTGCGACTACAGAAACGTGCCACCACGCCTGGCTAATTTTAGTGTTTTTAGTAGAGATGGGCTTTCACCATGTTGGCCAGGCTGGCCTTGAACTCCTGACCTCAAGTGATCCACCCACCTCGGCCTCCCAAAATGCTGGGATTCCAGGTGTGAGCCACCGCGCCTGGCCTGGAGACAGTAGTTTAAATAAGTCCTGGCGTGAATGCCTTACCCAGAGGGGGCATAAAGTGAGGAGTCTAAGGCCAGCACCCTGGGAAATGTCAGCGTAAGAACTGCCAGGGGAGGAGGAACCAGGAAGGGTCAGTGACGGGGATGACAAAGGGGGTGTTGTGGGGAAAAGGGCAGAGGAAGAGGGACTAGCGACCACCTCTGCTCTGAGGTCAGGCGGAGCAAGACTGAAAAGAGGCCGGGGATTGGGAAATGAGGCCATTGGTGGCCTTGTCCCTGGCGGCTCTGGGATGTGGGCCAGAAGCCAGTCCCTGGTGTTGAAATAGGATCCAAAGGTGAAGAAGGGAGTGTAGATGTTCTTTAAAATTTGACTGTGGATGGGAGGGTGGTTTTGGTTTTTGCCATGTTGGTGTTTTAAAAGCAGCAGGGAGTTGAGCTGCTTGCGGACTGGAAGGAAGGAGCCAGCAGACAGGGAGGAGAGGAGGGGAAGTGGGTAGTGAAGGGGAGAGAGAATAGCCAGGGGTGGTGGGCAGAAGGAGAGGAAATGGAACCCTAGAGGCCTGGGCAGGAGGCCTCTTGCTGTTGAGCTGCGGCCGGCTGTATTTTGAGACCTTAACCTTAACCTTCTCAGCTGTGTTGGATGCAGCCTCCAGAGGCCCAGGAGAGGTGGGGATCAGACGGGGTTCGACAGGGAGCCAGAACCATGAGGTCTGTCGTGGAATAAAGGATGTATTCTAGGAGTCAGGCCTCACCCAGCTGCGGCGGGGGTGGAGGGCAAGGGGACTGTGAGGGGGCCGGGGTGGGCGTCTTTGGGAGGTGTCTTCCGTGAGTTTGCAGCAAAGGGTCTGGGGTGGGCCTGGGGTGGGCCTGGGGTCAGTGTTGGTCAGCAAGGCCAGCCTCACCTTTGCCTCTCAAATCACGGGTGCCTTCCCTCTTGACAACTCTGCCCTGAGACCTACAGGAAGTGGATTCTGAGAAATATGGCTTCCACCGTTACAAGTGGACCAGCGCTGTCCCATAGAAATAATGCAAGTCACCTGCGCTCCTGGAATCCCAGCACTTTGGGAGGCCGAGGCAGGCAAATCCCTTGAGGCCAGGAGTTTGAGACCAGCCTGGCCAACACGGCGAAACCCCATCTCTATCTTTACTAAAAATACAAAAATCAGCTGGGCATGGCGATGCATGCCTGTAATCCCAGGACGTTGCAGTGAGTGAGATGGTGCCACTGCACTCCAGCCAGGGCAACAGAGCAAGACTCTGTATCCAAAAAGAAAAACAAAGAAACAATGCAAGTCACACATGTAATTTAAAATTGTCTAGGCTGGGAGCAGTGGCTGACACTTATAATCCCAGTACTTTGGAAGGCTGAGGCGGGAGGATTGCTTGAGCTCAGGAGTTCAAGACCAGCTGGGGAAACATAGTGAGACCTTGTCTCTACTTTAGAAAAAAAAAAAAAAGATGAGCTGGGCGTCGTGGCACATGTCTGTAGTCCCAGCTACTAGGGAGGCTGAGGCCTCTTGAGCCCAGGAGGTAGAGGCTGCAGTGAGCTGAGATCGAACCACTGCATTCCAGCGTCGGTAACAGAGCAAGACCCTGTCACTAAAAAATAAAAATAAATAGGCTGGGCGCGGTGGCTCACGCCTGTAATCCCAACACTTTGGGAGGCTGAGGCTGGTAGATCACGAGGTCAGGAGTTCGAGACCAGCCTGACCAACATGGTGAAACCCCGTCTCTACTAAAAACAGAAAAATTAGTCAGGTGTGGTGGCACACACCTGTAATCCCAGCTACTCGGGAGGCTGAGGCAGAAGAACTGCTTGAACCTGGGAGGCGGAGGTTGCAGTGAGCTGAGATCACGCCATTGCACTCTAGCCTGGGTGACAGAGTGAAACTCCATCTCAAAAAATAATAATTAATAAATAAATAAATATAAAAAGAAATAAAAATAAAATTTTCTAGGTGACACTTTTTAAGAAGGAAAAAGAAATGGAAAGTTAATTTTAATAATTAAAGACAACATGTCCAAGACATTATCATGTAATGTATAATCAGTAGAAAACATTGTTAATGAGATGCTTTATGTTGTGATTTTGCACTAAATCTTTGAAATGTGGTGCCTGTCTCACGCTTACAGAACAGCTCAACTCCGAATAGGCGCGTTTCCATCGCCGCCATAGCTGGTGGCCGTCAGATTGGACAGCACGGTAGAGGTGGGTCAGGAAAGGCAAGGAGAGCACTTTCGGAAGCATCTGGATCCTGGGCCCTCGGGGAGGGCGGGGCCTGGGTCCTGATGTGAGGAACCTGTTCCTGGAGCCTGTCTGTGGCCGAGAGGGCCTCCTTCCTGGCTGACACATCACCTGCTCCGTCCAGGCCACGAGAAGCAGCTGTGGCCCAAGCCCATGACCCTGCCTTTCTTCCCCAGGTGCATGTCACCCTCTGTGGCAGCCTGGGATACGCACGAGCTCCTCAGGAGGGCGGGTGAGTGGACTTTGCAGCGTGGGCTGGAGGTGATCTCAAAGGGCACAAGGGTTGGAACTGAACCAGCCACGCCAGGGGACGGGGGTTTGGTCGGAGCCCCATGGGAAGGGAAGGCCCCTCTGCTCCAGGCCATCCAGGATCTCCAACCATGGCCCAAACAGCCACCGTGATGATGCCCACCTACGGGCTTTGGCACTTCGGGAGCGTCTTGCTGGGTGAAGGGCAGGTCGCTATCAGATGCATCTGTTTAATTTTAGAGCTCCGTGGAACACACATCTGGATGACAGGAGGGAGCCAGGAGCTGTGAGAAGAGGGGGAGCTGCCACCGCAAGAATGCAAGGCCCATGGGCTCTACGATGTGGGGGAGCAGCGGGCATCTGAGGAAGGGGCGTCAGGGGCACATGGCCAGCCCTCTTCACCCCACAGTCTGCCCCAGGCCAGCCCCACTAGGAGTGACCCATTTTCTCCTAGCAGGATTCCTTGCATGGGGTGGCCTGGACCCAAAACTCCCGCTCTGAGGATTCCCTGTCAACCACAGAGAAGGTTAACTCAAGTTTCTTTATTTGGCCATGAAATTTTGGGGCATCTCACGGTGCTTCTTGGGTCCACTGGAGAGCCCTGGGAGCTCAGAAGAGGCAAGAGGGGCCTACTTCTCCGTTGTTTGGGCTTTGCTAAATACCAATATTAGATTAGGCAACGCTGCAAACAAAACCAAGGCCTGGCCAGCTGCCCAGGGTGTTTAAAGGCCAACGGATGAAGGCAGGACGTGTGCCCGTGGACTTGCACACTCAAGCAGGCCGAGGGGAGAGCAGCCCGGCGGAGACCTTGGTGGTCCGGGGCTGAGCAAGGCTTCCCCCACCGACCAGTCCGTCCCAGTGCGCTCAGCACAGGAGTTAGCGGCCGCACATTCAGCCATTGTCTTATTTTAGAAAATGACATCCGCTGGGTGCGGTGGCTCACGCCTGTAATCCCAGCATTTTGGGAGGCCGAGGTCAGGAGTGATCCACTTTGGGTGGACCACAAGGTCAGGAGTTCAAGACCAGCCTGGCCAACACGGTGAAACTCCGTCTCTACTCAAAATACAAAAATCAGCCAGGCGTGATGGCTCACACCTATAATCCCAGCTATTTGGGAGGCTGAGGCAGGAGAATGGCTTGAACCTGGGAGGCGGAGGTTGCAGTGAGCCAAGATTTCGCCACTGCACTGCAGCCTGGGCGACAGAGCGAGACTCCGTCTCAAAAAAAAAAGAAGATGACATCCATGATGTTAATAAAAGCGGACGTATTAGGGGAAGGGAGACATCCTGTCAACTTTTCATCAGCTCACATTTGACCCTCAGCTTTTTTCTGTTAATCTAGTTATCATATCAATAGCGTTCTCACAAATGACCCAAGACAGTGTCGGTGGCTCTTAGTGTTTGAATGTAAAAATTTATAATATTTTTAAAATGTCAACAGACTGAAAACAGGAATGGTGCATCATTGGTTGTAAACCGTCTCCTGAGCGTGGTAATTCCATCTTCATCCTAAGCAGAAAAAACATACTTACCCGTGTGCCCAGGGGCTCTCACCCCAGCACACCTCTTGCCCACTTAGCCTAGCTGATGATCAAATTACTGAGTGGGGGGTTAAATGCCCTTCAGACTTATACGTAGAATTCCTGAAACACATCTATCTAGAAGAGGAGAGGCAGTAGTATTGGGAGGGGAACAGGAAGTAGACGGTGTGGAGTGTTGTTTGTTACATGCTATCTCTTACCGTCTGTGTTTGTTTTTACTTATGCTTGCCTTATCTCTGTCCTCCCGCCCACTCTGTCATTCAACTACCCAGTTCCCCACCCTGGTTTCTTGTGTATTTCTTTCCAGGAAGACACACAGACAAACTCACACACACACACATTTATATATATATAAAATAGGCCAGATCCCATCCTTCCTGGGTCCACCCTTCCTGGACAGCCCCCCAACCCAGCACACAAACACACTGTTATTTTTCTCATCTCAATCCACCCTTGATCTTGTACCCCAATCCAGCCACCGCTCAATTCTTTGCTTTCTTTAAAATACAATTTGTCAAATTATATGTGTTGGCAATTACATATATATCTGTATATTTACTCTCCCCCATCTTTTTTCTTTTCTTTTTTTTTTTTTTTTTTTTTGATGGAGTCTTACTCTGTCACCCAGGCTGTAGTGCAGTGGCCCATCTTGGCTCACTGCAACCTCCACCTCCCGGGTTCAAGCCATTCTCCTAGCTCAGCCCCCCAAGTAGCTGGGATTACAGGTGTGTGCCACCACGCCTGGCTAATTTTATTTTTTGTATTTTTAGTAGAGACAGAGTTTCACTATGTTGGCCAGGCTGGTCCCGAACTCCTGGCCTCAAGTGATCCGCCTGCCTTGGCCTCCTAAAGTGCTGGGATTACAGGCGTGAGCCACCACACCTAGCCTCTCTTTTTATTTTTTACAAAGATTCTAGCTTAGTGCTTCCGTGCATTTTTCACTTTGTCTTGGAGATCATTCCGTATCAGCACATGACCTTTCTTTTATTTTTTATTTTTAAAGGCTTGTCAAGTGAAGCGGTGGGAGTGGAGAAGGAGCAAAGAAATCTGTAACTGGTTGGGATCGGTGAGTTGTGAGCAGCCGCATAAAGAACATTTCTGTTTTCTTGGATTACAACATGATTTCCATTGTATAGAAATACCGTATTTATTCCGCCATTCCCCCACCCATAGTCACTTAGGTTGTTTCCAGCCTTCCCAGTCTTCTTGCTATTATTACAAGGCTGCCACGAATCACCTTGTGCATACTTGATTTTTTTGATAAGTTAAAAAGTCCTAGAGGAGAAATTGCCCAATCCTTTGTGCACCTGTAATTTTGATAAATATTGCTAAGTTGCCTTCCGTAGGGTTTGTACCAATTTACACAGACACTGGAAATGAATGAGAGTGCGTTTACCCACACCCTTACCAATGCAATCTGTTAGCAAATTTTCTGAACTTTGCCAATTTGGGGAAAATGGGTATCTCAGTGTAGTTTGAATGTATACTTCTCTTATGGGAAATTATGTTTAAGAGCCATTTCCTTTTCCGTGAACTATGTTTTAAAAATCTTTTCTGGTTTGTTTGTTTTTTGAGATGGAGTCTCACTCTGTTCCCCAGGCTGGAGTGTAATGTGGTGCAATCTCAGCTCACCGCAGCCTCCGCCTCCTGGGTTCAAGTGATTCTCCTCCTCAGCCTCCCAAGTAGCTGGGAACTATAGGGACGCGCCACCAATCTCAGCTCACTGCAGCCTCCGTCTCCTGGGTTCAAGTATTCTCCTCCTCAGCCTCCCAAGTAGCTGGGAACTATAGGGACGCGCCACCACACCCGGCTAATTTTTGTATTTTTAGTGGAGATGGGGTGTCACCATGTTGGCCAGGCTGGTCTTGAACTCCTGACCTCAAGTGATCTGCCTGCCTTGGCCTCCCAAAGTGCTGGGATTACAGGCATGAGCCACCGCGCTCAGCCTCTTATCTGTTTTTTTATCCTTATCTGTGTTTTCAATCCTTATCTGCTTATTTTAAAGGCTGAAACAAATCCCTAAATGTTAAAAAAAAAAAAAATAGAAAAATTATAAAGCAGCACTCTTGTTCTAGCCTCTTATCATGGGGTAGCTTCCCATGATTAACTTGAATTATCTTGGGACAAAGACCTGGAGAAGAACAGGGGCACAGGAGTCTCAGAGACTGGGGAGAATCCTGCCCAAGCTGCCCCATTCTCTGGAGGCCTGACCACAGAGCAGGGCCCAGAGGCTCAGGCTGTCATCACTTTGGGGAAGAGTCCCCTTCTCCAGCTCTGTCCCCCTGACACATGAACACAGCTCCCCTTCAGGCTGACTCTCCTGCCTAGGCCCAGTGTCCCATCCTCTCTTGCCTACTGAAAGACACTGTATCTAAATCTGTCCACTCACTGTCCCCAATCACCAGATCCCACTACTCCTGGATCCCTCCTGGACCCACCCCTCCTGGACAGCCCCACCAGCACACAAACACACTGTTACTTCTCGCCTCTTAATCCACCCTTGATCCTGTACCCCAATCCAGCCACTGCTCAATTCTTTGCTCTCTTTATTTTTATTATTTTTACTTATTTATTTTTTTGAGACTGAGTCTTGCTCTGTCTCCCAGGCTGGAGTGCAGTGGCTCGATCTCAGCTCGCTGCAGCCTCTGCCCCCCAGATTCAAGCGATTCTCCTGCCTCAGCCTCCCCAGTAGCTGAGATTACAGGCACACACCACCATGCCCAGCTAACTTTTGTATTTTTAGTAGAGACAGGGTTTTGCCATGTTGGTCAGGCCGGTTTAAACTCCTGACCTCAGGTGACCCACCCACCTCGGCCTCCCAAAGTGCTGGGATTATAGTGAGCCACTGTGCCCGGCCTTAAATAAATTTTTATAAACACCTACTTATTTTTACCATTTCTGGTGTTTTTTTATTCCTTCCCAAAGATCTAAGATTCCATTTGGGTCACCTTTTTTTTTTTTTTTTTTGAGACAGAGTCTCGCTCTGTTGCCCAGGCTGGAGTGCAGTGGCATGATCTCGGCTCACTGCAAGCTCCACCTCCAAGGTTCACGCCATTCTCCTGCCTCAGCCTCCCGAGTAGCTGAGACTACAGGCACCCGCCACTATGCCTGGCTAATTTTTTGTATTTTTAGTAATGATGGGGTTTCAGTGTGTTAGCCAGGATGGTCTCCATCTCCTGACCTTGTGATCTGCCTGCCTCGGCCTCCCAAAGTGCTGGGATTATAGGCGTGAGCCACTGCGCCTGGCCCATTTGCGTCACCTAAAGAATGTTCTTTAGTGTTTGTTTTGTGTGTGTGTGTGTGTGTGTGTGTGTGTGTGTGTGTGTGTGTGTGTTTGACAGAGTTTTGCTCTGTTGCCCAGGCTGGAGTGCAGTAGTGCAATCACTACTCACTGCAGCCTCGACCTCCAGAGCTAAAGCGATCCTTCCACCTCAGCCTCCTGAATAGCTAGGACTACAGGCATGCGTCACCACACCTGGCTAATTTTTTAGATTCTTTGTTAAGACAAGGTTTCACTTGATTGCCCAGCCTGGTTTTGAACTCCTGGGCTCAAGTGATCCTCCCACCTCAGCCTCCCAAAATGCTGGGATTACAGGCATAAGGCACGGCACCTGGCCTATCTCAATTTTTGTTTTCCTGAAAATGTCTTTATTTTACCTTGAGTTTTGAAGGATATTTTCACAGGATGAAGAATTCTACATTCCTTCAGCACTTTAAATATATCATTCTATTATCTTTGGTTTCTACAGTTTCTGATCAGAAGTCAGACATAATTCTTATTTTTGTTCTCTTGGATGTGATGTGTCCATATTTCTCCAGCTGATTCTTAAGAATGCTTTCTTTGTCCTTAGTTTTTAGCAGTTTGACTATGATGGTCTAGGTGTAGTATTTCTGTATTTATCCTGTTTAGGATGTGCTGAGCTTTTTGAATCCGTGGGTTGCTATAGTTCATCCGTTTTGGAAAGTGGCCATTACCTCTTCCAATATTTTCTTTGTCCCATTTTCTCTCCCTTTCATTCTGCAACTCCAAATAAAAGCATATTAGCTCATTTAATATTGTCCCACTTTTTTGAATGCTTTGTTGTGTCTTATTTGATTATTCTTTCTTTCTCTGTGTGCCTCAGTTTTGATAATTTCTGTTGACTTGTCTGGAGTTCATAGATTCTTTATTCTGCCATGTCTAATATGCTATTAAGCACTTCCAAAAAATTCTTTATTTCAGATTCTGTATTTTTCAGTTCTAGAATTTCCATTTAAAAATTTTCATTTCAGCCAAGCACGGTGGCTTACACCTGTTATCCTAGCACTTTGGGAGGATTGCTTGAGACCAGGAGCTCAATACCAGCCTGGGAAACATAGGGAGACCTCTCTACAAATAAATATATATGTAATTTTCAAAATTATTTTTAAAGGTTTTCAATTCTATGTTGAATTTCCCCATCTGCTCACATGTTTTGTCTCCCTTTCCACTAAATCCTTTAATATATTTATATATTTTAATGCCTTTGTCTGCTAATTCCAACATCTGGATTATATTGACTTTGCTGCTATTGACTACTTTTTTTTCTTCTTCTGACAATGGTTCACATTCACTGCTTCTTTACATGTCTAGTAATTTTTTATTATATGCTAAACATTTTGAATGCCTCATTGTAGAAACTCTGGGTTATGATACTATCCTCTGAAGAGTGTTAAACATTTTTTTCTGGCAGTTAACTAATTGGTGGATTGTCCTGATTTTGTTAAAGATTGATTTTAGACTTCGTTAGGGTGGGTCTATTTCAGTTTTACTCACAGTTTTAGGATGAAGCCCTTACTCCTAAGGTATGATCTTTACTTCTGAATGGTAGCCTTCCTGGATTTCTCTGTGGTTCCCTCCTTTTTAGTAACCTGCCCACAAATTCTAGCTGTTTTTGATGCCCTGAACCCTGAGCTTCCTTTTCTCCACCCAGAGAGACTGTGACTCTCTGCTTGTAATCCTCTTCCTGGTACCACAGTTTGAAAATTACCCCAAGGCAGAAAGTCAAGGTGGATGTGTAGTTCAGCCTTGTGTGTTTCCCTTTTTAAAGGATTGTAGCATGGCATTGCCTGCGGTCTAATGCCCAATAATTGTTTCATATATTTTGACCGTTTTTGCAGTTATTTATGACAGGCAGATTTGTCCAGTACCAGCTACTCTTCCATGGATGGAACCAGAAATTTCTCCTCTTCTCTGAGCCCTTTCCAATTAAGCTTTCATCCCCACAACTCACCCTTTCCAGATAGTCAATGACATTCATATTTCAAACTCTAATCTTCATGATAAGGCCTTATCTAATCTGAATAAAAGCTGTATTTGTCATGGTTGAGCACTCTCTCTCCTTCTTTTTTTTTTTTTTTTTTTGAGATGGAGTCTCATTCTGTCACCCAGGCTGGAGTGCAGTGGCACAATCTTGGCTCACTGCAACCTCTGCCTCCCGGGTTCAGGCGATTCTCCTGCCTCAGCCTCCCGAGTAGCTGGGACCACAGGCGCGTGCCACCACGCCCGGCTAATTTTTTGTACTTTTAGTAGAGTTGGGTTTTCACCGTGTTAGCCAGGATGGTCTCGATCTCCTGGCCTCGTGATCTGCCCGCCTTGGCCTCCCAAAATACTGGGATTACAGGCGTGAGCCACCACGCCCAGCCACTCTCTCCTTCTTGAAACTTTTTTTTTTTTTTTTTTTTACTTTGCTTCCAGAAAACCCAATTCCTTCATTTTCCTCCTACTTCACTCGTTATTCTTTGGTCTCATCTTCCTGGCCTCCAAATGTTGGAGATCCGCAGCATTCACTGTAAGACCTCTTCCTTTCTTCAGCCAAACTCTCCTTGGTTATCTCACTGAGTCCTATGGCTTGAAATATCATCTGTATACGGGCAGTTCTCAAAGTCTTATCTCCAGCCTGAATTTCTGCCCTGAAATTCAAACTCAGAGCTCCATCTGCCTCTCAATGTCTCCATTTAGAAGTCTAAAAAGCATCCCATACTTAACATGTCCAAAACTGACCAAGCCTGCCTCTCCTTTGGTCTTACCCATCTTAATAAATAACTCCATTCTCCCAGTTGCTCAAGCCAACCATTTTGGAATCATCCTGGAAACTTCTCTTTTATTTGAACCCCATATCCAATCCATCAGAAAATCCTGTTGGCCCGACCTTGGAAAGCTACCCCACCATCATCTCCCTCCTGGATTATTACTGTAGCATTCTCAATGCTTCCTTGCTTCCTCCCTTGCCTCCTGTGCCAGCTGAGACCACTGCAGAATGTAGATGAGCTGTATCCTCTGACAGATACAGAGATTGCAGAGAGGTTAGCAGACGGGCTGATTACAAGCTGTGGGTGGGATCAGGGATACCAACAAGAGACGGTGACGTATCCTCTTACCATCCCTAAGATGGGTGAGAGTTAAAGCTGCCGGCCCCCTGATGGGAGCCACAGCCTTTGGTAGAAAAAGTCAGCTACTTCCAAACTACAGCCTAGTGGAGACAGAGAGCCAGGGAAATCAATACCCTCCCCTCTCCTCTTGCCCTCTGATCTCCTGCTCTGTCTCCCACTGGCTGAGCCTAACTGGAAGCTGGAGGGTTGGGGAGCCCACTGATATAGTCCACAGAGGGCAGCCTCCCAGGGCAGAGAGCAGGGTGAACAAAGGGAGAGTAAATTTAGAAGGCAAATGGTGAATACCCCAAAGCTCTCTGCTTGCCCACAGCTGCACACACCATCCATGGCCCAGTCTTCATGTAGCTGCCAGAGTGATCTATGCACTACTGGGGACCAGAGGTGAGGGGCGGGTCACAGGATGGATGGAGCCTGGATCTATGGGACACTAAAGGGAGGAGGGCTGCCTGCCTACCAGGAATGCTGATCTTTCCTTAAGAGAGCGAGATAAAAACCTCTGTTGTGTTTGAGTTACTAAATGTTTGGGAGTCTATTACAGTTTAGCCGCTTATCTTAGACACATGTAAAGCAAGGGTAATAGTTATATCATCCCTATAGGGCTATCAGTGGAATTAAATAAGCTATAATTGCTTAGAACAATGCTTGGCATAAGTTCTTAAGCAATGGTAACAATTATTATTATTATTACTATTATTATTGGGACAGTCTCACTCTGTTTCCCAGTCTGGAGTGCAGTGGTACAGTCTCACTCATTGCAACCTCTGCTTCCTGTGCTCAAGTGATCTACCTACCTCAGCCTCCCGAATAGCTGGGACTACAGGCACATGTCACCATGCCTGACTAATTTTTTGTAGAGACAGGGTTTTGCCATGTTGCCCAGGCTGGTCTTGAACTCCTGGCAGATCCTCAAGTGATCTGCCTGCCTTGGCCTCACAAAGTGCTGGAATTACAGGCGTGAGTCACTGCACCCGGTCCAATTATTATTTTTATTTAATACGTAAAATTAATATGAAAGCATACTATTAATTATGTTTTTGCGAATGCCTTGTTATAGACTTTGAGGGGTTCTTCCAGAGAATTGAAGAATTGTGGAGTGTGTGTGTGTGTGTGTGTGTGTGTGTGTGTATGCATATATATATAGAGAGAGAGAGAGAGAGAGAGAGAGAGAGAATTCCAGTTCCAGCCACCTCACCCCACACCACAAGAGGCTGCTGATCCACTTGCCCTCCAGGCAGAGTGCCCAGGAGAAAAGAGAGCTGGTCCCTGACTTGCTTTAGGATGGGGCAGACGTTCCTCTGTGCCATGTTCCAGGCCAAAACCTTATGAAGGCCTAGCACCTTCACTCATGTGCTTTTGGGAGCCCCAAGTCACGGAATAGTCTGGCTACCCTGCAGGACAGACCACATGGAGAGGCCATGTAAGACCCAGGGAGAGAGGCCCCGAGACTCCACAGGGATGGAGAGACAGGCACAGCCATCCTCGTGAACTGGGTGTCCCAGCCTTCTGGGTGTCCCCACAAAGATGCCACGTGCCTGAGCCATGTTGAACCCTTCAGCCCAGAAGAGCCCCAGCAAACGGGCCCTCCAGCCACCGCCCCAGCAGATGATGGAGCGGATGATTCACCTAGCTGAGCCCTGTCCACCCTCAGGTTCAAACAAGATCATCAAATGGCTGGGTGTTTTTTTGTTTGGTTGGTTGGTTTGGTTTGGTTTTTTGAGAGAGGGTCTTGCTCTGTGGCCCAGGCTAGAGTGCAAGTGACTCAGTGCAGCCTTGAACTCCTGGACTCAAGTGATCTTCCTGCCTCCTCAGCCTCCTAAGTGGCTGGGACTACAGGTGTGCCCCATTGCATCCAGCTAATTTTTATATTTTTTGATAGAGGTGGGAATCTCACTATGCTGGCCAGGCTGGTCTCGAACTCCTGACCTCAAGCAATCCTCCCACTTTGGTCTCTCAAAGTGCTAGTTTTACAGGCATGAGTCACCATGCCTGGAGATAATTGTTTTAAGCCATAAAGTTTTGGGGTGGTTTGTGATGTTGCCGCAACAGCAAGCCAAGCCTGCTGGTGTGAGCAGGAGGTGGGTGGGTACTTGCTGCTTTGAATTTCCCTTCCAGTTGGGGGAGCTGGAAATTCAAAGTCACAAGTACCCACCCCACCCGCTGCTCACATACGCAGGCTTGGGAAGGAAGGGAACACCAAGGGCCGGCTGCCTTGGGTGTGTTGCAACCAGATGCCCGCAGGCCCTGGATGGAATTCTCCAGGCATCCGTGGTGGGGGGACCGGCTCCTGCCCCCTTGGCCGAGAGGGCTGAGCTCACTCAGCGTCTCCATTCCTCTTCTTGATTGGCACTTTAATGAGGGCAGAAGGGGCTGACCCCCTGCCAGGGGGCCGGTTCATGCCCCGTTTATCTCACAGCCCGAGTCAGACTAAAACAACACCGCAGGCTGAGCGGCCAGGAGCCAGCAGGGCCGGGAGCCCCCGCCCTCGGTGATGGATTGAGTGACCGCGGCGAGTTGGCAGCTGAAGTGTGTGGTGGCTGCACCGTCCTGTCAGCCTGCAACAAAGGAGGCCGGCCTGGCCCGGCCCTCACGCCAAACGGCTCCCCTCCCAGGGACAGCTCCAAGGGCCGCCTTTCCCTCCTTCACCCTCCCCCAACTCCAACGCCAAGTTCCCAGAGGCAGGCTGAGGCCAGAGCCCAGTGTGCGGGGGGCACTGTCCTGGGGTCCCGGGTGCGGTGCATGGGGGGTGGGAAATCCTGGACTTGCAGGCGGAGCTGGTGCTGAGAACGTCCTCTTGGGCTCCTGGCTTCAGGGCCCAGCACTGGACCCCTCTTGACGGTGCAGAGGACGGGCTTCTTGGTCCAGCAACCCCTGGAGGATCCCAGCTGGGCCTTCAACTTGCTGTGCAACCTTGAGTGAGTGAGTTTGTCAACCTCTCTGAACCTCTCCGAACCTCTCCTCATCTGTCAGAGGCGAATCCTGCTTATATCTCCATCCCTGGGTTCTTTTGAGGATGAAATGAGACTTGCTGGCAGAGCCTCCCTTCCAGAAAGCAGGCTCCTACACGTGAGGCCTCAGTTTACCTGGGCGGCACTGACCATCTCCCCAGTACCCATGCCTGGGTTGAATGACTCTGAGAGGAGCCGCTGGTGGTAAAGAACCCCCCATTCCCACTGTCAGGAATTGTCACCAGCTGCCACCATAAGTACCACAGCTCTGCAGCTTTTTACACATGGAGAAACTGAGGCTCAGAGAGGTAAATGTGCCCAGCGTCCTGCAGAGAGTGAGACAGGTCAGGGACTCCAACCCAGAGCTGCCTGGCTCCGAAGTCTATGCGGCTGCTCCCAAGGCCCTGAGCTGTGGGCTGGAATTTCCCCGTAAGGACAGGGTCGTAAGTGACAGCCCCCAGTGCTCGCAGAGGCAAAGCGCCAGAGCCTGGTTTGCAGCGTGCGCCTCGCCAGCCATGAAATGCTGAAGGGGGGAAGCCTTTCCCATGCCTTCCTGGGGCCACAGAGTGCAGTTGAGCTCAGCAGCTTGGAGGAGGTGCAGGGGGCCGGCCTCAGCCCCTGGGTCTCCAGGTGTGGGGACCTACATCAGGAACAGGACAGTCTTTGCAGTGCCAGCTGCTCTGTCCCCAGAGCTGGGGAGGGGAGAGGACAGAGCTGGACAAATAGCTCATCGGATCCAGAGACCCCTGGAAGAGGAGGAAGGGGCCTTCCCGGGCCTTGTCTGGACAGCTCAGTCCTCCCAGGAGGGGAAGAAACCAGCCTCCGCTTGCAGATTTCACCTCCCTGTGAACTCCCGAAGGGCGGGAGGCCAAGCCGCAGCTGAGGTCAGAGAAAGTAGCAGGGTGACCGTGGGGCTCCACGTGGCCCTCCCTTACTCTCTGCCATGGGCCCTCCAAAAACAGGCTTCTGCCCCCTCAGCTCCCCCAACAGCCTTTCCCCACCACCAGACAAAAGATGAGCTGAGCTGAGCTGCCCGGGTGGTGGATCAGGGCTCTGAGGGTGGGCTAAACCAGGAGAGGCTTCCCCCAAACTCTGATTCACCAGACGAGGAGAAACCCAGCCTTTTGGCCCCAAGAATCCCTGTGCCCCACCCTGGATCCAGCCCTGAGTGGGCCCTTAAAACTGTTTCTTCCCACCCCAAGTGCTTTTCATCCATTATTCCCTTTGTGTCAAAAAGTCTTGTCCCCATTTGCCCGGTTAATTCTAAGTCAGCCATCAGAGCTCATGACACAGGTCGCTTCCTCAGGGAAGTCCTCCATGACCGACACCCCTCCTGGCAGACCCCTGGTCAGAATAAGTCCCTCCCTGTACCGTAGTCCACATGGCTCTGCCAGCCCTTCCTTTGCAGCTTTGCGCATGTTAAATGTCATGTTTCATGGATTTGTGTTGATGATAAGCTCCCGATGGTAGGGACCATCTCTGCTCACCTGTCTGTCCCCAAGCCCAGAAGACAGCCTGGCACACGACAGGTGCCTGATGAGCACTTGTGGCCTGGATGGCACTGGCCAGTGTGCATCTCCCAGGAACTCTGTTGTGAACTCTGCTTGGGCAGGGACATGTCTGTTTTGTTCACCATTGTGTCCCCAAAATTCAAAGTCTTGCACCTAGAACAACACTCTTGTTGGATATTTGATAATGAGTGAGTTTGCTGCAAAAGGAAAAAAAGCAAGAACGATAACAACTACCTCCATAAAATAAGAAAACCGACTCAGAATAGAACTTGAGGCAAGAGACCCTCTGAATGAGGAGATTCTAAGTCGTTTCATTCCAGAAGAATTATTCTGTGTGCTTCAATGAGCCAAATCCCCGGGGAACAAATGACATCAGGGAAAGCTGCCTGAGCCCAGGACAAAATCAACTAAATTGCTCCAACTGGTAAACCTCCTGGCTCTCATTTCAGCCCACTGAGTCTTAGAGAGTTGGTGGGGTGGGTGGGGGCGGGGGGGAGGTGGTGTAGAACAGCAGGAGTGTGACTCTAATGTAACCCAGGACATGAAATGTTTCCAATATTCTAAATTTTGTGGACAAAGTAAAATGTCAGGAAACAGGAAGCAAAAGAGTGGCTACAATATATAAAGAATTCATTAAAATAAACAAGAAAAACATTGAGTTTAATGTAGATGAACAGAGGACGTGAAAGAATCACTTACATATGAAGAAACTAGAGTTGGACAGTCAGTATTCATTGAATGCTTATCTGTCTTAGACACCAAAGTAAGTTTTACATCTCACTTAATTATCACAGGGAGTATAGCAAGAAAATCCAACCAAACGGCCAAGCACAGTGGCTCCCACCTATAATCCCAGCACTTTGCGAGGCCAAGGTGGGAGAACTACTTGAGCCCAAGAGTTCAAGAGCAGCCTGAGCAGCATAGCGAGATCTCATCTCTACAAATAAAATAATTAGCTAGGGATAGTGGCACTCACCAGTGGTCCCAGCTACTGGGGAGGCTGAGGTAGGAGGATCATTTGAGTCCAGGAGATCGAGGCTGCAGTGAGCCATCCAGGATAATGCCACCACACTTCAGCCTGGGCAACAGAGACCCTGTCAAAAAAAAAAAAAAGAAAGAAAGAAAAAAAGAAAAAGAAAGAAAGAAGAAAGAAAGAAAGAAGAAAGAAAGAAAGAAGAAAGAAAGAAAAAGAAAGAAAGAAAGAAAATCCAACCAACAAATGTACATGTTTCTAATTTTTTTCCATATTATTTACAAAGTTCTATAATCCTTTTGTTTGTCCCAAGAAAATTCCTGCATTCCTGTCTCAATTAAATCTCTCCAACCAACCAGTTTTCTGCAGAATATAATTCATTCATTCAGGTATGAAATGATGAAAACTGTTTACGTAGTCACAACCCTGATAACTACGTCTGGGATGAAATTAATTTATTTCTGAGGCATCTGAGTTCCGCAGATGACGTAATTACTATTGGACATTCAAACTACTTCTAAGACTCATTTAGGGTAATTCTGAGACACACTGGCAATATGGAAATAGGTCGTAAGTTCTTGGGGCAAAGACCATGTTTTGATTTTGCTATTCTGAAAGTACCGCATGTATCTAAAGCTCCTATAAATAAACAAATAAAGATCAAATGATTGGCTGAATTGGACAGAAAGAAAAACTTACCAGCTGGAAATGGCATTATTCCCAGTTTATATCTGACCTGGTTGGGGCTCAGAGGTTAATTAATATGGCAAGCTCATGTGCTCTGAGTTCACGTGATTATCCTCACTCATCATCAAAGAGGGGGAAACTAAGGCAGTATTAAGAGACTATTTTATATTTACAAAATGAATTTTAAAAAGGGTTTTCTTTTTGAGACAAGGTCTCGCTCTGGCACCCAGATTGGAGTCCAGTGGTGTGATCATGGTTTAGTGCAATCTGCCCATCTCAGTGGGACCACGGGTGGAACTGCCAGCATGTGCCACTGCGCCCGGCTAATTTTAATTTTTTTTTGGTAGAAAAAGGGCCTCCCTATCTCCCTATGTTGGCCAGACTCGTCTTAAACTCCTGGGCTCAAGTGATCCTCCTGCCTCAGCCTCCCAAAGTGCAGGTATTACAGGCATGAGCCACTGCACCAGGAAAAGAAAAGTGTTCTTAAGGTCACACCCAGGATTGTGAAGCATGCAGAGAAATTCAGGTACTTACTCTGCTGTTGAAGGTATTGCAAATTGCTATCGTACTTAGAAATTAACTAACACCCAGAGAAAGAAAGTCATAAAACGATGTTTCCATCCCAGTAATTCTCTATTGGAATTCATCCCAAGGAAAAGGTTTATGAGATGCAAAAGGCCAGAACCATTCAAACAATGCACGGCTGCATTATTGTCAGCGGAAAAAACTGGAAACAACCTAAACATCCACTATCAAAAAAAACTTTCCAAAAATACGGTAAAACCCCATGAAGGAATAGTAGAAAACTATTAAAATGATATTTAAAAGGAGAAATTTAAAGATTATGCGGAAATACAAAAAACATCTGTGAAAGCGTTAAGCAAAAATCATAAATTATAAAAACGATTGAAAAAATTGGGTACTTGCTGAGTGCCCAATTTTTTTTTTAAATATTTTCCTTTCTTGTCACGATATCATCTTTGTAATAATACTGATTAAATATTTTAAAACAATGAGCCCATGGATGGACTATCTGCTCTGGGAAGCCCCTGGCCGGGGAACTGTGGGAAAGACAGGAAGCGGAAAGGTCATGGTCCCTGGGGGAAATCCCACCGCGGGTGGGCACAGCTTCAGGAAGAACCTGTTTCTCTGGGGAGCAGGATGGTGATGACCACAGTGATCCATTTTTAAAGGAGTCAGCTCTCTTTGAAGGATCACGTCAGTTTAACTTGTGATCCCTTCCTTCCTCCCTTCCTTCATTCATTCAACACATCTGAATGGAGCGCTTCCTCTGTGACAGACACAGGTTTAACGAGGTAGTTGGGGAAAACCGCTTCAATGCAGCGAAATCTCAGCCTAGATCTGAATGCATGTCGGCATTATTTTAATTTAAAAAAATAATTATGTATCGGCCGGACACCCTGGCTCACGCCTGTAATCCCAGCACTTTGGGAGGCCGAGGAGGGCGGATCACCCAAGGTCAGGAGTTTGAGACCAGCCTGGCCAACATGGAGACACCCCGTCTCTACTAAAGATACAAAAATTAGCCCGGCGTGGTGGCAGGCGCCTGTAATCCCAGCTACTCGGGAGGCTGAGGCAGGAGAATTGCTTGAACCCAGAAGGTGGAGGTTGTAATCAGCTGAGATTGTGCCACTGCACTCCAGCCTGGGGGACAAGAGCAAGACTTCGTCTCAAAAAACAAAATAAAAATAAAAATAATTATGCATCATTTTTATTTATTTATTTTGAGATGGGATCTCACTCAGTTGCCCAGGCAGTGGCGCAATCTTAGCTCACTGCAGCCTCCGCCTCTGGTGCTCAAGTGATCCTCCTGCCTCAGCCTCAGCCTCCTGAGTAGCTGGGACTATGGGCGACTGCCACCACGCTGGGCTAATTTTTATATTTATTTATTTATTTATTTATTTATTTATTTATTTATTTGAGATGGAGTCTTGCTGTGTCACCAGGCTGGAATGCAGTGGCACAATCTTGGCTCACTGCAACCTCCAACCCCCTGGTTCAAGCGATTCTCCTGCCTCAGCCTCCTGAATAGCTGAGGTTACGGGCATGTGCCACCATGCCCAGCTAATTTTTGTATTTTTAGTAGAGACGGGGTTTCACCATGTTGGCCAGGATGGTCTCGATCTCCTGACCTCATGATCCACCTGCCTCGGCCTCCCAAAGTGCTGGGATTACAGGAACGAGCCACCGCGCCAGGCAAGTTTTTGTACTTTTTGTAGGGACGGGATTTCACCATGTTGCCCACGCTGGTCTTGAACCCTTGGACTCAAGCCTCCCAAAGTGTTGGGATTACAGGTGTGAGCCACCGCGCCTGGCTGTATCATTTTTACAATTAGAAAACACAGAGCTATGGCCCAGAACTTTGGGACACCAAGGCGGGTGGATTGCCTGAGGTCAGGAGTTTGAGACCAGCCTGGCCAACATGGCTAAACCCTGACTCTACTAAAAAAAATATAAAAATTAGCCAGGCATGGTGGCATGCCCCTGTAATCCCAGCTACTCCCGAGGCTGAGGCAGGAGAATCGCTTGAACCCGGGAGGCAGTGGTTGCAGTGAGCCGAGATCACGCCATTGCACTCCAGCCTGGGCCACGGAGAGAGACTAGGTCTCAAAAAAAAGAAAGAAAGAAAACATAGAGCTAATTCATGTTAGTAAACAATGGTGATGGTTTATGGAGTCCCAGGAAGATTCCCTAAAGTCAGACACCTCTTCATAGGAGAGCCAGAGCCTCATCCTTTCCACCCTGGGCCCAAGTTCCCCGTCTCCCTGGCCATAGCCTATGATGATGGGGTAATGACCACAGTGTTCATCCCAGTAGGTCCCCATCCAGGAGCTGGCAGGCTCCTGACCCCGGGAGGACAGGGTAGGAGGGTGTGACTAGTCTGGGCAGCGGAGCCCCACTCTTACGAACACAACTCAAGGGACTGTGTTCTTGACATGACTGGCCCCAAACTGGGTACATTTGTTTCATGGGAAAGATGGCTCTGGGTCCAGCAGAGGAGCAGGCAGCCTGTGGGTCCCCAGTCCCAGAATATAGACCTCGGGGGTCTATATCGCACCAGGGATGGTCCGATCCTCCCTTCCTACAGAGACCTCAGGCCTGTCAGCACCAAATGCCTCCCCAGGGAGAGAAGAAAGTTACAGATGGCAGGGACAAAGCATTCAGGTTTTCATTTCCTTCACGGGGTGTTGGCCACATTGGAACGTCTGTGACTGCGAGAACGGGGGCCAAATGCTCCCGCCTGCTTGCCAAGCTGCGAGCACAGTTCCTCCTCCTCCACCCTCTCTCAGGGGGATGCTCGCTTCCCAAGCAGCTGCATTTTTTTTTTTTTTCTCCTCCTTCTCAGTCCTGGAGAAGGTTGATACTGAGTTCCCATTTTACAGAAACCCAAACTGAGACTGCAGGGCCTGAAGCCAGGATGGGAAATGACAGAACCAGAAGGACTGGCTCCCAAGGACGAGCCTCCCAGAGGGCTCGTCTGTCCTGGGTCCTCCCTGTGGTGGACAGGATCAGAGGGTACCCTCGTTAGGGAGATGGGGTCGCCTCAATTCGACAACAGGAGGACAATCTACCAAGAAGCCCAAGGGCGAATCTCAGCTCATGACCTTGGTGTGGCCCCTGCAGCTTCCTGGCCCGTAACACTGCCCCGCGGCCCTGTGCTTCTGCTCTGCCCAGCTCTCGACCTCAGCTCACACCATTCTCCTTACACAGGTGTCCCTCCTGTCATTCGGACCTCAGCTCAAAGGCCACCTCCTCTGAGAGGCCTGTGCTGACAGCCCCCACCAAAGCTGCCCTCCAAGGATTCCATCCACCTGGCATCTGCCCTGTGGGTGGTCTGTGCCCACATCTGTCTGCCCACCTCCTGCCCCATCTCTGTCACTCTCCCCTCTGTGGACGCAGGCACCAGCCCAGTGCTCAGCCTGCCACAGCCACCCAGTGCCGTGGAGTGAAGGGACATCCGGCCACTCGCAGGGCCCCAGGGCATCCTCCTGTGCCTGCCTGGGTCACCCTTCACCCCGGCCGAGCTCCACGTGGATTTGGGCCCCACATCTTCTTGGGGAACCATCTGAGAATCTGAGCTGGGCAGGCAGCAGCGGAGGAGATTGGCAGAGGAGGGCGGCTGGAAGCCGGGGCCTGTTACCAGACTGCCAGGTCTCGTCCTGTTCTCCTACTGACCCTTCTTCCTGGGGGAATCAGACACTTCCACTGTCTCCCCCAAACACAAGCCACCCACTCTGTGGCTACCTAGAGGTTTCTGTCCATGATGTCTGGTCCAGGTGAGCTCCAGTGAGTGAGGGACAAACCTTTGGGGCAGGAGCCTGGGGCCATGGCCATTGCCCGGGAGCCCCTGAACCCACTTTTCCAGAGGGAGGGGCTCTTCCCTTCTTCCCTGAAGGTGGAGCTGGCCCCTAAGGGGTGGCTCAGGTTGGAAACAAGCAAAGAGAAGAAGGGTTGGGTGAGAGGGTCACGCCTGGGAGAAGCCCCGGAGCGCCAGGGCCAACTTCAGGTGGAATGACCCTGGCCCCCCCAACAAGGGTCCCCTGTCCCCGTCAAGGGCAGATGCTGGAGTTCGCCTGGGTTGTGTGACCGGCCCAGGTGAGGGCATTGGAGAGGGAGGGAGGGAGGGAGGAAGCTTGGCCACCCTGCCCAAGTGTGGACCTCAGGCTGGGCCAAGCCCTGAGCTTCCAGGTGAAGTCACGACAGCTCCTCGCTGGGCCCTTGGCTGGGGAGTCTGTCCCGAGCCCTCCATCCTCAGCCTCACCTGGGCTGGCAGTGGGGGAAGAGGCAGGTGACAACCCCCCCGAGAGGTGACAGCCCCGGGGCGGGAGCTGCCGCCACCTGAGAGTGGGTGAGGAGCAGGTTAGCTGGGTGAAAAGTTCACAGTGAGGGGAGCTGTCTGTTCCCTCGCTTAATTTATCCACTATTTGGCTAACCTTGCTCTGAACCCAGGCCCTGAGACCCCTCTCCCTTCTCCCCCGCCTCCCCACTGGGCTTCCGAGCCCCGCCACCAGACCTCCCGCCCAAGCCCTGAGGCAGGGACATGCTGGCCTTGAAGAGGCCTGGGGCCCGGGCGCCGGGAGAGGATGGCTACATGGCTGTGGACAGTTATTTATGACCGGAGTCTTCCCATCTTCAGTAACCAAAATAAAGTCCGGTTGCCGGCGAGGTGCAGGCCCCCGAACGCCAGACATCCGCCAGCCTCGGAAGGAGCCCCGCCCGCCCGCCTTCGCCAAATACACAACTGCTCGGGAGACAGTGACCTTTCCTGCGGGGGCCATCTGTCATCCTGGCTTTGGGCGGGAGCCAGACACATGGACCAGCCGGCCTCGGAAGGGAGGCCGGCCTCATTCCCTGGCCCTGGGGTGGCCTCCGGGCCTTCGGTCTGCCTCTGATGGCTCAGGGTCTGATCTCTGAAGACCCTTCCTCGCCTCGGTCTCCCTTTCCCTTTGACAGATGTGGCAAGGCAGTGGAGAGAGGGAGTTCAGAGGGATTCGGGTTGGGGGTGGAGAGCAGAGGACAGTCGTGGCCATAGTGACGGTGCCACTGACCACGCGGGGTCCCAGGTTGTGCAAAGGGCCTGGCACATGTGACTTCCATCATCCATGAAGCAGCTCGGTCTTCCAGCCTGGGAGACGCGGCTGGGGGTCGGGGGGAGTCACCTCCTTACTTCTCCAAGCTGGTGGTGACCGAACAACCCAGGTCACTCTGACCCCAAAGCCAGTACTCTCAGCCCCTGGACTCTCTTTCCCATTCTCACTTTTCATTCTTTCATTGAAATCCCTTTTTGGCAACTATAAAAGTCATTTGTGTTGGCAGCAGCCAGTGGAAACACAAAGATAGACAAAGAGTGAATCATCCCAGCCGCAGCCCCGCCCCCCATATCTCAGATGACCCTTTCTCCACGATCTCCGCACTCACAATGCACACAAGCGTGTGGACACCTGGGCGTGTGTGTCAGCAGGGAATCGCTTGTTTTGTCAATAATAGGATCCCCACCACACATTCCTCCGCAGCTGTTTACTAACCGCGCCGCGCGGGGCAGCGCCGGCTCCAACATATCTGAGTCATTCTTGTTCATAGCTGCACGAGATTCCTAATCTGGGATGAATCGCGGTTAATATCACTTGCTTACTTTTTTTTTGTTTTTTTGAGACAGGGTCTTGCCTTGTCATCCAGGCTAGAGTGCAGTGGTGCGATCATAGTTCACTGCAGCCTTGACTTCCCAGGCTCAAACGATCTTCCCACCTCAGCCTCCTGAGTAGCAGGGACTACAGATGCTCATCCCTATGCCCTGCTAATTTTTAATTTTTTTTTTTTTTTTTTTTTTGTAGAGACAAGGTCCCACTATGTTGCCCAGGCTGGTCTCGAACTCCTTTTAGAACCAGCCGCAGCCCCTCAGCCGCCATTTTTCTCCCCGTGGCTGGGGAGTGGCGAAGCAGGGCTAACTCCACTCCTGCAAGGAAGGGCAGAGCCAGAGCCAGAGGGGGTTGACCCTGGGGTTCCCCGTCCCTGACCCAGGACCTCCTGTGATGGACTGCCGGACAGAACTGGTCAGCTGCCGACACCACACTGCCAGGTGCCCAACAGGATGCCCACCGACTGCCAGTCAGGAGGGGCCAGCAGTCAGGAGGGGTCTTAAGCAATCCTCCCACGTTGGCCTCCCAAAGTGTTGGGATTACAGGCATGAGCCACTGCTTCTGGCCACTTGCTTGCTTTTGTAATGGGGTAGGCCCCACATACAGAGCAGAGTTCTGAAGTGTACAGCTCAGTCAGTGTCTCATGTGTGTGGCCACCCCTCAGATCACGACACCCAACATTTCCTGCCCCTGGAGGTTTTCCCCCCAACCATAGCAGCCCTAAAGGTGACCACTCGGGTTACCTCTATCTCACAGATGAGTTGCACTTGTCTTTGAACCTCATCATACAGAATACAGTCTTTTGTATCTGGCTCCCTTTGCTCAATGTTTTGTTTGTGTCACCCATGTTACTGCATGTGGCTGGGAGGTGTTCATTTTCATTGCTGTGTAGTGTTCCATTGTATGAGTACCTACCATAAGTCATCCATACTCCTAACTGATGCAAATTTGCATCGTTTTCTTGTTTCTTTTTCAACACAATTAATGCTGCCATGAGCATTGGTCCCCATTCCCCTTTGTGTGCTAGCACTTTTATACATAAAGGAGAGATTCCTGGCTGGATTTCCTGGCTCACGCCTGCAATCCCAGCACTTTGAGAGGCCGAGGCAGGTGGATCACTTGAGGTCAGGAGTTTGAGATCAGCCTGACCAATATGGTGAAACACCGTCTCTACTAAAAATACAAAAAATTAGCTGGGTGTGGTGGCGGGTGCCTATAATCCCAACTATTCGGAAAGCTGAGGCAGGAGAATTGCTTGAACCCGGGAGGCAGATGTTGCAGTGAGCTGAGATCAAGCCATTGTACTCCAGCCTGGGTGACAGAGCAAGACTCTATCTCAAAAGAAAAAAAAAAAAAAAAAAAGGAGAGGCTCCATCTTTCCATGTGTTGATGAGAATGAAATTTTTTCTTTAATACTTGTCCAGAAATATCATGTTTCTTCCACTCTGGAAAATCACCCAGCAAAATTTATGGAGCCTCATTGGCTGGACCAGGTCAGAAAGAGCCTTTTAGGCCTTGCTGAGGAGTCATATACGATTTATCCTGTGGGCAATGGGGAGCCATTGAAGGTTCTACACAGAAGATGGCATGGTCAGATCTGTGTTCTGGAAAGGACTCCCTGGCTGTGTGGTGGGGGACTCAGAGTCCATGGAGTGGGACACTGCGGACACTTAAGAGACTGTCCAAAGTGAGACAGAGGGGAGGGGGGAGCCAGCGAAGAGGGAGGGGAAGAACTGTCAGGATCTCCTGAGAGATCACCCAAGGGCACAGCTCGGGGAGAAAGAGCTGGCAAAAGGATGGTGGTGTCCAGGGATCTTGTTCCTACCTCCCCTGGGGCCCCAGGTCCCAGCAGGGCAGCCTCATCTCAGGATCCCAGCCCTGGAAACACAGGTGGCAGGGGCCAGATCCCACTCCACTCTTCCACGCCAGGTCTGGGTGCTGGCTGCTCCCTGAATCCTGACTTCTTCATCAGGCAGGGGCCACAGCCCCACCTCCCAGGAGTGACATAGGAGGAACCACACAATGCAAACTCAGGAGCGCCCTGGAAGCGTCAGAGCGTGATGGAAGCATGTGGCATTATCACGGCGACGTTCGGCTCTTTGAGGACTGGGGCCTGGAGCTCCTCTACCTGGCCAGAACTCCACGACACACACTGGCCCCAAGCCCTCTGCCGTGTCCCTGTAGCAGGAGGATGATCTGCTGCTCTCCCCGTCCTACCCTGGCCCTGGGCCAGCACCCCACCCTCAGCCTCCCTGTAGCAGGGGGATGACCTGCTGCTCCCCGCGTCCTACCCTAGCCCCGGGCCAGCATCCCACCCCCAGCCTCCCATTGCCCACCAGGACTGGCCTTTCTTCCCTGTCCTGTCAGCCCCTCCAAGCCCAGGCACAGGGACTCGTTCTTTTTCCTAAGGGGCTTTCTTGGCCTGGGGGGCTGGCACAAGGCACAAAGCACTAACGAGGTGGGCACCCGCCCCATGGCGCCTGCACAGAGGGGCCAGCCTTCTTCTTCAGCGACCAGGCCCCCACCCCGGGCCTGTTCACTCCGCTCAGATCTGCCCACTCCTTACAGTGACCCCTCCCGCCCTGGCCACCTAGTTTCTTGTCTGGATGATGGACAGGCTCCCTGCTTCCACCTGTGTCCTCCACAGTCCGGCTGTCTGCAACCGGAATGACCTTTCTCAAATGCAGGCCTCATCATGGCTCCTCCCTGCTCTGGCACCTTCTCCCTTGGGAAAAGATCCGCGATCCCTACGAGGCCTATTATGTGCTCTTCAATGCGGCATCTCCCGAGCCCGGAGCCCTGGCGCTCATGCCCTCACTGCAGCTGCTCACTACCTTCCATTGCCTGGAACACCCTCCCCACCCCAGCCTTGCCTGCGTGCTGGCTCACATATCACTTCCCACAAGGCCTCCCCACCCCATCTAATATGCATCATAGCCCCCTCCACAATCTCCTGAAAGCTCAGTGCGACGAGCCCCTGCCCAAGTTCACGGCCGCACCCCCACTGCCTGACCTACAGTTGGCCTTTAAGAACTATTTGTTGGAAGCAGAGTGACACTGAATGAGCAGGGACAAACCAGGCACCCATTCCAACATTTCCCGAATTCCTCCACCCCAGGGCCACTGGCTCCAGCTCCCAGAGGGCACTGCTGGCCCCAAATGGCCTCTTGCTGTGGCAGGACAGGGGCTCCTGCTACCCAGTGAGGGCAAAAGGCTTTTAGAACCAGCCCCGGCCCCCCCAGCGGCCATTTTTCTCCCCCTGGCTGGGAAGCGGTGGAGCAGGGCTAATTCCACTCCTGCAAGGAAGGGCAGAGACAGAGGCAGAGCCAGATGGGGTTGATTCCAGGGGTTCCCTGTCCCTGCCCCAGGGCAGCCAATGATGGACTGCCAGACAGGACTGGTCAGCTGCCAACAGCACACTGCCAGCTGCCCACCAGGACGCCCACCGACTGCCAGTCAGGAGGGGCCAGCAGTCAGGAGGCAGCCGCCAACTACCTGTCACCGTGCTGGCCAACCGTCAATCAGGACAGGACAGAGACCCAGGAGCTCAGGGCTGCCTGTCAGGGCAGAGGCCAGCTGTCACTCAGAAAGGCCCAGGGGCAAGTCAAGGAGTCTACCAATGGCCATTCTGGTGACAGCTATTGCTTTTGGTGCCCAGCATCCTTTCACTCTTCCCCTGGCAAGGGCACCCCATTGGGCTTCCAGGGAACCTCCCCTCTCCAGCTTGCAGTCCGTGTGTCTCCACGGGCGGATCCCCTCCTTGGCTGCGGGGACAGAAGACCACAAGACTCAGGGCTGGCCAATCACAGCATTGCAGTCTTCTGGCCGCTGTGATTGGCTTATACATGGACATGTGACTCAACTCAGGCCAACCAGAACCAATTAGGACTAACTCTGGGTCACTAGAGAGAGACTCTCTTCCTGCTGCCCTTGTACCTGGGAGGGTGGCTGTCAGGTGGAGCTGAGGCAGCCAGTTTGTCATCATGAGACTAAGCTGTCTGAGGATGAAGCCAGCCCAGAGGATGTGGAAATGAAAGACAGAGAAAGAGAAACTTGGTCCTGGCTGCATCCTGCTTCCACTCTGCATCCGGCCATAACTGAAGCCCATGATCACTGGGCTTTCCAGTTACACGAATCAATACATTCCTCCTTTTTGCCCGAGCAAGAATTGCTGTGAATGGGACCAGAAACCACTCGGGGAGTTTTCTAGCGTTTCATGGGGGCCCATCGGCTGGTCAGGGCACCAGCCCTTGTCTGAGGCTTGGGATGTTTCCGGAGGAACTTCTGACTGGAAAGCATGAGACAAACAGGCCCCGTACCTGCCTCCCCGCCCCTGGCTGCTGAGGCGTAGGCATCCTCATGACTCGATGGATCAGATGCTCCCCCAGCCTTTGACTCAGCAACGAGGGAAGCAGACAAGCAGAGAGGGTGGGGGTGGCGGCAGCAGGGAGCACTCAGGGCCAGCGAGGTCTCCTAGGGTTCAGCGGCGATGGCTGCAGCCAGGGCACCTGTGCCCACCAGACCAGCCTAGGGCAGGACTTGCAGGCTGGGGTCTGGCTGCATCTCTTGATGTCTGCTTAGGTTTTGAGCTCCCTACATCCATTCGAGACACTCTGCAGGTAACGTCAGTGTCTGTTGCCAGGGACTAGGGCACCCCAGGGAGGGAGTCCCTGGCTTGAGGCTGGTGAGCCCCTGGCTGGCTTACCACTGCTCACACACTGGGCAGGCACTCCATGAATGCCACTTCTTCACTCTACTTATTTTTTTTTTTTTGAGACACAGTTGCTTTCTGTTGCTCAGACTGGAGTGCAATGGCATGATCTCGGCCCACTGCAGCCTTGACCTGATGGGCTCAGGTGATCCTCCCACCTCAGCCTCCTGGGTAGCTGGGACCACAGGCACATGCCAGCACACCTGGCTAATATCTTTAATTATTTCTGTACAGACAGGGTCTCCCTGTGTTGCCCAGGTCTCAAACTCCTGGGCTCAAGTGATCCTCCCGCCTTGGCCTCCCAAAATGCTGGGATTACAGGAGTGAGCCACTGCACCTGGCCTCATTCTTGTTAAGTGTCCCTCAAAGCACCTGGCAGAGTGCTGGGCACATTTTAGGGGCTCCAGGAATTGGCCAGAGGAGCAGTCTGCCCATGGGTGCTGCTTTGTGCCAAGCCTTGGGGCCTGGAGAGGGGGCGAATGTGGGCGTGTGTATTCTGAGGAAGGGTTGGAGCATGGAAGACGTGGATGCTCTGCTTCCTTCTGGGCCCACAGTGAAGAGGGCAGGGCTGCCCCCAGTGAGCTCTGGAAGGAGATCCATGCCTCAGAAGGACAGGGGACCCAGAAGCCGACCTGAGGCTGGCCTTGGCCCACCTGCAACAGGCAACAGGCAGTTAGGCAAAGGTGTGCTGGAACCTGGCGTCGACACTGACGTGGATTGGGCGGGACACTGACATGGAGGCCAGGTCCTGGACTGTATAAGGATATTGATGAATAATGGCAAGTACCGTCTCTGCACTCTTTACACAGTAGGCTTCTTATTCAAGAAATCACAAAACTCAGGGATTAAGAGCCAGGATTTCGCAACTAGTTTTTGGGGTTCAAATCTCAGCTCTACCAGTTACTAGCTGTGAATAAGCCCTGGGAAGATGACCTCATCTCTCTCTACCTCAGTTTCCTGTAAAATATTGGGAAATTTTCATTATTAAATGTATATAACTTAGGGTCTATCCCATATGAAGCACACAATGAGTTATTACTTTTATTATAATAGAATGTAAAATAAGATGTAATACAAATTTATTAATTTGTTACTTGGTATTAATACCAAGCACACATGCATTAATTTATGGCATGTATTACTCCCTTGATTTTTACAAGCAACTTTATGGAGGACAGGGTTATTAGTCCCATCCTATAGATGAGGAAACTGAGGCTCACAGAGGTTAAGTTAAGGTGAAGGTGAAGCTCCAGGTCCCACGGAGCCAGGATTCGGAATCTCAGCCAGTCATGGCTGGCTCCAAACTCCAGTCTCTTCCCTTTTCTGCAAGCTCCATGGCTCCCAGATAGGCTGGCCAAGTCGGTTTGCAGCCAGTGTGGACGGCAAAGGAGACTGGCCTGGCATGGCTGAGAAGGGTGGTCTAGGGCCAGAACCCCACCCACCCACCCCCTCCAAGAAGCTCATTGCCCGAGGAATCCACCGTGGCATCTGGGGGATGTTTAGCCTTCTCTCGTGCCCACAGCCAGGCCCCAGGCTGGGGCTCTGCCCACAGTCCCCTTGTGACCTTCCCAAGCAGGATCCAGTTACATCACAGCAGCAGCTCTAAGGAACAAACACAGCTTGTGTCTGCCTCCAACGGCTTATTTCTCTTGTCTTGTGAATACTGAGAAATGAAAGGAATGATAAGGATTTGTGGGCTGGAGGGGGGAAGGCAGCCTGGAAAATTCTGCAGTGCTGGCGGAACTCACCAAGAGGGTGGAGTGAAGTTTTCAAACCAGCTCCAAAGAGGGAGAGGTTCAAGTGGTTACACGGAAGGCCCAAGAGGTTTCCTGGCTCCCCCTTGGCAGGTTAAGGGCCCAGCCCTGGGGCAGACGGTTCACCTCCCGGTTCTGTTGCGGGGCTCTCTGTGGTCAGGCCACGGAAGCTCTGTGGGCTTCAGTCTCTTCAGCTACTCAGTGCCAATAATGCCAGCTCCCGCTGCTCCAGGTTAAGAAGAAGAAATGACAAAATGAGTGTAGACCAGGGGTTCCCGACAGGGGATGATTTAACTCCTTTGGGCAGGGGTCCCTAAGGTCCATGGCCTATTAGGAAATGGGCCACACAGCAGGAGGTGAGTGGAAAGTAAATGAGCGAAGCTTCCTCTGTATCTACAGCTGCTCCCCATCGCATTACCGCTTGAGCTCCGCCTCCTGTCAGATCAGCCGCAGCATTCGATTCTCACTGGAGCTTGAACCCTCTTGTGAACTGTGCATGAGAGGGATCTAGGTTGCATGCTCCTTATGAGAATCTAATGCCTGATGATCTGTGTCTCCCATCAGCCCCGGGTGGGACCATCTAGTTACAGGAAAACAAGCTCAGGGCTCCCTCTGATTCTACATTATGGTGAGTTGTATAATTATGACATTGTACAATTACAATGTAATAATAATAGAAGTAGAGTGCACATAAATGTAATGTGATTGAATCATCCCAAAACCATCCCCGCCACCACAGGCCCATGGAAAAATTCTTCCACAAAGCTAGTCCCTGGTGCAAATAAGGTTAGGGACCACTGTCTTAGAGGACATTTGGTAATGTCCAGAGACTCTTTGGGTTGTCAAAACTTGGGGCAGAGGAAGGTGCTTGTGGCAACCAGTGAGTGGAGACGGGGGAAGCTGCCAGACCCCTACGGAGCATGGGACAGCCCCCGCCACAATGAAGAATCCCATCTGGGAAGCCAGCAGTGCTGCTGTGGAGGAAATGCTGATATTGACATCAAACACTGAATAATCTGTGTTGGTTTCCTTGTTCAAGGGCCCATGTGCAAGTAAAAGGGAAGGTGTGTGGGAAAACAGGGTGTTTGGGGTAAACAGCAAAGCACCCATGTTGGCTGCCTCCGAAGAAGGATTTGGGCTGGGTATGGTGGCTCATGCCTCTAATCCCAGCACTTTGGGAGGCCTAGGCAGGTGGATCACCTGAGGTCAGGAGTTCAAGACCAGCCTGACCAACATGGTGAAACCCCGTCTCTGCTAAAAATATGAAATTAGCTGGGCATGGAGGCGCATACCTGTAATTCCAGCTACTCGGGAGGCTGAGGCAGGAGAATCACTTGAACCTGGGAGGTGGAGGTTACAGTGACCCGAGATCACGCCATTGCACTTCAGCCTGAGCAACAAGAGAAAACTCTGTCTCAAAAAAAAAAAAAAAAAAAAAAAAAAGCAAGAGGAAGAAGAAGAAGAAGAAGAAGAAGAAGAAGAAGAATTTGTCCCTCTTTGTTCAGACAGCAAACATTCACTGAGTGTTTAGTCCATGCCTGGCACTCTTCCCGGTGCTGAGAAAAGTGGCCACCCCTGCTCTCCTGGGGTGTCTGATCCAGAGGGGGAGAGAGATTCAGACAGAGCAAGAAAGTAATAAGTAAAAATAGCCCCAAATATTCATTGATAGTGACGAATAAATGGATGAACAACTTGTGGGAGAACCATAGAGCCGTACTGTGAAGATGATTTGGCAGTAACAAGGAACGAAGTCCTGATCCACGCTCCACCGTGGATGAACCTCAAAAACGTGATGCTCGTGAAGGAAGCTGGTCATGAACGGCCACATGCTGTAGGATTCCATGTATATGAAGTATCCGGAACAGGCACATCCACAGAGGGAGAAGTAGATTGGGGGTTTCCAAGGGCTGAGTTGGGGGAAGATGGAGAGAGGCTGCTAATGAGCACACGGTTTCTTTTTGGGGTGATGAAACTGTCCTAAAATGATTATGGTGATGTTCACATAACTCTGTGAATATGCTGAGTGCCACTGAATTGCACACTTGAATAGGCGAATTGTGTGGTGTGAGTTATATCTCAATAAAGCTGAGAAATATAAAAAATAGACAGGAGGCAGTGGCTCATGCCTGTAATCCTGGGGCACTTTGTAATCCTGAGGCCAAGGAGGGAGGATTGCTTGGGTCCATCAGTTCAAGACCAGCCTGGGCAATATTGTGAGACCCCCATCTCGAAAATAAAAATAAAAAAATATAAAAAATAACAGTGGCAAGTGGTGAGATGATTGATGAATAAAATAAGCAAAAAGCTGAGATGGAGCAACTCAGAGCCACCATAGTTGGCTGGGACACCTCCGGGAGGTGACATCTGAGGCGGGGCTTGCGAGCTGGGATGGGAGAAGATAGAGACAGAGCTCCAGGTGGAGGGACTGCATGGTGTATGCAGGGAGCCCCAAGTGCTCTCAGTGAGAGCTCAGCATCTTCTTAGAAGGGAGAGAGAGAGACTGAGCTGTGGAATGTGAGCTGCCAAGATACTAGAATGGTGTCTGGGTGATATGTAGATGGAACCCATTGACATCTGTGATGTGGCCACTATGCTAGAAACCCTCAGAAATATTTCCTCACTGTTGCTCAACACCTGGAGAGATAGCCCAGCTTCCCTGCATAGGGCAGATTTATTTATTCATTGAGATGGAGTCTCGCTCTGTCGCTCAGGCTGGAGTGCAGTGGCACTATCTTGACTCACTGCAACCTCTGCCTCCCTGGTTCAAGTGATTCTCCTGCCTCAGCCTCCTGAGTAGCTGGGACTACAGGCATGCACCACCATGCTCGGCTAATTTTTTTGTGTTTTTAGAAGAGGCGGGGTTTCTCCATGTTGGCCAGGCTGGTCTTGAACTCCTGACCTCAGGTGATCACCCGTCTTAGCCTCCCAAAGTGCTGGGATTACAGGTGTGAGCCACCACACCCGGCCAGGGCAGATTTATTTGCAAAGGGCTTTTTCATTATTCCTCTCATAAGAATCCTCCAAATCCCCAGGGGAAGGATGGGTAGGGGATGGGGTACTAAGGGGCTCCTAGTAGTTCAACCCAGAGAAGTCAGTGACTCCCTGAGGTCACACAGCCAGCCACTGTCTGGCCAGCCTCCTGGGTCAGCCCAGGCCTCGCTGAACTGGCCTTCCTAGCCAGCAAGTCTGTGATGAAGCCTCTTTGAGAGCCCTCCCTCTGAGGCCTGCTGCCTCCCATGGGGACCCGCGTGAAAGAGCGGCTCCCAGCAGGGCAGGGCAGTGAAGATCCTGCCACTCCCAGCAGTGCCTTCTGCAGAACTTCTTTTATTCTCTTCCCAAGCCATAGAGATTTGGGTGCCAAGGGGCTGCCCAGAGCCAGCGATGGTGGGAGGTGCAGAGAAATGTCCTGTAAATATCCTGCCCACCTGCCATATGCTGAAGGACTGTAGCCCATTCCCATGTAGACTTCCTGTCCCGCAGGGCCCCTTTGCTCTGCCCTCCCCAGGGGCATCCCCTGCTCCTCATTCACCACCATGTTGGGGTTTTCTTTTTTGTTTTTTTTCGTTTGAGACAGAGTCTCGCTGTGTTGCCCAGGCTGGAGTGCAGTGGTGCAATCTTGGCTCACTGCATCCTTCACCTCCTGGGTTCAAGAGATTCTCTGGCTCACGCCTGTAATCCCAGCACTTTGGGAGGCCGAGGCGGGCGGATCACGAGGTCAGGAGATCGAGACCATGGTGAAACCCCGTCTCTACTAAAAACACACACACACAAAAATTAGCCGGGCACCATGGCGGGTGTCTGTAGTTCCAGCTACTCAGGAGGCTGAGGCAGGAGAATGGTGTGAACCTGGGAGGCGGAGCTTGCAGTGAGCTGAGATTGCGCCACTGCACTCAAGCCTGGGTGACAGAGTGAGACTCCGTCTCAAAAAAAAAAAAAAAAAAAAAAAAAATGATTCTCGTGCCTCAGTCTCCTGAGTAGCTGGGATTACAGGCGCGTATGACCGCACCCGCACCCAGCTAGTTTTTGTATTTTTAGTAGAGACGGGGTTTCACCATGTTGGCCAGGCTGGTGGGTTTTTTTTTTTCTTTTTTTGTGAGACAGAGTCTCACTCTGTCGCCCAGGCTGGAGTGCAGTGGTGCAATCTCGGCTCACTGCAATCTCCATCTCCAGGGTTCAAGTGATTCTCCTGCCTTAGCCTCCTGAGCAGCTGGGACTACAGGTGCGTGCCACCACACCCAGCTAATTTTTTGTATTTTTAGTAGAGATGGGGTTTCACCTTTTTAGCCAAGATGGTCTTGATCTCCTGACCTTGTGATCTGCCCGTCTCAGCCTCCCAAAGTGCTGGGATTACAGGTGTGAGCCACCGCGCCTGGCCAGCCAGGCTGGTCTTGAACTCCTGGCCTCAAGTGATCCACCCGCCTCAGCCTCCCAAAATGCTGGGATTAGAAGCAAGAGCCACTGCGCCCAGCCCATGTTGGTGTGTTCTGAGCCACAGCTTTATCCCACCCCAATCACAAGTGAACCAGCCAGGCTTTGCAGGATGCTGCTCTCACAGGCCAAACCAAGGCGGTGACCCCATGTGTCCTGGGGGACAGCTGGGTCCTGGCTGGGAGCCGTGGGAGCCACCAGCATCACACCATGCCCTCAGAAGTTCACAGGGCCTTCTTAGATCCCATGAGCACTGGATGTTTACCACAGCCCCAGGAGGCAGGTGGGGAACTGCATCACCTCTGCTCTGCAGGTGAAAAAAGTTCACATCACACTAAAAGTTGGCAGAGCCAGGATTTGAACCCAGGCCAGTGGAACTCCAGAGTGTGAATTTCCTCCCTCCAAATATCAGGGCCTCCCACCTCTTGGGGAGTCCCCTGGCCTCATGGTGGATCTGGGAGAACTGGGGCACCCTGGAAGGGGCATCTGAGCACCAGGGTTGCTGTGAGTTGAGTGCCTCAGGGGGTTGTGGGGGTTGGACCCTGTACAACTCAGAGGCAGTGGCCCCCTGGCCCAGGCTGAGCCAACTCTGGTTCACAGTGGACAGCCTTCGTTTATGGAGAGCTGTGTGGTAACAAATATCGGTAAATCACATCACAGTGTGACAGCCCCACTCTCAGGGAGCTCAGCATTCCAGGGATGTCCCCAAGTCTTCCTTTTGGGTTGAGGGATGATATGGCTTGGCTCTGTGTCCCCACCCAAATCTCATGTTGAGTTTTAATCCCCAGGTTTGGGGGTGGGACCTGGTGAGAGGTGTTTGAATCATGGGGATAGATTTCCCCTTTGCTGTTCTCATGATAATGAGTGAGTTTTCGTGAGATCTGGTTGTTTAAAAGTGTGTAGCCCTGGCCAGGCTTGGTGGCTCACACCTGTAATCCCAGCACTTTGGGAGCCTGAGGTAGGCAGATCACAAGATCAGGAGTTCGAGACCAGCCTGGCCAACATAGTGAAACCACCTCTCTATGAAAAATACAAAAATTAGCCAGGAGTGGTGACACGCCTGTAGACCCAGCTACTCGGGAGGCTGAGGCAGGAGGATTGCTTGAACCTGGGAGGCAGAAGTTGCAGGGAGCTGAGATTGCACCATTGCACTCCAGCCTGGGTGACAGAGTGAGACTCTGTCTCAAAAAAAAAAAAAAAAAGTGTACCCCTTCCTTCTTTGACCTCTCTCCGCTGCCATGTGAATATGTGCTTACTTCCCCTTCACCCTTCCACCATGATTGTATATTTCCTGAGGCCTCCCCCACCATGCCTCTTGTACAGCCTGTGGAACTGTGAGTCAATTAAATATCTTTTCTTTATAAATTATCTAGTCTCAGGTAGTTCTTTATAGCAGTGTGAGAATGGCACTAAAATTGATACCAGACAAGTGGGCCATTGTTATAAAGATACCTGAAAATGCGGAAGTGACTTTGGAACTGAGTAACAAGCAGAGGTTGGAATAGTTTGGAGGGCCCAGAAGAAGACAGGAAGATGAGCAAAAGTTTGGAACTTCCTAGAGATTTGTTGAATGGTTGTGACCAAAATGCTGATGGTGATATGGACAGTAAAGTCTAAGCTGAGATGGTCTCAGATGGAGAAGAGGAACTTACTGGGAATTGGAAAGGTCACTCTTGCTGTGCTTTAGCAAAGAGACTGGCAGCATTGTGTCTCTGCTCTAGGGATCTGTGGAACTTTGAGCTTGAGAGAGATGATTTAGGGTATCTGGCAGAAGAAGTTTCCAAGCAGCAAAGCATTCAAAATGTGACCTAGCTGCTTCTAACTTCATATGCTCATATGTGTTCACAAAGAGATGGTCTGAAATTGAAACTTGTACTTAAAGGGGAAGCAGAACATAAAAATTAGGAAAATTTGCAGCCTGACCATGTGGTAGAAAAGAAAAACCCATTTTTTGGTGTGTATGTGGGGGAGATTCAAGGCTATAGAAATTTGCTTAAGTAAAGAGAAGCTGAATGTTAATAGCCAAGATAATGGGGAAAATGCTTCCAGGGCACATCAGAGACCTTTGCACAGCCCCTCCCATCATAGGCCTGGAGGCCTAGGAGAGAAAAATGGTTTTGTGGGCCAGGCCCAGAGCCCTGGTGCCTTGGGACATGATGCCCTGCATCCAGCTGCTCCAGCTCCAGCTGTGGCTAAAAGGGGCCAATGTACAGCTTGGGCCATTGCTTCAGTGGGTGCAAACCCAAAGCCTTGGCAGCTTTCACGTGGTGCTGGGCTCGTGGGTGTGCAGAGGGCAAGAGTTGAGGCTTGGGAGCCTCCACTTAGATTTCAGAGGATGTGTGGAACACCTGGATGTCCAGAGAGAAGTCTGCTGGAGGGGTGGAACCTTCACAGAGAACTTCTACTATAGTAGTGTGGAGGGGAAATGTGAGGTTGTAGCCCCCACACAGAGTCCGCACTAGTGCACTGCCTAGTGGAGCTGTGAGAGGAGGGCCACTGTCCTCCTGACACCAAAAATTGTAGATCCACCAACAGCTTTCACTGTGTGCCTGGAAAGCCATAGGCAGTGAACACCAGCCTGTGAAAGCAGCTGTTGGGCCTGTACTCTGCAGAGCCACAGGGGTGGAGCTGCCCAAGGCCTTGGGAGCCTACTTCTTGTGTCATCATGGCCTGGATATGATACATGGAGTCAAAGGAGATTATTTTGGAACTTTAAGATTTAATGACTGCCCAGCTGGGTTTTGGACTTGAATGGGGTCTGTAGCCCCTTTATTTTGGCCAATTTCTCCTCTTTGGAATGGGAGCATTTACCCAATGCCTATACCTCCATTGTATCATGAAAGTAACTAACTTGTTTTTGATTTACAGGCTCAAAGGCAGAAGGGACTTGCCTTGTCTCAGATGAGACTTTGGATTTGGACTTTTGAACTAATGCTGGAATGAGTTAAGACTTTGGGGGACTGTTGGAAAGGCATAATTGGTTTTGAAATGTGAGAAAGACATAAGATTTGGGAGGGGCCAGGGATGGAATTTTATGTTTTGGCTCTGTGTCCCCACCCAAATCTCACGTTAAATTGTAATCTCCAACGTTGGGGGAGGGACCTGGTGGGAGGTGATTGAATCATGAGGGTGGATTTCTCCCTCCCTATTCTTGTTATAGTGGGTAAGTTCTCATGAGCTCTGGTTGTTTAAAAGTGTGTGGCACTCTCCCCTTCTGTCTCTCTCCTGCTGGCCATGTGAAGATGTGATTGCTTCCCCTTTGCCTTCTGCCATGATTCCTGAGGTTAGTGTTCCTGAGGCCTCCCCAGCCATGCTTCCTGTACAGGCTGTGGAACCATGAGCCAATTAAACCTCTTTACTTTATAAATTACCCAGTCTTGGGTAGTTCTTTATAGCAGTGTGAGAATGAACTAATACAAGGGATATTGGTCACCTCCTGGCTTTTCCTCAAGTGAGGGGTGCCCATATATAGAAGCCCTCTTCGTAGGCATAGACCTCTGGGTTCTTATCATAGACCTGCTTCCCCTGGAAGGCCTCTCCTGAATATCAGAGAAGATCCCTCAGGGTCAGAAGTCCCAGATGTGCTGTGGTGGGTGGTGGTTGCTTCTCACCGTAGATGACCCCCTTGTCCACAACCCACAACCATCTTCTTCCCTCTGTGCTGATTAGGACTGGGGGAGTGGGGTTCCTGTATTTGTGACCTGGCCCCTTTTTTGATCCCCACTGAACTGGGACATCCCCAGGGGCAAGGGCTGTCTGCCTCATCAGGCAGGACTCTCCGTGTGTTCAGCTCAGGAGCTTTCTGTCACCCTGGTCCCTCCCGGACATCAGTTTGGCTCAAGAAGAAGAAAGTCCATTTGTCAAAGCATTCTGTCCCCCGGGAGCAGGGCAGTGGCCACAGACTCAATTCCTGACCATTTACCAGGCCAGATAGTCCAGGCCCCTAGAAGGGTGCCAGCATGGGGCTTGGGTCTGCTGCCTCCCTGGGCTGGATCCCTACCTCCAATTTGGTTTTCCTTGGGGATGGGGAGGAACCCTAAGCATGGCAACGAGGTTATTTCCCAGGACCCAAGTCCTCTTCCCAGGGTGGCCTGCTCCATCCTGCCCCATGGGGGTTTGGCACTTGTCACTCTTCTTTGCATGGCCAGGCTAAGGACAGAATTAGTTCTCCACGCTCACTCTCAAGGCTTTCTGAGTGCCAAACCATCTGGGAGAGGGACCAGAATGGGGCCTCTTGGGATTCTGCCCAGTGCTTTTTCTTTTGGTTCCTCTGGGAAAAGATCCAGAAAAAGACTGAAAGCTCCTGGCTGAGAGGGAGGGAGTGGGGTGGGACCAGGCCCTGCCCTGCTGTCAGAAGCCCCTGGGGCTCTGGGAAGCCAGGGTCCCACTCTGCTAACACAGCGATTGGTTCTTAATGCAACTGGGGAGGGCTGGCGGGGCTTGCAACTCCCAGAGTCCAATCAGACTTCAGGGATCGTTGCTGCACTCCTGGCCTGCAGTCCGAATGCAATTTCATGGAAACCTCAGGAGTCAAATCCTCTCCAAAAGGCTGGGCTGGGGCCACACCATGAGGACACAAGTCTGTCTGCAGCTCAAGGTTAGTCAGAAAAATCGGGACTAAGACAAGACCCCCACTTCATCCTCCTCGTTTATCCCTGCCCACTGAGACATGCTCATCCCCAATCTGTTTCCTGGGAGAGCCAGTGATAGACATCTGCCCTGTGGGCTCACTCATGTCTAGACACACTAAGGGTGGGGTGATAGATGGGTGTGGACATTCCAGGAGGACCTCTTTGGCAACACCCCACACTTTGGTAACATGTCCTCAAGGACCAAAAAGGAGATGGGGTCCTGGCTTGGGGCCTCGTCATTTGCTGTTGCCTGGTACTGTAGTCAGCAAAGGGACTTGGAGGTCAGGCAGAGCTGGTTCTACATCCCTTGAGCCCAGAAGTTCCAGGCTGCAGCGAGCTATGATTGTGTCACTGCACTCCAGCCTGGACAACAGAGAAACACCCTGTCCCTCCTAAAAAAAAAAAAAAAAAATCTGGCTCCAGTGCTCACAAGCCCACTAACCTGGGCAAGGGTTTCCCCTGCTGAGTGTCTTCTCACTTATGAAATGGGCTTCATAATACCACTTTTCAAAAGGTTAGTGTGGGGCGGGTGCAGTGGCTCCCACCTGTACTCTCAGCTTTCCTTTGGGAAGCCAAGGCAGAAGGGTTGCTTGAGCCAGAAATTCCAGACTAGCCTGGGCAACATAGTGAGACCCTGTCTTTACAAAAGGTGAATAAGTGAGCCAGGTGTGGTGGCGCATGCCTGTAGTCTCAGCTACTCGGGAGGCTGAGGTGGGAGGATTGCTTGAGCCTGGGAGGTGGAGGCTGCAGTGGCCATGATCGGGCTACTGCACTCCAGCCTGGGCAACAGAGTGAGATCCTAAATAAGTTTAGCGTGAGGTGAACACTGACAGTTGCCTCTTTAGGGCTCTGCTTAGCACCTTCTGTGCCCTCCCAAAAGTCACTGTGTCCTTGGGCTTGCCGTTGGAAGCCATACATCTGCTTCCCTCTGTCCTCAACCTATATTTTAATTTTTGCTCATGATGTCTTCTTCCCTGGCGTGGCAGCCTGTTTCAGAACTAGCGACTGCTCCTCCACGCGGGATTGTATTTCCTGCTATGTTAATAGCAGGCTCCACCACATGACCTGTTCTGGCCAATGAAATGTGAGCAGAAGTGATGGTATTGTTTCCAGGCAGAAACTTCAAGAGCCAGTGCACAGTTCACCAGGTATGTCTACCCTGTGCCACAAGACGTCCTCCCAGAGGCCCCCTGGTCAGCCTAAGTTTCAGAGCGAAGATGACACGGAGCACACCTGTAGCCATTCTTGAAGGACAAGTAGCAATAATAAGGCAGAAACTTTCATTGTTGGAAGCCACTGAGATTTGGGCGTCACATTCTGGCTGCTCCACATCAAGGCTGTTGGAAGTCTCCAGAGCGGTCTCGAAGTTGTGTTGTTTTGGTCTTCAGCTGCTGCCAAGTGGTATGGATAATGAAGAGTTAAAATGTTATGCCTGGGGGCTGGCCTCCATTCTAGGTACTCAATCAAGAGTGGCTACAGGCTGGGCATAGTAGCTCACACCAGTAATCCCAGCACTTTGGGAGGCTGAGGGAGGAGGATTGCTTGAGCCTAGGGGTTCAACACCAGCCTGGACAACATAGCAAGACCTCTGTCTCTACGAAAAATAAAAAGAAAACAGTTGGGCGTGGTGGCATGCACCTGTAGTCCCAGCTACTCTGGAGGCTGAGGTGGAGGATTGTTTGAGCCCGGGAGGTCGAAGCTGCAGTGAGCCGTGATTGTGCCATTCCACTCCACACTCCAGCCTGGGTGACAGAGCAAGTTCCCATGTTGAAAAAAAAAAAAAAAAAAGAGAAGAAAAGAAAAAAAAAGCATGGCTATAATCATGACTTGGCATTTCTGCACATAGACCAGACTGATGATCACCTGAGTTATGTCTAATATTCTCTAAGCTGGGAGGTTTCGGCCTGAGGTTTGCATGTAGGTTAAGACTTTATGTGACTCTTGGGGAAGCTTCCTGGGTTGGGTCAGATGGCTGTGACCTCCTTCACCTCCTGGGGACCTTGCCTGCTCCCCTCCTGCCACCCTGGCACTCATCTGCAAGAGCTGTATGGAATGGAGGTTACTTGATATGAAATGACATAGCCCACTCTCTTCCCCACTGCCCAAGGTGAGGTTTATTAAGCTTGTGGCAGCAGGGAGCGTGCACCCCGGAGGAAGCAGGGGGCATCTCTACTAGGTCATTTTGGCCGTGACTTTGCCCCATTGATGGAACCTGGGCCAATCTCTTCTGCCACTCCAGACCTCCCCCTGTCCCTGTGATCAAATGGGACTGTAGCACCCCTTGGCACTGGCCTTATGGTGAGGAGTTGTCACTGTGTTTCCGGTGACTTGTGATCCTTTCCTAACCAGATTATTGGCTTCTTGTACTGGTGGTCTTCTCAGCAACGTTGCCCTCTCTGCACCACACACACACCCTAGGTAGACAGTGGGTGCTCCATAAACACTGGTTTTGCTCTCCTGAGTTGGTGGCCTGGAGGCTGGTGGTGCCATGGCAGGACAGAGGGCATCTCTAGCTGTGGCCAGCTGTCTGCAGACTGGTTCATAAAGGTCACACCAAGGAGACAAAGCGGCCTCAACCCATGGCTGCTGGGAGGGGCCTGGTGGAGCCAGCAAGGAACCCGGCATCTCTCTCTGCCCCTAGGTCTGGGCTCCACTTTCTCTCCCGATTTCGGCCCCCTTCTCTCCACCCTTGGCAGTTGGGGACCTTGAACAGACCAGTTCTCTCTCAAAGGATGGAGTTTTGTGGTTGGGACTTGCTCCCTCCCAACTGCCCACCGAAGATTTGAACAAAGGAACTCACAAAAGCCATCTCTCTTTATTTTTCATTCCTGCCGTTCAACCAGTTTGCGCAAGCTGAGGATGAGTGGGTTTTGGAATGGGAGGCAGAGCATCTGGGGACAGACCCTCCTGGAAATGGTCTATGCACACTGCTGAGGCTGGTTAGACTTGAGAAGCAATTGACAATAAACTCTACAGAACTGGAAATGTACAAAAGTGTCAAGGTGGCTTCTGGCTGGTTTCCTGCCTCCCTGTGGGGGTCAGTTACACCCATCAGTCCTGTGCAAAGGTCTTGGGACTGGCCCAGGGGCAGCCGGATTCTTCGCTGGGGACAGGAGCTGTCCTGCTCACCCAGCAGAAGCATGCCAATGGACAGGTGCTCAGGTGTGTGCCCAGGTGCTGTGGCCCCCAAACTCCTCAAGCATGTCTTCATCCTGTTTCTATGTCCGCCCTTTGAAAGTGTTCATGCAGGTGTAGGTTCCTGAGAATTTGTGGATCTCCTCGAGTGCAGCCTGTGGGAGTATGCTGGAGCGGGAGGAAGAAAAGAAGATAGCGATGGTCAGCGATGGTCAGCGGGGCAGGATCCAGGGGCTGGGTCGCTGGTGGCCATATGAGACGGCGCAGCAGAGGGCTAGTTCCTGAAAGTGCTCCCCACCCCTCCAAGCCACACACCAGTTTCTCCCCAAACCCCCACAATCCCCAGGGGAAGAGCTTTCAAGTAAGTGGATAAGCAGCTGTTAAAAAGGCAGGGGGAGGCTGGGCGCGGTGGCTCACGCCTATAATCCAAGCACTTTGGGAGGCCGAGGTGGGCGGATTGCTTGAGCCCAGGAATTCAAGACCAGCCTGGGCAACATGGTGAAACCCTGTCTCTACAGAAATATACAAAAATTAGCTGGGCATAGTGGCATGTGCCTATAGTCCTAGCTACTGGGGAGCCTGAAGTGGAAGGATGGCTTGAACCCAAGAGGCGGAGGTTGAAGTGAGCTGAGATTGTACTGCTGCATTCCAGCCTGGGTGGCAGAGCCAGACCCTGTCTCAAAAATTCTTTTCAGGCTGGGTTTGGTGGCTCACGCCTGTAATCCCAACACTTTGGGAGGCCAGCGTGGGTGGATTACCTCAGGAGTTTGAGAACAGCCTAGCCAACATGGCAAAACCCCATCTCTACTAAAAATACAAAAATCAGCCGGGCGTGGTGGCGGGCACCTGTAATCCCAGCTACTCGGGAGACTGAGGCAGGAGAACTGCTTGACCCGGGAGGCAGAGATTGCAGTGGGACGAGAGCGCGCCATTGCACTCCAGCCTGGGCGACAAGAGTAAAACTCTGTCTCACACACACACACACACACACACACACACACACACACTCTTTTTAAAATACATGTTTTAAAAAGGCAGAGAGTGAGTGGTCAGAGCAAACTTTTTTTTTAATTTAAAATTTTTATCTTTTTCCTAGATCCTGAAACAGAGCTCATTTTTTTATTTTTAATTTTTGTGGGTACATGGTAGGTATATATATTTATGGGGTACATGAAATACTTTGATACAGGCATGCAAATGTATAATAATCACATAAGCATAAATGGGGTATCCATTACTTCAAGCATTTATCTGTTGTGTTACAAACAATCCAACTATACTCTTTGAGTTATTTTTATTTATTTTTATGTTTATTATTTTGTTTTTTTGAGACAGAGTCTCACTCTGTCGCCCAGGCTGGAGTGCAGTGGCGCGATCTGGGCTCACTGCAACCTCTGCCTCCTGGGCTCAAGCGATTTTCCTGCCTCAGCCTCCTGAATAGCTGGGATTATAGGCATGCGCCACCACGCCCGCCTAACTTCTGTATTTTTAGTAGAGACGGGGTTTTGCCATGTTGGCCAGGCTGGTCTTGAACTCCTGACCTCAGGTGATCCGCCTGCCTCGGCCTCCCAAAGTGCTGGGATTATAGGCGTGAGCCACTGCGCCTGGCCCTTTTAGTTATTTTTAAATGTACAATTAAATTATTATTAACTATAGTCACCCTGTTGTGCTATCAAAGACTTGTTCTTATTCGGTCTATTATTTGTACCCATTAAAAACAAATGATGGTTAGATGCCACTAAGTAGGTGACAATGGCTTAACCTGTGTGTGTTCCTTGTAGAGTGGAGTGCTGACCTTCTCTCCTTTCAGACAACACACTTTCAAAACCAAGCACTTAGCATCTTGGTGCCCACAGGCAGCTCAGAGATCCATCGATCCCAACTGCCCCTGATTCCACAAAGATGACGGTGTGAATCTGAGGAATCAGGTTCCATCTGGGTGTCACATCCTCCGGGGAAGAGTCCTGGGCTCACCCTAAGACTTCTCCTCATGCAACCCAGAGCCCCGGCACTTCCCCAGCAAGCCCTGGTGTAGTCCTCGCCCGTTTACTTGTCAAGCCTGTGGGGTCCTTCATGGTGGGTATTTAATCTCTGATCCCCAGGCCCTCGCATGGGCCAGGCACAGAGAGGGCCCTCAGGCTGTTTGGTGACTCAAACTGAAGGGTCCTGGCCTACTCTAAGTACGAGATGAAAAAGGTTCACTTCCAGCTGGAGCAATCTGGAAGGCTTCCTGGGGGTGGTGGCATTACAGTTGAGCCTTGCTTTCTCCTGGGGAAGGTGAGGAGGGATGCAGTTCAGAGAATGGGGAGGGGGGTGGCTCCTCCTTCCTGTTGAAAAGTAATTGTGGGGAAGGTTGGAAAATGAAGGCTGGGGGCTTACTGTGGAGAGCGCTGAGGTGTTCTAGACCAACTTTTCTCTAGAAAGCTCTGGAAGGCTTCTAAGAAGCTCCTCGGAGGTGGAGGGTGGCAGCCTGGCCTCAGTAAGGACCTGAGCCCCTGATTAATTAGGGGGTCCTAGAGACGGCCAAGGAGCATCTCAGACCTGAGGTCAGGATGGACTGAGGGAGGCCGAGGTGTGGCCTGGATGCCCCTGGGTGCCCCCTTCCCTGCGCCTCTGAAAGGGCTTCGAGTTTGGGGAAGAGAGGGCTGATCGGGCTTGCCCCTCGGTTTCGAGGTTTCTGTGCCCTGCATGTGTTGGGGCAGCCCCTCAGCTGGGGCTCACCATGTCCCAGCAGCCAGGGCAGAAGTTGGCTTTCCTGGGAGTGCATGTCGCATGGGAGCAGGGGCCAGCCTGGCACTTGGGGGCTTACCTTCCTGAAAAGGACTTCCAGGTCAGAGGGGCTCAGTTAGGCGGGGGCCAGAGCCCCAGGGGAGCCAAGAGCCCATGGTCACTTGTGGCTCCGGGGACAAGGATCTCCTGCTGTACTAAGAGGCCCAAGAAAACTGAGTGTGGGACTGGGATGGGAAGGGTTTGCTGCACAAAGCCTGGAAAGTTCTAGGGGAATAGGATGCCAGGCAAATTCTGGAGGAGGAGTCTCTCCTTTATAAAGCCTGCCTCCCCAAAGTGGTCTGCCCTGCTACATCCCACCTGACTGGTACTAAGACACTTCTGTGAATTCTGAGCCCTTGACATCAAGATCCCCATGTTCCCTCTAACAGTAAACTTCCTGAGGACAGGGGCTATGACCAATAGGCTCTAGAACAGTGGTTCTCAAAGTGAGGTCCAGGAACCTTTGGGGTACCTGAGATCTCTTCAGGGGTCTGTGAGGTCAAATTGTTTTTTTTTTTTGAGACGGAGTTTCGTTCTTGTTGCCTAGGCTGGAGTGCGGTGGTGTGATCTCGGCTCACCGCAACCTCCGCCTCCTGGGTTCAGGTGATTTTCCTGCCTCAGCCTCCCAAGTAGCTGGGATTACAGGCGCACACCACCACACCTGGCTAATTTTTTTTTGTATTTTTAGTACAGACAGGGTTTCTCCATGTTGGTCAGGCTTGTCTCGAACTCCCAACCTCAGGTGATCCACCCACCTCGGCCTCCCAAAGTGCTGGGATTACAGGCATGAGCCACCGTGCCCGGCCAAATTGTTTCTGTAATAATACTAAGATGTTATTTGTCTTTTCACTTTCATTCTCTCAGTGAATGGTAGCATTTTCCAGAGGCTACGTGACACGAGATATCACAACAAACTGAAATCAGATGCACGTATAAGAATCCAATTGTCTTCAATTAAGCCAAACAAAGAGATTTGCAAAAATGTAAAACAATGCCACTCCTGACTACATTTATTTTGTTTTAGAATACATAACTAGTTGTCATAAAAATATATTTATATTAATGTAATGGGTTTGTTATAGCTATTTATAAATGAATAAAGATTATAAACAAATGTATACATCTTATAACATTTTTCTGGCCTTTTAATTTCTTTCTTCTTTTTTTTTTTTTGAGACAGAGTCTTGCTCAGTTGCCCAGGCTGGAGTGCAGTGGCGCGATCTCAGCTCACTGCAAGCTCCACCGCGTGGGTTCACACCATTCTCCTGCCTCAGCCTCCCGAGTAGCTGGGACTACAGGTGCCCACCACCATGCCCAGCTAATTTCTTTTTGTATTTTTAGTAGAGACAGGGTTTTGCCATTTTAGCCAGGATGGTCTCAATCTCCTGACCTTGTGATCCACCTGCCTCGGCCTCCCAAAGTGCTTACAGGCATGAGCCACCACGCCTGGCCCTGGCTTTTAATTTCTAATATAGTAAATAGCGATAGCTACAACTCACATTAACAAAAGCTCTTTGGGTTCCTCCATACTTTTTAGAATTCTAAGGGGCCCTGTGACTAACAAGTCTGAGAACTACTGCCCCACAGTAAGTACAGTACATCAACGGCAAATGTGCCAGCACTCCTCATGCTCAAGTCCGCAGCAGACATGACTAATCGATCACATGCGTACTTTCCCCTGACCCAGAGTGTTCTCTCCCAGCCCCATACCTTTTCAAGATAACGAGGGCATGCATCGTCCATGGGAGGAGGAGGAGGGCCTGGTTGAGCTGCACAGCTTCCACTGTCCTCCGGGCCACCGTCTCCGGCTTCAGTGGGGGAAACAGGTTGGGAAACCTGAACACAGGAAGAGACACAGTGGGTTTCTCCTGGAGAGGCATGTGCTTATCTGGAAGTCTTTATGAGGCTGACATGTCTGGGTCACCCTTTGGCTTTTCCTGTCTGAGAGATTCGAGGCCTGCTTGGAATACTCCCTCTACCCCACACTCATCCAGGTGCCACATTCCCTCACTCCTCCAGGCACACAGGGGTCTCTTCTTGAGTCAAGGACTTCTAGCCCACCCACCGGGGACCCATTCTCCCAAGCCCTCCAAGGGCTCCCAGTGTCCTAGGGCTTGGCCTTTCCATGGCCCTGTGCAATCTGGGCCCTGGCTGTCCTTCTGAGTCCTTTTCCCTACACTCTGCTCCGTCAGGACAGGCCCATTTCTGTTCTTGTCACATCACATGCTCGGGTCAGGGCTTTTTGCCAGCTCTCTCAACGGCCTGGCTCTCTCCTCCCAGCTCCTCCTTTGGGAGACATCTCAGGCCAGTCCACCCAAAGCGACCTCTGATCCCGTCCCCTGCTAATTTCCTTGACCACGTTCACCCCACCTAGGAAGGCCTTGCTTTTTGGGTTGTTTCCTTGTCAGTGGCCTGTCTCCCCCATTAGGCTATGAGTTCCATGAGGGTGGAGGCCTGGTCGGTTCTGCTGCCCTGCATGTAGCACAGCATCTGATACATAGTATGTGCTCAATAAATACTTGAAGGACTGAACACACTGATGACTTTCTGCTTCCCAAATGTGTCCTGCTCATTCTGTCTGGGGCAGGGGCTCGGCTAGCGATGGCTTCAGCTCAGCTTGCTGGTTCACTAACTCATTCATTGATTCATTGATTCAAAGATTTGCACAGTGCTTTCCATGGGATCTCAAAATGAATGAATGAGTGATTGCATAAGCAAACATCAGGGGCTTCTCATGACTATTTAAAAGCATCTGACCCTAGACCCAAACAATGATGATGTTCCCTAAGTGCCAGACTCATGTACAAATTATTCTCCCGATTTACAGATAAGGAAACTGAGGCTGTGTTGAGTCAGTAGGGCGCTAAGGATTCAAACCTAGCCGATGCTCTATCACCTTTGCTCACTGCTCTTCCTGCCCCTCCTGGATCTATAGATGGAGGGCTCATGTTGCTGGCTCTGACCCCAATCCCACAAAGAGCTTGTGACCCGCTCTGGTACCAGGAAGATTAAGGGTGATGAATCACCCAGGTTTGATGTCATTCCTGAGCAACAGGCAGCCCTCGGACTCCCAGTGGGGGCTTGGCCTCAGAGGCACATGGATCTTACCCCCTGCCCTGTAATTCCTTTGTCATCACGATGGTGATTCTTTTTTTATTTTTTATTTTTGAGTCCAGGGTCTCACTTTGTTGCCCAGGCTGGAGTGCAGTGACGTGATCACAGCTCACTGCAGCCTCGACCTCCCTGGGCTCAAGTAATCCTCCTGCCTCAGCCACCCGAGTAGCTGGGACTACAGGTGCACATACCATGCCCAGATAATTTTTTTATTTTTTCTAGAGATGGGGTTTTGCCATGTTGCCCAGGCTGGCAACTACTGGGCTGAAGTGATTCCCCTGCCTCAGTCTCCCAAAGCACTGGGATTACTGGTGTGAATGCAGCTACCACGCCTGGCCATGATGGTGATTCTGAGGCCCACAGCCCTGTGGTCAAGAGGGGCCAGCCTCTGCCGTTCTACAGAGATGAGTGTGTTGAGGCAGCTCACTGATACTGGAGTCCTACAGGTGTCGTGGAGAGTCTGGATTCTCTGGCTTCCACCTGTGGCCTGTCCTGTCTCTTGGGAAAGGGAAGGCAGGATGGACAGACCAAAGTCCATGGGCTTAAGGGGAATCCTTCTTGGTAAGACCCCTGCCGGGGAAGCCGACAGAGGAGGCCTCAAGCACGTCTGTGTACAGGATTTTCTCCTTCCTCTCCACGGTGGGTGGGATGGGGACACGGGGAACTGGCACAGCTATTAACTCCCATGGAAGCAGTGCAAATTTGTGGAAGAAGCATGCTCAGCTAGCCAGTTTCAAGCTGTGTGGACTTGGGCAGGTAACTGCTTCTCTGAGCCTCAGTTCCGTCATCTGTAAAACGGGAATAAAAGCTCTCTTGCAGGGTTGCTGTGAGGGCCAAATGCAGCAGCAGCTGTAAAGTGTCTAGTGGCTCCAGGTCGTTCTATGGCTGGAACATCGAAGAGGCTCAATTGGCTGGGCATGGTGGCTCATGCCTGTAACCCCAGCACTTTGGGAGGCCGAGGCAGGTGGATCACTTGAGGCCAGGAGTTCAAGACCAGCCTGGGCAACACGGTGAAACGCTGTCTCTACCAAAAATACAAAAATTAGCCGGGCATGGAGGCAAGTGCCTGTAATCCCAGCTACTCGGGAGGCTGAGACAGGAGAATTGCTTGAACCTGGGAGGCGGAGGGTGCAGTGAGCCAAGATCACACAACTGCACTCCAGCCTGGGCGACAGAGCAAGACTTTGTCTCAAAAGAAAAAAAAAAAAAAAAAAGAGGCTCAATAAATAGCAGTTTATAAACAATAACATCCACTGACATGGCCAGTCTTGCTGGGAAACTCACCCACTTTGTCCTAAACGTGTCTTCACATTTAACCCATTTAACCCTGGGAGGCTGCTAAGCATGGTTGTAGGAGGAAACCCATGCTTTTATCCATTTTTTATTCTTTTAGGAAATGGGAGTTGGTTAGGTACCCATCTTCCTTGTACTACTCTTCTGGCCGAGCCCTTGGGGCTCCCCTGCACAACCATAGGTAACTAATATTCACCTAGTGCTCGCTACTTGCCAGGCATGGCCAGATGACTCACACACAGGAGCTCATCTAACCCGTGAAAAGGGGATACTATTATTATTATTATTATTATTAATTTTTGAGATGGAGTCTTGCTCTGTTGCCCAGGCTGGAGTGCAGTGGTGCAATCTCGGCTGACTGCAACCTCTACCTCCCAGGTTCAAGCGATCCTCCTGCCTCAGCCTCCTGAGTAGCTGGGATTACAGGCACCCACCACCATGCCTGGCTAATTTTTGTATTTTTAGTAGAGACAAGGTTTCACCATGTTGGCCAGGCGGGTCTTGAACGCCTGACCTCAGGTGACCTGCCTGCCTTGGCCTCCCAAAGTGCTGGGATTACAAGCGTGAGCCACCGTGCCTGGCTGGGGATACTATTATTATGATTCTCTTTTTAGAGGTGAGGAAACTGAAGCAGAGAAAAATCAAGTAACTTGGCCAAGGTCACACAGAGCTGGGATTTGACCCCAAGCAGTTTGGGTTCACACTCTGAAAAAATGTAGCAGGAAAACCTTGAATTTCCTTCTTAAAGTGGTAGAAAAGAAACTATGCTAGAAGGTGAAATAGACACACAAACTCGATGTCTGCAATGTCCTGCTTGCTCCTGTGCTCAGGACACCCAATTAGAACTGTAGACTGCCGGCCGGGTGCAGTGGCTCACGCTTGTAATCCCAGTACTTTGGGAGGCCGAGGCAGACGGATCACGAGGTCAGGAGATTGAGACCATCCTGGCTAACACGGTGAAACCCTGTCGCTACTAAAAATACAAAAAATTAGCTGGGCATGGTGGTGGGCACCTGTAATCCCAGCTACTCGGGAGGTTGAGGCAGGAGAATGGCTTGAACCCAGGAGGCGGAGCTTGCAGTGAGCTGAGATCGCGCCACTGCACTCCAGTCTGGGCGACAGAGCAAGATTCTGTCTTAAAAAAACACTAAACAAAACTGCAGACTGCCACTGATGCACTTCTGTCCAGTACGCATTTATTGAGCACCTTCTGTATACTCTGATGAAAAGAAACCAAACCAAAACCCATGGGGGGAAATAGCCAACAGGAAACATTAGTAGCCATTAGTCTAGACTCCTCAAAATTCAGAAGTGATGAGAATTTGCATGCAAGCCAGGTGGTCTGCTAGGAAAATTAATAACATGCATTTATGAAGATGTTTATTGTTAGTAAAAATAATAAAATAATAAGCAGCTCCTTATTGAGCATCTAGTATCTGGGCTTTGCACTAGATGTGTTACATGTATTATTTCTAACTTCCTGGGCTCAAGCCATCCTCCTGCCTCAGCCTCCCAAAGTGCTGGGATTACAGTCATAAGTCACCAAGCCCGGTATTTTTGATTCTAGACAATCAGCACCGCACTGTCCCTATATAGTAACTAAGGCGTAATGAGTGACTCCCGCGTGGCATGCGCTACACTAAATTGTCTCATTGAATTCTCATGACCCTTCCATGTCATCCTCATTTTTGGAAGCAGCTGAAATATATAATTCAGAAGGTGAAGCACTGTACGCTGGATTGCAAAAAACCAGGGAGAATAGTATTTGAGTAATTCCCGGTTTTCATTCATCGATGACGTCATGCCCCTACATGACTGCACATCATTAAAGCGCCATTTATTGGGCACTTAATATGTACCACATATGGTGTTCCCTGCCAGATTCCACTTCGTCCTCACTGCAGAACCTATGATGGAGACATTCACGCACCCCATCTTACAGATCAGCCAGAGCAGTAATTAACGGGACCCAATGTCACAGAGTACATCACAGCTATGAGGGAGTCACCACCCCAGGTGGCATGAGCTCTAGACCAGTGGTCCCCGTTCCCCTTGACTTAACTGGTTTGGAGGAGGAGTGGTGGGACCTCCCTATTGCTTATTTTAAATTGAGCTATGGCCAGGCGCGGTGGCTCACACCTGTCATCCCTGCACTTTGGGAGGCTGAGGTGGGTGGATCACCTGAGGTCGGGAGTTTGAGATCAGCCTGGCCGACATAGTGAAACCCCGTCTCTATTAAAAATACAAAAATTAGCTGGGTGTGAGCGCACGCCTGTAATCCCAGCTACTTGGGAGGCTGAGGCAGGAGAATCACTTGAACCCAGGAGGTGGAAGTTGCAGTGAGCCGAGATCGCGCCACTGCACTCCAGCCTGGGCAACAGAGCGAAACTCCATCTTAATAAATAAATAAATAAATAAACAAATGAATTGAGCTATAATTTGCATATAACAAAAGGTATAAATCTTAAGCAGACAGTTTGATTAACTTTCATGTATTTAATGACTGCTAAGATCAAGAAGAGAGAACATTTCTGAAGGTCTTGCTAGTTCCCTCGGCCTCCCTCCCAGGTTACACCCCCAGCCCTCCAGGGGAAGTCATGGGTCTGATTTCCACCACCCTAACCCAGTTTTGCCTGTTTTGGAACTTCATACAGGTGGAACCAGGCAGAATGCACCCTATGTCTCAAGCTCCCTTTGCCCCGCACGATGCTGTGGAGGTGCATCTCCCTCATTTGACCTTTGGGCACATCCCGCTGCATGCCTGTAGCTCTGGTAGTTTCATACAAGCTCCCTGAACCAAGCAGCAGGACCCTCCCCGTTGTGGCATCACTGCCTTGCAGACCGAGAACCAGGTAAGACAGCGTCAAACAGAGGGTAGAGGCTTCTTGGTGACTTTTTGTTTTGGGACAGGGTCTCACTCTGTCTCCCAGGCCGGAGTGCAGTCGCACAATCACAGCTCACTTGCAGCCTCAACTTCCTGGGCTCAGGCAATTGATCCTCCCACCTCAGCCTCCCAAATAGCTGGGAATACAGGTGTGCATCACCATGCCCAGCTAATTTTTTATTTTTTTTATTTTTTGTAGACACAGGGTTTCTCCATGCTGCCCAGGCTGGTCTCAAACTGGATCGCTGGGCTCAAGCAGTCCACCTGCTTTGGCTTCCCAAAATGCTAGGATTATAGGTATGAGCCACCGTGACTAGCTCTATTTTTATATCAGAGCTTTTTCTGCAGTTGGCTGACTGAATGGCTTGGGGAGGCGGGTGAGAAGGCTGGTCCCGAGTTGGGTCCCCGGCTCACTGACCTGACTCTCATGCCCTGGAACATCTCGGTGCTGGTGTGGAAGGGCAGCACTGTGGTGGCACTGACTCCTGGACAGTCCAGCAGCCCCAGGGTCAGGCTCTCCATGAAGGCGAAGGCTGATGCTTTGGATGTGCAGTAGTCGATGGCACCGGGGATGGCAGACAGTGCCAGCACGGAGTTGAGGCACACGATGTGGCCGTTCTGCAGCTCCAGCATACGCGGCAGGAAGGCCTTGGTGGTCTGAGGGCGGATGGGGTGTCAGGGTGGAGCAGCCGCAGCTCTGACAACCCCTCCACCTTTCTTTCGGGGAGAACAGCCCACCCTGGACACACATGATGCTCTAGTGCCCCAGCCTTCCTGTGAGGGAGAGGGCCGAGGGCTCCCTGCCCCAGGACACTGAGCGTATTTCACAAAGTCTGATGTGTCCTGGAGCTGGTCATTTGTCTTGTCTGGCCACCTTGTTCGTGGACATCCCTGCTGGCCTGAGCCCAAGCCCTGGCAAAGCATCCCCTCCCCTCCATCCTGCCTGGGCTCCCTGCATGCCTGGGGCTGGCTCTGGACCCGGATACCCCTTACCCAGAACTGGCCCAGGGTGTTGATGTGCTGGGACTTGAGAAGGGCATCATCGTCACTGTCCATTAGACTCTTCCCGTGGACCACGGCGGCATTGTTCACCAGGATGGTGATGTCACCCACCTGCAGGCGAGAGGGAGCCACGGGGCCATGAGGGCAGTCAACCCAGGGCCAACGATATCTGTTTTTTGTTTGTTTTTGAGATGGAGTCTCACTCTGTTGTCCAGGCTGGAGTGCAGTGGCACCATCTCAGCTCACTGCCACCTCCGCCTCCCAGGTTCAAGCGATTCTCATGCCTCTGCCTCCCAAGTAGCCGGGATTACAGGCACCTGCCACCATGCCCGGCTAATTTTTATATTTTTAGCAGAGATGGGGTTTCACCATGTTGGTCAGGCTAGTCTTGTTCTGACCTTAAGTGACCCACCTGCCTCGGTCTCCCAAAATGCTGGGATTATAGGTGTGAGCCACTGCACCCGGCCCAATATACTTTTTAAAAGGGATATGGCTTACTCCTAAGTGAATGAGTAATTTCTGAGTCCATTTATGATCAATCAATTGATGTGTTATTTACAAGTTTTTCTTAGATATTCCTTCCTGCAGGCCACTTTCTGCCAGACTAGTTCCAGTTATCCTGCATACATAGAGGCCCAGCAGCCACCTGGCCCTACCACCAGCAGCCACAGGGCCTGGGGAAGAGAACTGCCTCTCTGAGCGCCAGTCTTGATTTGTGAGATGGGGCTAATGCCACACCAGGACTGTTCTGAGGAGGAGAAATAATTTATGGCACACACTGTACCTGGCACACAGCATATTTATAATAAATGAGGTTACTGTGACATAAAAACAGTTAACATTACCATGTGCCAGACAGTCAGGGTGGGCTTCCCTTTCTTGGAGGTCACTGATATATTTAGTCCAAACAGATGACTGGAGTCAGAAGGATTTTCCCAGAGGCCAATGGGACATTTGCCCCGCCACAGTCCTGGAGAGAAACGCACATGGTCTACATTTCCAAGGGAACAACAGATGATTACGCCTGTTACGTAATCAACCCTGATCCCTGCCTATGTAACTAGGGCCAGCTTCATGGGAGAGTCCCCAAAGGTGCCCCGGACAAAGCCATTCTGCCATAAGCAGTGCTCTCTTCCAGGCCACATGAGAATGTTCTCTTCGCCTGGAATTAGCCTGTGGTCAGCTGTGCTAGGAACAGACCCTCCCAGGCTACGGACCTTCTCCCGGACAGCCTTGGCCGTCTGGTACACCTCCTCCCGGTTGCCCACATCGCAGATGAAGTAATGGCATTCAGTGCCCATCTGCCGGATCTCCTCCGTCGTCTCTTTCAGGCATTTCTCAGTCCGGCCCCAGAGAACAATCTGGAAGAAGAGAATAACAACGCAGAACAAATGGTCATTAAGCAAGCCACAGTGATGCAGCAATTGCCACCAGAAATTCCGTATTTAAAGTGATTTGTCTTGAAATGACTGGCCTCCCTGGTTCCACCCAAAGATAAAGAATACAACATAGATTAATAATATAACTTTTGTTTTTTTTGAGGCAGGATCTTGTTCTGTTGCCCAGGCTAGAACGCAGCAGTGCGATCATAGCTTACTGCAGCCTCAAACTCCTGGGCTCAAGAGATCCTCCCTCCTCAGCCTCCAGAGTGGCTGGGACCACAGGTGCATGCTACCATACCTAGCTAATTTTTTAAAAAAAAATTTTGTAGAGTAGGGGTATTCTTATGTTGCCCAGGCTGGTCTTGAACTCCTGGGTTCAAGCAATCCTCCCACCTCGGCCTCTCAAGTGCTGGGATTACAGGTATGAGCCACTGCCCCCAGCCAACAATATAAGTTTTTAAAGGGATATGATCTACTCTTAAGTGAACCAGTAGTTTCTGAGCCCACTTATGATCAATCAATTGATGTGTATTTACAAGTTTTTCTTGTATATTACTTTTAGCAGGCTGCCTCCTGCCAGCGCAGTTCCTTTCCTGCAAATGTAGAGGCAACAGCAGAGCTCTTTATGCACAATCCTCCAGAATGCTCTCCATTAGGAATCAGCTGGCTTCACAAATTAGGTCTAGAGCCAGGATTATTAAGACCAGCTGGTAGCATAGATGGGCCCATTCCAGCCTCAAGGTTCACAGGAGCTAAGCTGAGCCTCACTCCCCTAAGGATATTCTGGAAGGGCAGTGACGAGGCTGCCACTGAAAAGGAAGCATGGCCTCACCCGGCAAGTAATAAACATGGACTCATTACACCAGAAGGTGACCTTGGCAGGACCACTGAGGGTTTGGGCAAATTTATGAATGGCCAGCCCATAAAAGGCTCAGAAGAGAAGCCTGGCTAATTCTTAACCTTGACCTAACGGAGGACGACGCACCTCCCCACGATGTGTCACTGGGGTCAGTGAGGCCTCTGTTGGTAAAAGGGCCTGGAGTCGGATGACAGGGGGATCAAGAGCCCTAACTAAGAACCAGCTTCACCAGCACAGAGGGAGAAAGGCAGGGGGCTGAACACCGCCCAGAGGTCAGAAGCAGAGACAGGAAGAGCCGAAAGGGTTCTTGGGAATTCGTCTGGTGGGCTTCTATTTTTGTTTCTTTTCTCTTTTATTTAAGACTGTCAATGAAATTCCCCCTTAAAAAATATCCAGCGTGGAAACCCCAGTGTGTGAAACTTAGAAAAGGAATAAATGATACGCCTGACTCCATAATATTTTCTTACTCTAAAGGTTGCTAACGAGAACAAAATGGCTGCTTTGGGAAGGTAAACGTTTTAAACTGGGGGTTACAGATGGCGGCTCCAATGACATCAGACCCAGATCCAGCTGATTTCTCTATTTTGCTTTGTTACACGGTATAGAGAAAAGTCACATTGATAAGGAGTTGCTAATGGTAACCGTTTATCCGCTGCTCACCTTGAAATCTCAGAACTGTCACTTAAGCAGAGAGGGCACAAAACAGGCCTCGCTGGCGGCTCTCAGAAATTCCGGTATTCTCCAATGGAATCGATTTTTTAAATTAGAGTTTTAAAAGCTTTCAAAATATTTTACAAAAAAATAAGTGTTCTCTAAAGCCCAGTTTGAAAACCCCACTTAGTCTAGCCACTTTATTTTAATTAAGGTCTTGAAATATAGGAAGGGCTTAACAAGTGGGTCCCGTCAGTTCCTCTCCATGACCATAGAAGTCCTTCAAAGGCAGAAGGACTGCAATTAAACAGGCTCCAAGGGACACTTTCTTGTCTATTGAACTAAAAACAGAATGTGTTCCTCCAGGAGAAGCTGGGAGGTTCAGTTCATGGAAAAGAAAAAAGACAAACATTTGTTCCAGGCAGGCAATTTGGTGTAGGCCTCCTCCAATCCACTGGACCACCCCCCTTGCTTTGCAGCCATTGTCATCCAGGTTTCCTTTATTCCTCCCTTATCATCCTGTCTATACAGCCACCCATCCATCTATCTGTCCATCCGTCCACTCTCCCGTTCACCAGTCCATCCATCTATCCACCCCACTCCATCCATCCATCCCTCCCTCATCTACCCAACTCCACCCATCCATCCATCCATCCATCCATCATCTACCCTACTCCATCCATCCATCTACCCACCATCTACCGACCCCACCCCACTCCATCCATCCATCCCTCCCTCATCTACCCTACTCCATCTATCCATGCATCCATCCATTCACTCACCCACCCCAGTCCATCCATCCATCCACTCACCTACTTCTCCACCCATCCATCCAGCTATCCATCCCTTACCTACCCCACTGTACCCACTGTACCCACTCACCTACCCAACTCCATCCACTCATCCACTCACCTACCCCATTCCATTAATCTATCCACTCACCTACCCCACTCCATCCATCCATCCATGCATTCATCCACACACCTACCCTACTCCATCCATCCATCCACTCACCCACCCCACTCCATCCATCCATCCACTCACCTGCTTCTCCACCCATCCATCCATCTATCCATCCCTCACCTACCCCACTGTACCCACTCACCTACCCAACTCCATCCACCCATCCACTCACTTACCCCATTCCATTAATCTATCCACTCACCTACCTCACTCCATCCATCCAGCCAGCCAGCCATTCACCCAACCATCCATCCATCCATCCACCCACCCATCCATCCCTCACTCACCCCACCCCATCCATCCATCCATCCATCCATCCATCCATCCATCCATCCACCCATCCATCCCTCACCCACCCCACTCCATCCATCCATCCATCCATCCATCCATCCATCCATCCATCCATCCCTCCCTCATCTACCCCACTCCATCCATCCATCCATTCATCTGTCCATCCATCCATCCACCCATCCATCCACTCACCTACCCTACTCCATCCATTCATGCATCCATCCATATGCTCACCCACTCCACTCCATCTATCTATCCATCCATCCATCCATCCATCCACCCATCCCTCATCTACCCTACTCCATCTATCCAACCATCCGCTCACCTACCCCACTTCATCCCTCCATGCATTCATGCATCCATCCATCCATTTACTCACCTAGCCAACTCCATTCATCTATCCATTCATCCACCCACCCACCCACCCACCAGCCCCACTGCACCCATCCATCCATCTGGTTTCTGAGTATGTCAGCCCAAGGGGGAGGTAATCATTGGTTTCCATTCTTCTGTTCTGGGCTCTGTCTAACCCCATCCTACCTCTGGCTCCTATGTGTAACAGGACCATGGGGCTTGCACAGTCCCCTGGGGTCTGGCTGAGGCAGGGAGAGGTGCCTCTGGGGGCCCTAAGAATTGCTGGGCAAGTTGACAGACAGGAAAGCTTAACGCTGGGGGCTTGTAGGAAGGTATAGGGTTCAGATGTCCGTGGGGACAAGTGGTCACCCCAGCACTGTCAACCTAGCTGGAAGACCACCCTGGAGAGGAAGTGGAGCAGGGCTGAGGGAGAAGGAATGAAGGCTGTCTCCCACTGTCTCCCGTGGGCCAGGAAGCCCCCCAAGGCAGGGCCCTAACACTTGGCTGCTTCCTTTCAAGGGTCTGTTGACGGTGCCCCAGGTGGGCTGGGGAACCGGCCTCACCTCTCCCTGGCACCATGATAGGTTTGCCTTTCTGCCTCCTCACCCCCCACCCCCGGGCCCCAATTCTATCCCGTTCACATCCCAGTGCCCAGCATAGCACATTCTGTTTGTTGAATGAATGAATGAATGAATGAGAGTTCAGGTACACAAGTGGACGGGGAAGGGAGGTGTTTTAACTTCTCTAAGAGGAGAGACCACCCATCCCCTTGGCTAAGCCATTTAGGGCCCCAGAAACTTCCACTCAAGTTAACCTGGGCCAAGAGTCAGGGAGAGGTGGGTGCCCCAGAGCATCAGCACCGTCTTGGCTGGGCCTTGGGTGAGGAGCAGCTTTCACAGGGCAAGGCTTCGGTCTCAGACGGAGGTGAGGCTCTGGCTGCTGTGCGCATGCCCTGCTGAGCATCCCTGTGCCAGGCTCTGTGTGTTTTTGTAAGCGGGTTTCTGTAGTATGTCTCTGTGAGTATGTGTGTGTCTGTGTGGGTCTCTATGAGTGTATCTGTGAGTGTGTCAGTGTGTCTGTCTCTCTGTGTGTCTGTGGGAGTCTCTCTGTATGAGTGTATGTGTCTGTGGGTGTGTGTCTGTGTGTGTCTCTGTGTGTTCAAGTGTGTGTCTCTGTGAGTGTGTGTGTGTGTCTGTGGGTGTCTCTCTGTGTGAATGTATGTGTCTGGGTGTCTCTATGTGTGAGAGAGAGTGTGTGTGTGTCTCAGTGTGTCTCTGTGTGTCTGTGGGTGTCTGAGTGTATGTTTCTGTGTGTGTGTCTGTGTGTGTTTGTGTATCTCTGTGTGTTTCTGTGAGTGTGTCTGTGCATCTCTGGGTGTCTCTCTGTGTGAGTGTATGTGTCTGCGTCTCTGTGTGCAAGAGCGTGTGTGTGTCTGTGTATGTCTTTCTGTGTGTGTGTCTCTGTGAGTGTGTGTGTCTGTGTATGTCTTTCTGTGTGTGTGTCTCTGTGAGTGTGTGTGTCTGTGTATGTCTTTCTGTGTGTGTGTCTCTGAGTGTGTCTGTGTCTGTGGGTGGCTCTCTGCATAAGTGTGTGTGTTTGTGTGTGTGTCTGTGTGCGAGTGTGTGTGTGTCTGTGTGTGTCTCTGTCTGGTGTGTGTCTCTCTGTATGAGTGTGTGTGTGTCTGTGTGTGAGTGTGTGTATCTGTGTGTGTCTCTGTGTGTGTGTATCTCTCTGTGTGAGTGTGTGTCTCTGTGTGTGTGTGTCTCTCCATGTGAGTGTATGTGTCTGTGTGTCTCTATATGTCTCTGTGTGAGTGTGTGTCTGTGTGTGACTGTGTGTGAGTGTGTAGCCACGTGTGCTGTTGTGTTTCCTCAGGTCCTTGGTGTTTGCTGGGAGTCGCAGGGAAGCATGGCTGGGCACCTTCCATCTTAGGAACTGGTAGCGTCTCTGAAGTGCTGGGCTGGGGCCTGAGCGAGCTGAGTGGAGGGAATGGGCCCCTTTCCCTGGTAGGTGCTGCCCCGTGGAGCTGCTCCAGCCACTGTCCCTTCCTGACTCCTCTTCCCCCTCCAGCCTCCACCCTGAACCTTCTGGGGAATCTGCGTCACTGACCAGGTAACTGGCAGATACCGCTCTGCAGGCCCGCCCAGGTGGCTCCTGCCAGAGTTCCCTGGAGGTGACCTGCACAGCTGACAGGACAAGGGTCCCACCCAGGGCCATCATGAGCGTGAGGACTGGGCGGGCGGGGGCGGGCGTCTGAGGGTATGTGGGTTGAGGGCCTGCAGAGGGGACTGATTTCTGAGCTCTTGGAACCAGTGTGGCTGCCTCTTAGTGAACTCGGGACAGGCAGCAGCTGGGAAGGCCAGAGGCCTGGAATTTACTCTTAAGCAGGGTTTATAGAATAAGGGCTGGGGTGGCTCAACACCTCCAAGGCCTCTCCTCCTCTTCCCTCCCCTCTGGGGTAAATGGTGAGTTTCTGTCCCCTTCTCTCTCCTAGTGACTGATAGGGGGAGGCAGGAAGGGGAGAAAGACCTCTGGTCCGGGGCCCCGGGCTGTCCTGCCCTTGCCCAGAGCTGCTCTCATGGCGGCTGTAGCCAGACAGATTCCTCAGCAGCCCTCTGCGCTGAAGGCTGTCATTATCCGTGGTCACAGTGGAGAAAACCGTGGCTCAAAGGAGTTAAGTAACTTACCCCATGCCACCCACTGTGAAACAGGATTTGAACCCAGAGCCTTGGCCCTTTGCAGAGGCATCCCTAAGCCCCCAGTCACGGTGGGGTCGTCTGAGCTTTGAGGGTTCCACTGTCCTCACATGCATCCCCACAGCCCGTGTTCATCCCCACCCAGCCAGCCTTCTCCTGCTTCGTCTCCTCCAATGTCCACAACAGCCCCATCCACCCAGCACCACACAAACAGCCGGCTATGGGCTGGGGTGGTGATCCAACAGAGAATGAAGCAGATGTGATCCTGCTTCAAGGAACCCACATTCCAGTGGGGGAAGACAGAGAAGGAACCAGAAAACAGTCAGTCACAAATGACAGTAAGTGGGATAAAGAATAAACAAGAAAACCTCATTTGCATCGGGGAATTGACAAGGTAGCCATATCATAATTTTAAAGATAAGGAAACTGCAGTTCAGAGAGGCTAAGCAACTTGTCTGAGGTCACATAGCAACTGAATAATGGAGCTGGGATTTGAACCGAGGTCATGTCCAGCTCCACAGGCTGTGGGGATTGCACCACCACTCACTGTCCTGTAAGAGAAAGCACATCTCCTTTCTTCAAGGGGTCCTGTGGGGGTTAAGCTGGCAGAAGCTGGCACTCACTAACTGCTCAGTACCCACTCCCTGTTGGTATTTCTCATGCGGAGGAAAAGCTGAGAAAATCATAGCACTGCCTCTGATACACCCTCTTCTGCAGGCTTTAAAATGATAAGTGTCACGACATGGAAAAATGCTCAGGAGTCTAATGTTCAGACAAAACGGGTGCAGCACTATTTGAATAAGATAATCTCAACTCTAAACGTTTTTTTTTTTTTGAGACAGAGTCTCGCTCTGTTGCCCAGGCCAGAGTGCAGTGGCGCAATCATGACTCACTGCAGCCTCCATTTCCTGGGCTCAGGTGATCCTCCCACCTCAGCCTCCCAAGTAGCTGGGACCAGAGATGCAAGCCAGTACTCCTGGCTAATTTTTATATTTTTTGTAGAGATGGGGTTTTGCCATGTTTCCCAGGCTGGTCTCAAGCTCCTGGGGCTCCAGTGATTCGCCCACCTCGGCCTCCCAAAGTGCTGGGATTACAGGCATAAGTCACCAAGTCAATGGAAGTCAACAGGCTACACAGAGATGGGTGTCTCAGGCAGGATCACAGCCGACTGGCGTTTGCTTCTTTATATTTGTATAAGCAAAAAATATCTCTAAAGAACAAGTATTGTTATTTATGATCTTAACAATAGAAGGTGGGGCTGGGTGTGGTGGCTCAGGAGGCTGAGGTGGGAGGATCGCTTGAGCCCAGGGGACAGAGGCTTCAGTGAGCCAAGATCTCACCACTGCACTCCAGCCTGGATGACAGAGAGAGACCCGGTCTCAAAAAAACAAAAACCAAAAACCAAAATAAAACAAAACAAAAAACAACAGAAGGTAGAGTAAAAGCTTCCCCATGGATCACTCTCCAAATAGATTCTTTACACACAGGTAATGTCACTCAGTCCTGTGGGTCCAACCCCTTGTCCCCCAGCCCCCGAGTGGTGCCCTTCGGGGGCCCTCATCCATTGGCAAGTGACTGTCTATTCACATCTCTCTTCCTGTTGTTGAGTGAGTAAGGGAGGGAGCCTGCCAGGGGATCCACAGCTCTCAGTTTCCACTTGCTCATTACACAGTGCTCTTGGCCCTGCATGTGCTGTCACAGCCATTTGGGGTCTATATCATGTCTCTTAGAGGACAGGGACTAACTCTCTCAAATTCAGGTGTCTCCTGTGTCCCTACCTGGTGCCTGACCCGGGCTGTTTTTCTCTGTTTCAAATGCCAGGGCTACTTATGGACTCCTATTCAACCTGCAAAACCCTACTTGAATGCTCCCTCAGTTCTGAAGCCTCCCTGGCTGCTCCTTCCAGCCTCCCCACAACAACAACAGTGCCACCACTATATAATGGCTAAATCTGTTGAGCAGTTGCCATGGGCCATCCACTGTGCTGAGTACATGGATATGTTTTTTTCTTTAATCCTCACAACCCCTTGAGGTGGGTATGTTTACCTTCTCCATTTAATAGATAAGCCTCAGACAGACAGTGACTCACCCAAGGTCTCACAGCTCATAAGAGCAGATCAGCCTGACTCAGGATACCCATTCCTCACTGCTAACACTAGTCTTTGTTCAACCTCCACTAGTGCACAGACGTGAGCATGCTGACTGATTGGTGAACACCCCTGCCTCTCCCATGAGCGTGCAAGGTCCTCCAGGGAATCTTATTCATCTCGTAACCCCAGCATCCAGCATGGGTCAGGCACAAGAGTAAAAGCTCAGCTAACATCATCACAAGACACCAACCCCAGGAGGATACCGAGTGCCCCTTCTCTACCCAGCCTTGCCTTCCTAGCCCAGATGGGCTTGCACTAATGCTGGACTTGGCTTTCATTACTGGAGTTCAGCTGCAGCGCACCCTCCCACCAGTGACATGAGCCGGGTGGTCTCTGGGTGGGTCCCAGGAGGAGCATCTGTTTATAATTGGCAGCCCCGGAAAGATCTGAGACCCTGGGCAGGTCTTTGGCAGGCCAGCTCATGTCCCATGGGCCCCATGTTTTGGAGCTGGATTGGTGCTGACTTGGCTTCTCAGAGGGAAAGAAAATACCCGCCAGAGACTCCAAACCACAGCAGGCTGGGCGGTGGGGTGGGAAGTCACAGCGTGGAGGGTGCACAGCTCTCTGCTCCTGGCCCCTCCAGTAGGAGGCTGTTAATAAAAATCCATCCCTGTGGTCAGATGAGAATGAGCAGGCAAGCAACATCTAGCTTGTAAGACAGTAGGGTAGGAACGGGGTGCTAGATAGCAGAGGGCGAGTATGAGCGTGGCATAGGTTACGACTGGAATTTCCCCCTTTCACAACCCTGTCTATTTCCAAAAAGAGAGACCCTACCTCGAGTAGAGCAGCTTAGAACATGGGCTCCGGAGCCAGACTGCCTGGGTTCAATTCTTTAACAGTTATGAATTACATGAACTTAACCTCTATGAATTAAGGTTTAAAACATCCACTCTTTTTCTTTTCTTTTCTTTTCTTTTCTTTTTTTGAGATGGAGCCTCGCTCTGTGGCCTAGGCTGGAGTGCAGTGGTGCGATCTTGGCTCACTGCCTCCTCTGCTTCCCGGGTTTGAGCGATTCTCCTGCCTCAGCCTCCCAAGTAGCTGGGATTACAGGTGTGTGCCACCACACGCAGCTAATTTTTGTATTTTTAGTTGAGATGGGGTTTCACCATAATTCACCAACATGGTGAATTGCAGGTGTGAGCCACCGTGCCCAGCCTAAAACATCCACTTTGAAGAGTAGTTGGGAGGATTAAGAAAGGGCACAATAAATGCCAGCTGTGGGCTGGATATGGTGGCTCACGCCTATATTCCCAGCACTTGGGGAGGCCAAGGTGCGGGAATTGCTTGAGGCCAGGAGTTCAAGTTCAGCCTGGGCAACATAGCAAGACTCTGTCTCTGTTTTTTAAAAAGCTAGCTGTCATTATTAGTATTGTTGTTATTATTATTATTATTAGCAGAGCAACAGAAATAGATCCCCCCTTGCAGTAGAAGATCCACATACCCTGTTGGGGAAACGGTTGCCTGGAAGACCCCATCTGGTCTCCACCTCCATCTGACTGCCCAGGGCATGCCTACCCTAGGCACAGCCTTGACTGGGGCAAAACCACGAATCTTGCTATCTCTTGATTCCATCCTTCCACCTTATTTAGAAGGCCCTCCTTTGTCTACATCCCCAAGCCTGAGAAGGTAGAGACCAGCTGTCAAAACTGTCCACCTGCAGAGCATGCTGCGGGGGGATTTCTTAGGGAGGAGAGTTTATCAAGCAGAGCCCCAAGGAACTCTGGGGGTTCTGGTGAGGAGCCTCTGGAGGTGCTGAGGGTGGGGTGGGGAGCAGGCAGACATCATTCCAGGCTTCTCCTCACTCCTGCCCCAGTTACCCAGAGTGGTGACACCTTAGGTTTCTAGAATAGTCATTTCTTTTTCTTTGAGATGATGTTTCACTCTTGTTGCCCAGACTGGAGTGCAGTGGCGCAATCTTGCCTCACTGAAACCTTCACCTCCCAGGTTCAAGCAATTCTCCTGCCTCAGCCTCCCGAGTAGCTGGGATTAGGTGTGCGCCACCATGCCCGGCTAATTTTGTAATTTTAGTAGAGACGGGGTTTCTCCATGTGGCCAAGCTGGTCTCGAACTCCTGACCTCAGGTGATCCACCTGCCTTGGCCTCCCAAAGTGCTGGGATTACAGGTGTGAGCCACCGCGCCTGACCTAGAATAGTCATTTCTACAAAGACTCTGTCACTAAAAAAAAAAAAAAAAGTTGGAATGTGACTCTGAATCCGCAGTCTGTTCCTCCCCAGCACAGCCCTGGAAGGAAGCCTGCTTTCTCCAAATGGACCTCAGGGGGGTCCCTCTAGCTGTCACCCATTGAGAGTGCTGGACTGTCACCCGGGCATACCCAACAAGCCTACCAGCCCTTCTGCTTCCAGTGCAGATCCACACTGATCACACTGATCAAAACTGATCCACAATGATCAGGTACCGACTTCCAGCATCTCCTTCCCAGACTTTCTAATCCCTTCCACCTTTTTTTCTGGGAGGCCTGTTTTCCAGACTCTACACAATCCAGTCTGCATGCTGTCAGGTAAAAGGATGGGGACAGAGAGATCGCGCGATTCTGTGGTTTTTGCCCCACTCAAGGCTGTTTCTAGGGGAGGAGACAGACATAGAGCTTCCGAAGCGGTCTTCCAGGCAACCATTACCCCAACAGGGTTCTGGATCTTCCATCAGCAAGGGGGATCTATTTCTGTTGCTGTGCTAATAAAAATAGTAACAGCTAGCATTTATTGGTGTAGCCCTAGGTTCGTTACAGGTGCCCCACGGCTGACCCCAGGAGGTCAGAGGTGACAGAAGCCACTGAGCCTGTCAGGGACTTCGGCTAGGTCCTTATGTGTCCTTCCTGTTCCTGCACTGCTGAGCTGCTGAAGCCTAGGCGGGTCTCTCCCACGTAGCCCTGCGAAACAGGCTTTCCCTGGCTCCAGGCCCCTGTTTTGGCCTGCCGAGAATGTTTTGGCTACCTCTGGCTCAGCTGTTGGGGAGGATTGTGATGAAGCTCCTCAAATTAGATCAGCCAGCGGTGTCGCCCTCCCACAAGTCCCTGACCGCAACCTGGAGCAGGGCAGAGACTTCCTCCAGGCGGACGTCCAGCCTGGAACTGGCCCGCTTGGGAGGCACAGGAATGACAGTAGCTCTGACATGCACACGGGGCTCACTAGCTGGCCACGCTGCCTCAGCATGGGTGCCATGGGGCATCTAGTTCTCTGTCAGCTCAGAAGGGCTCATACCCGAGAAAACTGGTACACAAAGGGGCTATGTAATTCCAAGCGGTAAGCGGTAGAGCCGGAACCTCAATTTATGCAATCTGTGCCGTTGGCCACTGACTTTACCTGCGGGAGCAAAGTGACCCCACGAAACAACACATTCATTCAGTGCACAGGTACAGTGAGCAGACGCCATGTCCAAGGACTGGATGGAAAGGTGTCCATCTCCCAGGGAACGAGGGAAAGGTGCGGTCATCACTCAGTCTTGATGACCAAGTGGTTACGAAAGGCATGGCAGAGAGGTTCCTTGCCCCTCTGCAAGGACACTGGGGCTCTGATGGGGCTCAGGTGGGAGGACAGGTGAGGACAGAAGCTGTTCTGAGCATGGTCAGCACAGCGCCCAGGGCTGGTGTTTGCTGTGAGGGGGTATGGGGTTTGCCTGGAGCACCCTTGGTCTCCAAGTGGGCGGGGTGGGACCGTGGCAAGCACTCATCGCCACCACAGTGAACAATCTGTGGCCCTTTACTGCAGGCTTGGTCCTGCTCTGGGCTCTTAGACTGAATCCTCTCAGCTGCCCGGGGGTGGAACAGTCGGCTGATTAGTGTCCGCTGAGAAGCTGAGTCCAAGTCCTAACCTTTGGTACCTGTGAATGTGACCTTATGCTGAAAAAGGGTCTTTGTAATTGAGTAGCTGTAATTGAGTTGGGGATCTCAAAGTGAGATCACCCTGGGTTAGGGTGGGCTCTGACTCTAAGGACTAGTGTCCTCATGAGAGACAGAAGAGAGACGTACACAGAGGAGAGGAAGGCCGCGTGAAGATGGAAGCAGAGACGGCAGTGAGGCGGCCACAAGCCACGCGATGCCAGGAGCTGCCAAGAGCCACCAGGAGCTGAAAGAGACAAGGAAGGATCCTTCCCTAGAGTCCGGGAGGGAGTGGGGCCCTGCTGACACCTGGAGTTTGGACTTCTGGTACCCAGAAACGTGAGAGCAGCTCTGGTGTTTTGGGCCACGCAGCTGGTGGTCATTTGTTGTGCCATTGACAGGAAACTAACACAAATGGGCTCCATTATCCTCATTCAATAGAGGAGGCCAAGCGAGGCCCAGCCCCAGACTCCCAAGGCTGGGAGGTGACAGAGGCTGCGTCCCCTCCACACCACTCCCTGTTTTCAGATGCCCAGCTCTTTTTAACTTTCGAAGCCTCTTCACTGTCCCACATTAAGTGTTTTCTCTCACTGTATGCCCACTCCACCACGCACCCTGTCAGCCTGACCTCTGAAGTCCAGAGGCTTCTCACCACTTCTCGCCACCTCCACCGCGCCTTGGGGCCCTGCCTCAGCGCCCTTCACCTGGAGCACAAGTGGACCCTCACCTGGTCCCAAAAAGTCACCTGGCTCCTACCTTTGCCCCAGGGCCCCTGCCTCACTCTGTTCTCAACACAACAGCCAGAGATCCTTCTAGAATGTGTCAGACTACATCACCTTGCTTATGACTACTGATGGCTGCCCATCTCACAGACTGGAATCTAGTGTTTACTGGGATCGCAGGCCCTTCCTGGTCTGCCCCATCCCTCATCTCAGCTACTCCCTCCAAGGTCTTGGCCCTGCAGAAGCACTGGCCCCTTTACCTCAGGGCCTTTGTACTGGCTGTTCTCTGTTCTCTTTTCCCAAGTATCCCTCTCCTTGTAGGGCACCCTCTTTTCTTTTTAAGAAATTATTATCATTATTATTATATGTAGAGATGGGGGTCTCACATTGTTGCCCAGGCTGGTCTTGAACTCCTGGCTTCAAGTGATCCTCCTGCCTCAGTCTCCCAAAGTGCTGGGATTACAGGAGTGAGGTACCACACCTGGCCACCTTCTCATAGGCTCTGCTCAAGTGTCTCTTTACCCAAGAGGTCTTCATGTAAAATGCCCCAACCCCACAAACACCAGCTCTGATTTGATTTCTACCCTTCTTTGATTTCCTCCTTCCCAGTTGCTGAGACAGGCATGTCTCCCCCTGTGATGAATACCTAGTGTTCCTGAGGACACTCCTTCAAATGCTAAAACCACGCCCTGCCAAGAGCCAGTACGTGACATCTGGGCAGTCTCCACCTCATCCCTGGGTGTGATTCTTGCGAAACTTTTTGGTTCTGGGACCACTCAGAAAACTCTCCAGGGAAACGGTCACAAAAGCTGACTTGGGGCGGGCAGAACACTGCTCACTCCCAGCCAGAAACCCATGGGCTGATGTTTCTTTTCACAAACATCCACAGCCTACAAGACTGGCCAGGGTATCCACCTCCATCTGACTGCCCAGGGCTGCACTTGGCAAAACACGGAGGCAGAGAAACTCAGGCTAGGGTTCATGGCTGACGCCTCACAACCTTTGCCCTTTTCCCCCACTGGACCTCTTGCTGGAAAGTGCTGCGTGACCTTGGGGTGGGGGTGCCAAGGAGGGGAGAGGGGAGCCAGCATCTACAGACCACCCTTCCCTCACAGCGCACGTCTCCAGATTACTGTCCACCGGAGTGGGATTCAAATTTGGACAGTCTAAGTAACTCATGCAGGCTGCACTACTAGAAGTTTCAAAGCAAGGCTCCGACTCCAAAGGGAAGCTCTTTTAACAGCCCTGTCCTGCCTCATTCATTCATTCATTCATTCATTTAAGGAGTATTTGTGGAATTGTGTACACCAGGCACTTTGGAGGCCCTGGGATCCAGCGGGGAATACATTTATCTCACTTGTGGAGTTTGCTTGTGTGCAAGTCCGGGGACGATGAGCATGAACACTTGTTCACGTGAACGAATGACTGTATAGTAAGTAGTTTTCTAGCCACTAGAAAGTGCTAGAAGTGCATGGGAGGAACACATAGCTTTGTAGGGGGTTGGAGGGAGTGATTATGGGGTGGGAGTGGTATTCAGATGGTGGGGGAAAGGTGCAGGGAAGTCCTCTTGGTTAAAGTAACATTTTGGAAGAGACCTGAGGGAAGTGAAGGAGGGAGCGATACAGACGCGTGGAGGAAGAGCATCCCTGGTGGAGGGAACAGCTGATGCAAAGGCCCTGGGGTGGGAATGAGCTTCCCCAGCAGGGAGACCAGTGTGGAAGAGCAAGCGGGAGACACCAGCCACAGCAGGACTTTGAATTCTATTCTGAGATGGGGTAGATTGGGAGGTTGTAAGCAGAAAAAAGACAGCCTCTGACATGAAGTTGGAAGGGGCTGGGCTGGGGTGCTTAGGTGATGGGAGAAGAAGGATTCTGGACGGTTGCAGAGCTGGGTGCTGGAGAAAGTGAGCTTCCCAGAGGACCCCAGAGCGTTTGGCCTGAGCAAATGGAAGAATGAGGTTGCCGTTCCCTGAGCCCCAGCGCCTCCCTCTCCAGGAGGGTTGGCTCTGGCAAGCCCCAGGTGTGCAGGAAGAGAATCCCAGGTCCCTTCAGCTTCCAGAACAATTGGTTTACGCAGACGGAGGGGAGGGGAGGCGGTGAGCGAGAAAGCAGTTCCAGGTGGCAAGGGCAGCTCCGGGGGAAGAGGCTGCCCCAGCGCCTAGGACCCACCTAGCGCAGCGGGGGTGAGCCCAGTTTCCAATAACAAAGTGCCCGGGCCGTCCCAACCCCGGCCCTGACAGCTAACGAGCTGCAGCCGGCTCGGTGAGCGGCCGGGAGGCCAGCCTGGCTCACATGATGATGTGAGGGGGTGGCAGGAGGAGCCGCCAAGCCTCAGCGGGTCGGGCAGGAGGCTCCAGGAAATCTTTCTGAAAGTGGGCCCAGGGGCGGGCGCGGGGCGGGGCCGCGGGGGTCCCGGGAGGGGCTGGGCGGGGCTGAAGCGCTGGGTGGGGATCGGGCTGGGATCCCAAGCGGCGGATGGGAAAGGGGTGGAAAGGGGATGGGAAGGGGCGGGAGATAGATGGGGAGGGGGCGGGGCGAGGCTGGGTCCTGGGTGCAGACTGGAAGGCGACTGGGTGGAGCGGGTGAGGAGGGGGCCAGGTGGTGTCCGGGAGCAGATAGGGAGGGCTTTGCGGGGAAAGCGGGGAAACAGGTTGGGGTCCCGGGCCGGGCTGCGAAGGAAGGCCGAGGTGGGGTCAGGGTACAGATGGGGGGCGATGGGACAGGCTGGGGGCTGTGGAGAGGAGCTGGGTTGGGATCCCGGGTGCAGATGGGGAGGGGACAGGGTAGGTGGCTGCAGAAGGGGGCTGGGTTGAGGTCTCAGGTGCAGACGAGGAGGGGCTGGGCGGAGGGAGTGAGGAGGGAAGCCGGGCTGGGGGCCGGGGCGCTGCTGGGGTCCCCCTCCCGCCCCGGGACCGCCCGCTCTTGCCCAGACTCGTCGGTAAACAGATGCCGTGATGTCACGGGCGCCGCTGACCTGTGGCTGAACCCGGAGCTGTAAATGAGATGCAAGGTGCCAGCAGCCTCCGGCCGCAGGGCCTACGAGCCACACGCGCTCCTCCGCCGGCCCGAGGTTACCCCAGCTGCACACACGGACAGGATGCTGCAAACGCCACCAGACATTGCAACACGCAGCCAGTCTGCTGGCCGCCGCGTGAACCGTCCCGGCAGCCCTCGCCGCCCCGCTGGCGGGCACCCACCTCCCTGGAGCGGCCTCGCTCCCCTCGGGCACCCCTGGGGGGTGGCAGCTCCCACCCCTCCAGGGGCAGCTTCTCCTCTAGGGTCTCTGTCTCCGCTTCCCCAAGAAGCCTCTAAACCCGAGGGCTGGGCCTCCGGGGTCAGCTTCGGGTTTTCGTGGGAAGAGACTGGGGAGGTGCCTGCCTTTGCTCTGGGCTTTCTGGGAAGCTCATTGCTTCTCCCTTGCAAAGCCTGGATGGGGGGTTGGAGGGATGGCTTCCAGGTATAAAGAGGTATAAAAGTGTCCCGTTGGCCGACCACCGCCCCTCCCTTCCGAAGCAGGGGGCCTGTTTATCCCGCGGAGCTCCCAGAGCAGCCCTGGACCGCACTAACTTGGCAGCCAGCGCTCAGAGCTGAGAGCCTGCACTGCCCTTTGGAATGAAAAGCAGCCTGGTTGGGGCCTCAAGGAATCTGCTCTGGAGTTGATTTGCTGTGTGACTTTTGGATGAGTCACTTGGCATCTCTGAGCTTCACCATCTCCATCTGGGGAAGTGGGGAAAACTGAAACTGGCCTCCCTGTGCTGGTGTGGGGAAGGTCAAAAGTGCAAGAAAATGCTCACCAAACCGCAGGGTCGGTCAGAAGCCTCAGGTGCAGGGGGCCTGTCACGGCGAGAACTTGGAGACCCTCAGAGAAACCAAGGTTGCCCTCTTCACCCACTGCCCCCCCAAACTGAGCCTCTGGGTTTATTGTGAGAAGTTGGGGTGACGAAGTCTTTAGGGATGAATAGTCCACCTTGGCTCAAGGAGACCCCCATTGACTCCCCTACTTGGATCCCATTAATGATCACCCTGCCTTGTGGGGGGTGGGGAACCTAGAAATGACCCCAGATCTCCCCCCGCCCTAGACGGAGTCTCGCTCTGTCAGCCAGGCTGGAGTGCAGTGGCACGATCTCGGCTCACTACAACCTCCGCCTCCTGGGTTCAAGTGATTCTCCTGCCTCAGCCTCCCGAGTACCTGGGATTACAGGCGCCCACCACCGTGCCTGGCTAATTTTTCTATTTTTAGTAGAGACAGGGTTTCACCATCTTGGCCAGGCTGGTCTCGAACTCCTGACCTCAACTGGCCCACCCACCTCAGCCTCCCAAAGTGTTGGGATTACAGGCGTGAGCCACCGCGCCTGGCGTGAAATGACCCCAGATCTTTAGCGAGTACCCCTGGAGTGCAACAAGGCACAGCTGAACTCCAGCCCTGATTCCAGCTTCTCCTTCACTGAATTTAATCTTTACATCCTTCTCCCTCACATCGCTCTGCTTTCTTGTCTTTGCAGCACTTAGTCACTATCTGAAGTGATCGTCGCCATTTGTTTGCTTGGTTTTTGTCTATTTCCCCCATTCTCAAACACACACGCTCTCTAGAATGTAGGCTTTCCAAGGAATTTCCAGGCCTGGCTTGGTAATTGGGTGCCCAATGACTGTGTGAATGAATGAGTGAAATAGTTTTGCCTCTTCTGTGAAACATTAGTAACTTCCCTCTGAGGGGAACTTGGGAGGGATGAAGTTGACAACCTGTGTGGTATGGCTATCGTTAGGACCAGCCACATCATTCGCAGGGTCCCTGGTTCACAAATTGTAAAGAATTTCAAGATGGTGACAGTGGAGCCTCAAACCAAGTTTAGGGTGCTTCTGAGTGCAGGGCCCAGTAAGAATCCCTGGGTCGCACCCAGGAAGCCAGCCCCAGCCATCACACAGAGGGTGCCCAACAGGAACACCCAGTGGGACCTCGTGCCAAGTCACGAGCCTTCCACGCTTCCCCAGGCAGCAGGAAACACAAACACAGCTCTGGCAGAGCCACTCCAGGGAGAACATATCACACATCCCCGGCAGACAGGTGACACCTGGCAAACTAAAAGTTGCCCGCACATCCAGTGTCTACATGTGCAGGGCAGTAGACATGGCAGCGTATTAGCTGTAGGGGAAAGAGGAATAATAACAACAGGTAACCTGGGCAACATGGCGAAAGCCTGTCTCCACTAAAAATACAGAAGTTAGCCGGGCGTGGTGGTGCACGCCTGTAGTCCCAGCCACTCGGGAGGATCACGTGAGCCTGGGAGGTTGAGGCTGCAGTGAGCTGAGATCGCACCAATGCACTCCAGCCTGAGTGACGGAGTGAGACTCTGTCTCGGCAAGTAAAATATAACAAAAAAAATAACGACAGTCCTCATCATAATTAGCATTTATTTAGGAGCTTCTCTGAGTTCAACAGTGAGGTTTACGGCCCCTTACCCTCCGTTCTAGAATCCAAAAAGCTCTAAAATCCTACACTTAATTTTGACACATGTGTTTAGAGCAAGCCCTAATTGGAACCATCATGAGGCTAGTTCTGGTCTCTTTATCCCACTGTGGGGACTATCACTGTGATTATGGGTGGCTGCCCTAGACCTTGCTGCGGGCGTCACTAGGTATATGGCTTATGTGCTGGATTGCATTTCTAAAGTCCGAAACATCAGACCTGTGAGACACAGCTAGCCTTAAGGGTTTCAGATAAGGGTCTGTAGACTTGCGCTTGGCTTCTTTTTAGAGATAAGGCACTGAGAACCTGGAAGTATAAGTAATCAGTCAAGAGCAAAGCCAGGAACTAGCTGAGCAGAGACCCCCAAACCAGTTGGCAGTATCTCTCAGAGCTGCTAGCGGAAGAAAGAATTCAGCTCTTGTTTTGGAAAAGGAAATAAACATTTTACTGGAGTATCTCAGCATCTCCCTCATACTCCAACATGAAATTCAGAGGTCACTGAGCTGGTAGGCTCAATCACACACCAGGCTGATGTGTCCCAGGGAGACCTTCAGCTAATTAAACGTAATTTATGGACCAGCCTCTAAGGACAAGCCTTAAATTACTTGCAAGCTGTGCCAAGGTAGCTATTCTACAGGCTATTAATTAGGAATCGGTTTAATCTCTGCTAGGACGAAGGTCAACTGCCTTGGAGTTGACCCTTCCGGCTGACTGGTCTCATGCTATCAGGCTGTGGCTCTGGGCCCAGAGGGCCAGGGGATTTAGGGGAAGTAGGACATTCAATGGGAAATGGCCAGGCCAGCACACCCTGCAAAGACCAGGATGCTGGGCCCATGGGGCCAGGTGAGGTGGGAATTTTCCCAAGCACCAGTCTCACAGAAAGTGATTTTCAGCAGTCCTCAGAGAGCATCACATCCCCCCAACATCAGAGAATTCTGTGGAAAATCAGGCTTCCGTCACCTTCCATTAATGTGGGCTGGTCATGCATCCTGTAGAAAGGGCTGGTCGTGCATCCTGTAGAAAGCCTTCAGTGGCTCCCTAGTGCTCTCCCAATCATGTTCAGACTTCACCCCACAACCACCAGGCTCTATGAGGTATGGCCCTGTCCGTCTCTCTCCACTCCCTGCTTACACTTTTGTTCTGGCCAGGCCAGGGTCTTTTTCCCAAAGGAAACAAACTCTCTCATCTCCTGTTTTCTAGCTCCGCTCTTTCCCTCTGCCTGGGATATTTTCCTTCTGCTGCTTCCATCTCATCCTTAATGCCTCAGCTTAGACCCCAGTCCTAGGCACAGCCAGGTTTCCTTTCCTAGAAGCCAGACTGCCTGGATTCGAATCCCATGGCTACCTGGGCTGTGTGACCTTGGGCAAGTATTTAACCTCTCTGAGCCCTAGTATTTCCATCTTTAAACTGGGAACAGTGACTGTGTCATAGGGTTGCTCTGAGGAGTAAATCAGATTGTCATGTAAATTGTTTAGCACATGGGTAGCACTTTATTAACAACAAAGACTGGTTGGAAGCCCCTGTCTGTGCTTGTAGCTGCCTCCAGCCATGGTCCGCCCTACTAAGGCATGTAGGCTCAGAGAGGTCCAGTAACTTGCTCAAGGTCACACAGCAAGTGAATAGAAGAGCCAGCATATGAACTTTGGTGTGGCTGACTCCTGAACTCAAAATCGGAATCTCTATGCTTTACTGGCTCCTTGAGAAAGAAAGAACCACACATCTGTGTGTGTGTGGGCACGGGCGTGCACACACACACACACACACACACACACACACACCCCAAACATTTCCATTGACTTAAAGGCTCAGGAAACATCCCCAAAGCCAAGGCACGGATCTGCTGGCTGAGGAGGTGTGAGCCCTCGGAGGGCACCATGTGCCCAGTCCACACTGACCTCGTGTCTTGCCATCCCTTAAGGACCCCGTCTCCTCTGCTGTGTGCTCATAGGGAAGTGGCCTGGAGAGGCCAGGTCAGACTCTTAATTCTTTGGCAACTGAAATGTAAGGACACGGGCCGTGCAACCAAGGGTGGACAGACGCCATGTGGGTGTGTCTGGCAGGACTGCCTGCCTGCATGAAGGTCATGCCGCCCTTTACAGTCACACTGGCCCCAGCTCCCCACGGGGACCTGCTACCAGGCCTGTGAGAGGGGCCACTGCTTGCTGGGCTGGGAGAGCTCTAAAAGGAAGACCCCCCCACCAACCATCTTGGAAGGACCCAATATCATCTCTGTTCTGCTCCCCTGCCCGCAGCTGGAGGGGAGGGAGAGCTGGCCTCTCCCACCTGTGAAGTATCACTAGCAACCATGACCTAGCAAAGGGCTTCCTTTCCTTTCATATCACAGTTTATCTCTCTGTCTATCGTCTAGAAAAGCTTCCAAAGTCCGTCTGTTGACAACTTGCTGGACTCCGGTGGCTGAGCATTTTGCCTGTTTGAACTACAATCTCCTTGAAGGCAGAGATTTTAGCTCAACCCTGAAAAGTCCATTCTATCTTTTTTTTCTTGGGGAGATTGGTGGAGGGGGGTGGGTGGTGGTAAGGCATCAGTAAATGACCTGATAAGGCCTGCAGGATTAGATCTGGAGGGCTGCCTGATACAGGCAGGCCTGGCTCTCCTGGCTGTTTCCACATGGCATGACTGAAAGATGAGAGATGAGTGTTGTCCTTCCATAAGAAGGTGTACTGGACCCCTTGCTCCTGCTCATGGTACCCCCATCTGCCCTGCAGAAGCCCACCTCCCGACTCCCAAACCCTATGGCTTGGCTGGGGCTGGTATACCCCTGGCTCAGAGTCTGGTCATGACCCACAGCTGGCCAAATAGAGCACCATTTCCTTGGTTCAGGCTCACCCAGTCACTGCCAGAGAGACCCAATTCCTGGACCGTTCCAGGACTTCTGGGTGAAGAACACCTGTCTGTCTACTCAAATGGGAACTGGAAGGGTTACGTTACGAGCAGCAGGGGGCAGGTGTGAGCAGCCCCGTGGCAGAGAGGTCTGCCTCAAAGTGAGGGGAGAGGGAGAGAAGCTCTCCTGAGTCCTGACAGCACTGAGCCCCTGGAGACATGCCCGAAGTCAGCCCTACCCAGGGACTTCTGGTCCCATGAGTCAATAAACCAATCTGAGGAACACCTCCAGAGCCCCCACCGGGAAAGCTGGAGGTGATGTTGTTTGACCCATATAGACTGTCTGGCTACGGACTCCACTAGGGGCCATCAATGCCATCTCTTCCATGAAACTATCAACCAAAAGGCAAGACTCATTGGTTACAAGCAGACACCCTGGGTTCCAATCCTGCTGGGTCATTTACTAGCTGTGTGATTCTAAGTTACTGACCCTCAGAGTCCTGTTGGTAAGAAGATGGTAACAGTACCCATGCTGGAAGGTTACTTCGAGGAGTAAATGACCTTGTGACATGTCAGGGCTTAGATCAGTCCCTGGCACATAGTAGGTGTTCAGTAATCACTGGCTCTAACTAGCTACAATGGGTCGGTCATGCCTTCATTTAGGCAACAACCATTTATTAAGTATCTACTGTGGGCCAGATACTGTGCCAGTTGCCAGATGCTTGGTGAGTGAGAGGGCATGCCCCCTGCCCCTGTGGATATCAATAAGCAGCCACAAAGCGTGGTGAGTTGCTATGGTAACCCCTGACTTTGGCCTCACCACAGCCCAGTCCTGACCAACTGAGCTACTTGGATGCAGAGATCAAAATGACTAATGCCTTGTACAGGGGAAGTTGGATGGTTGTGGGGGTTGGGCAGCCAGGACCAGAGAGGAGGCCGTACCCCTGACCAGCCTTAGCCCCTGGGTTGCAGAAAGGCCTATGTTGGACAAGCCCCTGCCTAGGAAGATAGGGGCTGTGCCACGGGTCAGGTCAACAGGGGTGAGGCCTTGGGTGGAAGGGAGATGGCCAGATTCCCTGTAGGGAGTGGTTCCCTCCCACAGACTTCTAGAAAGGGTCAAGGGCTCCAATTCCCTGGAGGGCTTCTGTGGCAGGGTCAGAACTCTCTCCTTCCCGGGGGAGTCCCAGAACCAAGGTTGAGTCAGGCCAGTGGGTTTTTTGCCTTTTTCCCCTGTTGCCCTGCTGAGCATCTGGTCTAATATGCAGAAGGAGAAGGGCTGGAGCAGGGGGTATCCACCGCCCCCCACCCTCACGGCCATTGCCCCAACTGGAAGGAGTGGTTGTCTCTTGGAAACGCTCTTGCAATTACCCAGGTGATAGGAACTATTTCACTACATTTCCACATCTTCATTTTTCAGATGAGGGAACCAAAGCCCAGAGAGGGTTGCTCGCCCGAGGTCACACAGCAGGTCACCGGGAGGCCCCTCATAATCTACAGCATTAGGAACTGGTTTCCGGCAGCCCTGGCCGGCACTACAAATTGCATGAGTGCTCTGGCCAGAGCCGGCCTCTACCGCCCAAAAGATTTTGGCCGCTGTGACACTGCCTATGGGCCAGGTCTGGGCTTTGGGACTGGGGTTGTCAAGGCACACTCTCCCAGGGATGGGTGCTTTGGAGGCAGGGAGGGCCAGGGAGAAGCCTCCTGTGTCCTTTCTGGCAGATGGATTTGGGCTGAGTCCCCTTGGAGAGGCTCTCTCAGCCCCGGTTGGGCATTCCGAGCTTCTAGCTTGTGAGCACCCCAGAGGTAGAGGAGGTGCCGAGGCTGAGGGCAGAGGGGTTCCACATGTCTGAGTTGGGAGTGTGGGTCCCTCTCCTGAGGGGCAAAAGCCCAAGCGAACTAGAGGGCATTTGGTCCAGAAGCCACAGCACCTTGGAGTAAAGAGCCAAAGGTGGAGGTGTCATTAAAGAGGGAACATCCAGCAAATCCAAGAAGGGTCCATCGAGGAGAGGGAGCGGGCTGAGTCATTTCCTTGAAGCATCATTTTCAAGCCTTATTTTTTTCCTTTCTTTAAAACAATGACTTTCTTTCAAAATGCACACCAAAATCTTAACAAGGAATTGTAAGCCACAAAACAGAAGTGACAACACTGATCTAGTCCACAGGAAGGAGGGGTCCCTCAGAACCCTCCCTGCTCCATCTCCACATCTCTTGGGGCCTCTAGGGTGCTCTGGAACCCAGTTTGAAAACCTGAACCTTGAACCTCAGCTGGTGCTGAGATCTGCATGGGGACCACGGGGCTTGGAGGCTGGTGGAAATGGTTGGGGGAGGTGGGACGCAGACAGGAGACCGTGTTCCCCAGGAGGCTGTTTCAGTGTGGACAAGATCATCACATGCTTCACTCATCAAAATCCCCGAAAGGCTGCTGAAAAGAGGATTTAAGGTCATATTCCTTGAAGTAGGGATGGCCAATGAGGTAAGAAAGGCTGGGGCCCAGTGGCCTTCACCAGGCTGACCATTGGTGGCCTTAAGCACCAAGCCACACATCTGTACTCTCCACCCTGAGCTTGCCCTGGCTTCAGTGTCACAGGATACCAGGGCATTCCCTGCCTCTCACACGAGCTCTCGCCCTGGGCCTGCATCTGAGCCTGTAGGACTTGGATGGGTTTTGATTGTATCTAGTCCAAGCCTTCTTAACCTAGAGTCTAGGATAGGCGACAGGGGTACATGACTCCCTTAAAAGTACAAAACTTTCAGTTGCACCTTCTTCCTGGGATAGAGTTCGTATTTTCTTCAGACCCTTGAAGGGCTCTACAACCAGCAAAAAAATGGAGAGTTAACTGCAACCCCCTCGGTTGCCACCTCCTTCGAGAAGTCTTCTAAGATTTTCCTTAATTTACAGTGATCAAAGCTCTCAGGCCACGCAGAGCTCAGTGACCTCGGGCTTAACTGGAGGGAGCTGTCACTCACTCTCTCCTCTGCAGCTGGGTCTCTGCATGTTAAGATGTCACACTGGTTGTCAAATGAAAGAAATTCAACTGTGCTATTCCCCTGCTTGTCAGTTTACTCTTTAAAAGAAACCCTGATAACTGAGGACTATTTTATTCCTTTGGCAAGTCTCCCATTCATTGTATGCAAATACTGCTACTCAGTGCTCTAAACGATGTTTGTGGTTTGTGTAAAAGCGGATTTCACTACATCCCTGCCCGCATCCTGTTGACTCACTCACTGCTTATCACCGCTCTCTCCAGAACCCTCTGTGTACTAAGCCCCATTACTTAACAGCTTGTCTCTTGACCTCTCCATGACCCTGAATGAGGCAGGCCAGGCCAGGCTGAGATTATTTGTTGCAGTGGGAAAAGATGGAGTGTTGAAGCTGGGAAGCCTGGGTTCAGAATCTGCCCTCAGTGACGTGTCCCAGGATGGCCACTTCACCTGGATCTCAGAAATGCGTGCTGCTGGCCGGGTGTGGTGGCTCACGCCTGTAATCCCCGCACTTTGGGAGGCTGAGGCGGGTGGATCACAAGGTCAAGAGATCGAGACCATCCTGGCCAACATGGTGAAACCCCATCTCTACTAAAAATATAAAAATTAGCTGGGGTGGCGCATGCCTGTAATCCCAGCTACTTGGGAGGCTGAGGCAGAAGAATTGCTTGAACCCGGAAGGCTGAGGCAGGAGAATCACTTGAACCCGGGAGGAGGTGGAGGTTGCAGTGAACCAAGATCGTGCCACTGCACTCCAGCCTGGGCGACTGGCGAAACTCCATTTCAAAAAAAAAAGGTCAAGGAAGACAATGAATGTGCAAAAGCACTGTGCAGTCATGTAGAGTACCAAGTCACGTGTGTTACCATCGTCACACACATTGCCACAGCCACGTACAGTGCCACAGCCATGTATATTACCATGGTCATGTACAGTATCAGTCTTGTATATTACCATGGTCATGTACAGTATCATTCTTGCATATTACTATGGTCTTTTAGAGTATCCATCTTGTGTATTACCAAGGTCATGTACAGTATCTATCTTGTATATTACCATGGTTATGTACAGTACCAAAGTCAAGTATAGTATCAGTCATGTATATTAGCAGCTATGTATGTTACCACAATCATATATAACCACGATCACATACAGTACTGCAGTCACATACAGTATCAGTCAATGTATATTACCACAGTTATGTATATTAGCACAATCATGTATAGTACTAGAGTCATGTATATTATCAGTTATATATAGTTCCACAGCCATGTACAGTACTACATCATGTATAGTACTACAGTCATATATAGTAACACAGTCATGGAGAATACCAGTCAGGTACAATACCATGTCCTGTACAGTACCATAGTCATTAATAGTACCCTGTATATTAATAGTGCCATGTATATTCCCATGTATATTAATAGTACCATGTATAGTAATAGTGCCATGTATATTCCTACATTCATGCTTTTACTACAATCATGTACAAAGCGTCTTCAAAAAGTTCAAGGAAAATGCGTATTACGAAAAACCTAGGTGTATATTTGAGATTTTTTTGCCCCAAAATAACTAACTTGTTATAACATGACTAAATGGGATCTAGTTTGAGACACTAAGAAGGATAAGACATCAGTTTGAAAAGAACTCCTATCAGAACAACATAAATTCTGCTAAAACTGAAGCAAGAACAAACATCAAATTTACAGTGAAGCTAGCTTAGATGGAAGAATGGTGAAATCACTGATACTTTATGAAAAGTTTATGGGGACAACGCCCCAAAGAAATCAGCAGTTGGCTGGGTGCGGTGCCTCACACCTGTAATCCCAGCACTTTGGGAGGCTGAAGCAGGCGGATCACAAGGTCAAGACACCGAGATCATCCTGGCCAACATGGTGAAATCCCGTCTCTACTAAAAATACAAAAATTAGCCAGGTGTGGTGATGTGCGCCTGTAGTCCCAGCTACTTGGGAGGCTGAGGCAGGAGAATTGCTTGAACCCAGGAGGCAGAGGTTGCAGTGAGCTGAAATCATGTCACTGCACTCCAGCCTGGCGACAGAGTAAGACTCTGTCTCAAAAAAAAAAAAAAGAAAGAAATCAGCAGTAGTTAATAAATGGATAACTTGTTAAGAAGGGATGAGATGATGTTGAAGATAAAGCCTGAAGTGCCAGACCATCCACACCAAATTAGAAAGAAAAAATTCATCTTGTTTGTGCTCTAACTGAAGAGGACTGACAATTAACAGCAAAAAAAAAAAAAAAAAAAAAAAAAAAATAGCCAATACCATAGACATCTCCATTGGTTCAGCGTACACAATTCTGACTGAAAAATTAAAGTTGAATAAACTTTCCACTTGATCAGCACCAAAACTACTGCATCCAGATCAGGTGCAGATGAGAGGAAAGCTTTCAATGAAAATTTTATTTTATTTATTTATTTATTTTTTTGAGACCGAGTTTCACTCTTGTTGTCCAGGCTGGAGTGCAATGATGTGATCTTGGCTCACGGCAACCTCTGCCTCCCGGGTTCAAGCAATTCTCCTGCCTCAGCCTCCCGAGTAGCTGAGATTACAGACATGTGCCACCATGCCCAGCTAATTTTTTTTTTTTTGTATTTTTAGTAGAGACAGGGTTTCTCCATGTTGGTCAGGCTGGTCTTGAACTCCCGACCTCAGGTGATCCGCCCGCCTCAGCCTCCCAAAGTGCTAGGATTACAGGCATGAGCAACCATGCCCGGCTGCTTTCAATGAAAATTTTAAACAAGTGGGATCAAGATCTTGAAGCATTTCTTCAAAGAACTGTTAAGAGAGGATGAAGTGTTAACCACTACAATCCTGAAGACAAAGCACAATCAAAGCAATGGCTACCAAGAGGTGGACATGGCCCAGTCAAAGCAAAAGCAGACCGGCCAGGAGCAAAGGTCATGGCAATAGTTTTTTTGGGATGTTCAAGGCATTTTGCTTGTTAACTTTCTGGAGGGACAAGAACAATCATATCTGCTTATAATGAGAGTGTTTTGAGAAAGTTAGCCAAAACTTTAGCAGAAAAACACCCAGGAAAGCCTCACCAGATGGTCCTGCTCCACTAAGACAAGGTTCCCATTCATTCCTCTCATCAAACAAGGACAATTTTGTGAGGGTTTTGATGGGAAATCATTAGGCATCCACTTTACAGTGCTGATTTGGCTCTTTCTGACTTCCTTTTGTTTCCTAATCTTAAAAAATCTTTAAAGGGTGATACAGTTAGGCTTTTTGTCCCCACCCAAATCTCATCTTGAATTATAATCCCCATAATCTCCATCTGCCAAGGGAGAGACGAGGTGGCTGTAATTGGATCATGGGAGTAGTTTCCTCTATGCTGTTCTCATGATAGTGAGTGAGTTCTCACGTGATCTGATGGTTTTATAAGTGTTCGGTAGTTCCTCCTAAGTTCATTCTCCTTCCTGCCGCCTTGTGAAGAAGGTGCCTTGCTTCCCCTTCTCCTTCCGCCATGATGGTAAGTTTCCTGAGGCCTCCTCAGCCATGCGTAACTGTGAGTCAATTAAACTTCTTTCCTTTATAAATTACTCAGTCTCTAATATTTCTCTATAGCAATGTGAGAAAGGACTAAGACAAAGAGCATCCATTTTTCTTCAGCTAAGGATGTAAAAAAAAGACTGTACTGACATGGCTGAACTCTCAGGACCCTCAGTTATTTAGGGATGGACTAGATGGCTGGTATCATCGCTCACAAAAGTGTCTTGTAGCTTGATGAAGCTTATGTTGAGAAATAAAATATACATATTTGTGTATGTTTGTGTGTGTGTGTGTGTGTGTGTGTGTGTGTGTGTGTGTGTGGAGAGAGGGAAGAGACGCAGTCCTGCTCTGTTGCCCAGGCTGAAGTGCGGTGGTGCAATCTCCACTCACCGCAACCTCCACCTCCCAGGTTCAAGTGAGTCTCCTGCCTCAGTTTCCCGAGTAGCTGGGATCACAGGCATGCACCACCGTGCCGGATAATTTTTGTATTTTTAGTAGAGATGGGGTCTCATCCTGTTGGACAGGCTGGTCTCGAACTCCTGATGTCAAGTGATCTGCCCACCTCGGCCTCCCACAGTGCTGGGATTACAGGAGTGAGGCACTGTGCCTGGCCTATATTTTTTATTTTCATCCTTTAATTCCATTTTCCACAACCTTTTTGAAGCCCCCTTGTATATTACCAGTCACGTATATTACCAATCACATATGGTACCACAGACATGTAGAGTACCACGGTCATGAATATTACTAGGAACCCAAAGAAGCCAACAGCATCCAGTTCGGAAGCCACAGGAATCTAAGCCTGAGTGAAGGATGTGAGTCTGTGCCCACCCTGCACCCTCGCACCTCCTCCCTGCTCCCCAGCACCCTGGAAAGCCTGGACAAAGGAATGACATCACTGCTAGAGGATCCTGCTTAAGTCATGCTGAGAAGGGCTGCCTCCTTTTAATTTTCAAGTGTTGGTTGATCAATGCTGGTGTCCTCTTTTCCTCCTGCCCCCTGCCCCTGCCTGTGTCATTGCCCTCACTGACATCATGACCATGACTCACAGAATCAAAGGGTAGAAGGGACCCGGGAGGTTGTCCAGAACCTAACCTCCCCCAATGCAGAAATCTCGACACCATGTTTGCTTAAAGAGCGACCTGTTCCAAAGGGCAGGAAGGTGTTCATATTGCAGGGTCCAGGTCTGCATTTTTGAGCTCTCCCCATGGGTCCAGTGTGGGCCTCCAGAACCATCTAGAACAGGTCCCATGCCTCTGTGGTACTGGAATGCAGCTGATACCCTCTCCTGCCTCTTAAGCAGTCAACTATACTCCCATGGATTTGCCACCCAACCCAAGTCATGGCTTCTAGCCCTCATCACCCAGCCTGCTCCCTGGATACCTTCCTCCCGTTGGCCAAGGGCCCTGTCAAAGTGCTGGCCCACATGGACACAATGCCCCAGAAGTCGTTTGACAAAGTAGGACTGAAAAGCATCTCCTTCATTCTGAGCACCAGCACAGTTATCTGATTTTATTTAGAGGGATTAAGCACTACTGCCATTAGAAGCCTGCTTGTTGGTATCAACTCATCCTTCCACAGTGTCAGGAGATTTTTCAATCTGGGGATGGTGGTCACTCCAGGAACACTAAGTGCCACAAGGAGAGAACCTTGTTTATGAGGTTCCCTGCTGCATCTCCAAGGCCTAGTTTGCGAATCAATGAACGGAGCCAACATAGTCACGATTCCTCGGAGCTGTGTCACCCTGAAGCTGGTTGTCACTCCTCACCTAAGTTACCAGCAAGAAAGATCAGGATCTGGCTGGGAGCAGGGCTGCCCAGCAGAGCCCCGAGGACTGGGTGTCAGCTGCCACCCACCCCCTCCAACAGTGGCACCCCAGCCTGCCTAGATTCTCCATTACCCTCAGCCCAGACACTTCCATCTTGACGGTAAAGATATCAGAGGAGGCCCTCAGCATCCTCCAAAACTCCAGTGCAATGCTGACAGCATCCCCTGAGCTCTGGGAAGGTCTCAAAGAAGGTGGCGAAGCAAGTCTGGGTGATATTCTTGGAGGAGGCATGGAAACCCGGCAGCCTCCTAGCAGGTCCCCCACTCCTGGCCTGACACCTCCACCGCCTGCCTGTCACAGCAGCCAGGGGATCCTGCTAAGGCTTGGGTGAGGGCATGACGCTGGAGTCCTGGGGCCAGCTAGGTCTACCTGTCCTACATGGGAACCTGTCCCCCTTAGTTCTTCCTCCCCACTCACTCACTGCTCCAGCCACACTGGCCACCTCTCGGTCCTCGACACTCCACTCTCTCCTCAGAGCCCCTGCTCTGTCCTCTCCCCGGAACGCTACTGCTCCCTTCCCACCATGCCCTTGCCTCCTTCCAGTCTTTCCTCGTGTCTCCTTCTCAGTGTGGCCTTCCTTATACCCTACCTAGAATCTCAGGCCCTCGCATTCCCATCCTTCTTGCCTCATTGGTTTTCTCCTCATTGCTTATGATGACAATTCAATGTGCTGTTTTATTTATTTATTTATTTATTTATTTATTTATTTATTTATTTTTCGAGACAGAGTCTCCCACTGTTGCTCAGGCTGGAGTGCAGTGGTACGATCTCTGCTCACTGCAACCTTCACTTCCCAGGTTCAAGTAATTCTCATGCCTCAGCCTCCCAAGTAGCTGGGATTACAGGTGCGCTCCACCACACCCAGCAATTTTTTTTTTTTTTTTGTATTATTAGTAGAGACGGAGGTTTCACCATGTTGGGTCAGGCTGGTCTTGAACTCCTGACCTCAAGTGTTCCGCCTGTCTTAGCCTCCTAAAGTGCTGGGATTATAGGCATGAGAATGTACTGTTCTATTGATCTTGCTTTTTATCTGTCTCTTACTAAAATGCCAGCTCTCACTACATGGGTGGGGATTTTCATCTGCTTTGCTCCCTGCATGCCTTCAGTGCCCAGAACAGCGCCTGGCATATAGTAGGTGCTCAATAAATGTGCTGAATGTATGAATAAGTGAATAAATGAATGAGTTCCCACCAACCATTCATTCATTTGCTAACCCGGCACTTTCTTGTTGAGAATCTAGGCATGTGCTCATTTTCAGATTCTAAGATCTCACTCATTTCAGGGGTGTCACAGCAGATGAGCACACATTTGGGCATGCTAGTGTCTAAATAGACTCACTTTTCTCATTTGCAATGGGCTTCAATGGTTTCCTAAATCCTCAAGGTTCATCTGAATAATATGTTCGAAATGTTTCAAGTATCTTATGGACTTATATTTTTGGATTGTGTCTCCTGAAGACAACGGTGGGCACAGCCTTATAAAATTCTGGGTGTGTTCATGCTTTTGTCCAAGGATAAGGGAGAACCTGTAGTGTGTGGGACCCATCCTGCACTGATGCTCAAAACTGTGGTAGGATATCGCTGGTAGTGGCAGGTTAAGACAAGAGCTTTTGTTACGGCGATTGTGACAACCAGATACACTTCCTGGGTAGAAAGGACACCTCATAAATACAGCCGAGATCACTTTCTAAAAGTAGACAGCCTTGGCAAATACCAAGATGGAAATGAACCGGAGAAAGTAACTGCAATGATACAGAGATCAGAAGGGCTTGGAAGGGATCTGTGCAGCCATAAACAAGTGCGCTTCATCTGAAAAGATGGAAGCTCAGAAGAGCTTGAAGTCGAAATGAGAATTAGCAGAAGGGCTAGGTGCACTGAAAATGAACTTGACTCAGATTCAGTATTACTAGATGGAGGAGGCATTCTTGAAAGCCCAAATAGACGAGCTGGTGAATTTAGGACAAAAAAACAGGAAACTTTGTTTGACATGCTAGTTAGGGAACTTGGGTCCCTTATTCCCTTAGAAGCGACAGTTTGGAAATATTAATGTCTTCTGCAAGAGCTGAAATAAATCCACGGCAGACAGCTACCTGTTGAGGGAGTTTTAAATGGGTGTGGGGCTCTGCGGAGCCGGGGCACAGTACATCTTCCAACTCTGAGTTGCTTCTTTTTCATTTGGTGGCATCTGATGACTAGCAAAGGCTGAGATCATCAGTGATGGGGACAAATGCTTTCTTCACCCGGAAGTCTCCTGCTTGCAACTCAGGGAAGCCTGGCAATCCGTTGCTTTCTTGGGTTGACTGATCTGTAAGATGAGAATTTTCGAGCGTGCCAGGATCTTAGGGATCATTGTAACCCCTCTCATTTTATAGGTGTGCTTCTCAGCTGCAACCTGGAGAAGGTAGTAACTTTTCCAGGGTCAAGAACCCAGTCTTGGCCAGGTGTGGAAGCTCACACCTGTAATCCCAGCACTTTGGAAGGTCAAGAAGGGAGGATTGCTTGAGCCCAAGAGTTCAAGACTAACCTAAGCAACATAGCGAGACTCCCGTCTCTATTTTTAAATAAATAAATAAATAAATAAATAAATAAATAAATAAATAAAAGCTCAATCTCTGGCCTCCTGCACAGGTGAGCAAGACTGCAGGGGGTCGTGGTCCCAGAGGTAGACACCTTTGTTCCCCCAAGGGAAGGGCCTGGGGGAGTAAGAAGGAGATGTTTGTTTATTCATGAGACAGCCTCATGTGTAAGGTCAGTTGTGACCGATGCTCCCAGCGGAAACACTTCTAGATGTCACAGGTAGAACAGGTAGCCTACCTGCCTGCTTTCAGGCTGCATAGAGTGACGATGGGAGAGATGGGCCACTGCTCTCTCCCCTGTAAATTGGTTAGTGCAGCTGTTCTGGCCTGATGACTCTAGGGACCCACAGATGACCTGTCTGGACCCTTCTCTTCTCTTTCTCTTTTTTCCTATTCTCACCAGTACTGACCTGACTCAGAGTCTGAGGTGGAAACTCCCTGCTTACCTCCCTATCCCACAATACAGCATTTTCTTGCTTCCCCTTCCATTTCCCTCCCACAATTCTAGCCAGATGGAGCTTTTGATCAGGTGGTTTCTTGTACCTAGATTGCCCTTGTCACACCCCTGCTGGTTGAAACAGTTGACCTTCTTCAAGGCTCAGTCAAATGCTCCTTCCTTCATGAAACCTTTCATGAGCACTTGCTATAAATTAACTGCTCCTCTGCGCTTCCACCATGCAGCATCCCCCAAACTTCAAGCCCATCCAGAACTTCAGAATGTCACCTCATTTGGAAAGAGAGTTTTTGGAGCTATAACTAGTTAAGGATCTTGAGATGCAATCACATTGGATTTAGTATGTGCCCTGAATCCAATAACTAGTGTCCTTATAAGAAGATAATGGGGGTGGGCACGGTGGCTCACACCTGTAATCCCAGCACTTTGGGAGGCCGAGGCAGGTGGATCACCTGAGGTTGGGAGTTCGAGACCAGCCTGACCAACATGGAGAAACCCCACCTCTACTAAAAATACAGAACGAGTTGGGCATGGTGGCACGCACGCCTGTAATCCCAGCTACTTGGGAGGCTGAGACAGGAGAATCGCTTGAATCTGGGAGGCGGAGGTTGCAGTGAGCCAAGATTATGCCATTGCACTCCAGCCTGGGCAATAAGAGTGAAACTCTGTTTCAAAAAAAAAAAAAGGAGATGGCAGGACCTAGACACACACAGCAAGGAAAGCCATGGGATGACAAAAGGAGAGATTGGAGCCATGCTTCCATAAGCCAAGGAGCGTCAGGAGCCACCAGGAGCTGGAAGAGATGACGAAGGATCTTCCCCCAGAGTCTTTTGAGTGGAGAGGAACCCAGAACCCTGCTGATGCCTTGATTTCAGACTTCTGGCCTCCAGAACCACAAGAGAATACATTTTGTTGTGGTAAGCCATCAAGTTTGTGCTAATTTGTCATGGTAACCACAGGAAGCACATACACATGGTGATTTGTGCCTTCACTGTAAGCACCTGGCCACACTCTAGGTCTTTATTCATCTTTGCTACATTTTCCTACAGGCCCAGAGCTGTGCCAAACACCGAACAGATACCCCAGGTAGGTTTGCTAAGCTAGGTCTCTCAGAGACGGTGTCAAGGGACTTATGAGCTTGGGCTGCTCCCAGGGCTAGGGACGGGAAGGACACAGGACTTGCTGAATGGAAGTGCTAGAGAATGGGGTTCATAAATCTACTGACAGTGCTACTTCCTGGCTGGGTGCTTTAGGAACAGGGCTATCTACCCACATGCTGTAAATTCACTGACAGCAAGACAGAACTCCAAGCCAGTTCTCATACTACCTTCCTGAAATACCTCCCCTCAGACTACCTCTCTGAAATGGGAATTGAGTTTTTTTGTTTGTTTGTTTGTTTTTGAGACAGAGTTTTGCTCTGTTGCCCAGGCTGGAGTACAATGGTGTGATCTCGGCTCACTGCAACCTCCACCTCCCGGGTTCAAGCACTTCTCCTGCCTCAGCCTCCCGAGTAGCTGGGATTACAGGCGCTTACCACCATGCCTGGATAATTTTTTGTATTTTTAGTCGAGATGGGGATTCACCATGTTGGCCAGGCTGGTCTCGAGCTCCTGACCTCAAGTGATCCGCCTGCCTCAGCCTCCCAAAGTGCTGGGATTACAGGCATGAGCCACTGCTCCCAGCCAAGGTCCTGGAGTTCTTGACGTGATATTAGGCCCATGTATGTTGCCCCACCTCCCAAGGTTTGCAATCATGGCCCAAGACTTTCGTCCAGACACTTGCTTGATACCAAACCAAAGGCTGGAATGGTCCCTACAAATGCTTCTAAATGAACGGTCCACTTCTCCTCCCAGGGGCTCCTGCTAACACCATGTCAAACTCAAAGACTGGAGCCTGGGCTGACCACTAGCCAGAAGTTAGTTCCCTTGGAGGGAAGGGGAATAAGCTTAAGGTTTGTGAATGCTTTTGTGGAAGGAATTCTAGGAGGGCAAAGAAAATTAAAAAGCAAGAGCTTTACACCTGGAGACCCTAACCATGACTGGCCCTGCCTCAGTTGCCACAGTGCACTGTGGGTAAGGAGAGATGTGTCCTGAGCTTTCAAATTCGTACAGCCTTAGTGTGCCTTTAAAAAAAAAAAACCCTTGCTTATTTGGGCCACCTTTGCACCCTAAGGCTCACCACCATCCACAAATATTGCCAAATCGTATTTAACTCAAGGTCATTATGGGAAACTGGGTTGTCAACTCTCCCTCCTTCCCAAATAAACAGGTAACTCCTGGACATGTCAGCTCTCTGCAGAGACTCTGGTACTCTTTTTTTTTTCGTTTTTGGGGTCTTCCCCCGTCAGACCCAATCCCACCAGAATCTAGGCTGGGAAGCTCTCAGATGCAGCCTCCACTTCCATCAAGAGGAGAAGGGACATCATCTGTGGTTCCACACAGCTCCCCCCTGTCTAGTATCACTGCAGGTTGCGGGTGGCACTGGCCCTCTCTGGTCCAGTACTCTTGGGCCACCCCCAAGCCCACTGTTCACACCTGTCCCCAACCCATAAATTCCCCACTCCCTGAACACTTGACCCTTTGTTCCCAACCCCACTAGGCCACAAAACACTCCTGGCTCTGGGGGTTTGTCCCGAAGTCCTCTCATTGGTGTTAGGCAAGAAGCCACAATTCCAAACTCCCCACCATGACAGCAAACAGAAGCCTCATTATAAAGTAGCTCCAGAAGCCTCATTATAAAGTAGCTCCAGTAATTGGTCAGATAATGGCGAGTTACAGGGAGCACCGCTGGTCATCCTGACGAGTCAGATGACTGAACCGAGCATGAATGGCACTCAAAGTTTCACAGGCCCCCATGGATCCTGTTTTTGTTTTTGGTGACCCTGACACCAATTTAAGACATATTTCTAATTGGCCCTGGCTGGATTCCCTGCAAGAGGACGTCCAGTCCAAGTTAGGTGGGGTTTGGTTCCCGGTGCGTGAACTTGCAGGCTCCACTCTGTACTATCACACCCACCCCCCAATGCCACACACTTCTTTCAATTTAGGATTGTTTATAGTCAGTCGAGTTTTTCCAGATTGACTAAGAGTTCCTCATCTGCCTACTGTAGTCAGCTACAAGAACAGTAAAAGAGACCCAGGACTTGGGCCAGCTGGAAGACTCAGAAAAAAGTTTCTGTGGGATGCAGACAGCTAAAGAATGACAATCACATGCAATTGTCCCAAACCCCACATCCCCCGCAAAGGACACCCTCATCTGCCCTTTTGAGACCCCTTCACAAAGAGCTTCAGGAGCCCTTTTATGGGGGCATCGCCTCAAGGAAATGAAACTGCTGAGAACAACTCTGACTTCCCCTTATTGGTTGTGTCCAAGGGTTAAAAACACTTCCCAACTCCCCCTCCAAATGCAAGGTCAAGCGGCTGTCCAAACCACCCAAGGAGAAGAGGGAGTCCTGAACAGCCAGACCCCTGCTAGCTTGGCCACCACAGGCTCCGGCCAGCCCGGCTAGGGAAGAGTTAATAGGATCGGCTTTGGCTGATAGTTCAGGCTCCAAAGTTCAGTTCCAGTCAGAGCCACCCCGGAGGAATTGTAAATCTCAGGGCAGTATTTAACAAAACAAAAGCAACCTGGGATTACATGCAGGTTTGGTTTTCTACAGTACATATTTACTTAATCCCCAAGGTATGCGGCTCCATGTCAGATCAGCTGGCTTTGCGGCCCTTTCACCCCCCTAGTTCACAACAGTTTAAGTTTCAAACTAATTCCCTGTTTTCGCTCTTCCTCTTCACAGGGCTGGCTGGAGACAGCCTGGCCTGCCTCCCTCTCCTGATGGCTCTGGTCACCGCGTGAGTCAGCCTGGCCTGGGCTGGGAGTTGGGTGACAGCCCGCTCACTCTCCCCACTCTCTGGCACCAGGTCTCCAAAACCTGGAGCAAGGGGTGCCAGGACCACCAAAAAGTTAAAGGCCGTGTCTGGTGGGCAGGACCCTCCTTGCAGCACCGCCTTCCAGCTAAATGCGGAGAGATCCCTGGGGGGTGTACTGGGGGGAGGGGACAGGGTTGAAGGTGAGAACAAGGGCTCTTTATCAGTAGCTGCTTACCCTGGCCTGCTCTTTCCTGCTTTCCAAACACCTGGGCCTGTCAGTGTCGGTCCGGCCAGACTACTACATCCAAGACCGCTCTTCCCTTTTCCAATCCAAACCATGTACCCCCTTCTCGTGTCTTCAGAGCTGCAGCCGCCCAGGTTGGGGCTGGGTAGCGGGTTGCCAAGGAAAATACGAGGCGCCAGCTAGCAGGCGGCTCCCAGCTCTACCCAGGAGTGCGCACACCCTGCACTCACCAGGGTGACGGCAAGAAAAAGGGGGGAAGGCGGGGGAGGGGGGCACAACACCTTCTTTTGGGAGGCAGGAATGTGGGAAATGGGTGGGTCTCCTAAGTTTCAGGGTGGGGATGAATAACCAGTCAGCAAGCCACCGATCCCAAAGGAGCGGATCAACTCTCAACCTGCCAAAAAAGACAGTCCGGTGCCCGGGAAATTTACAAGGTGAAACCGACTAGCTCAGCACTCGTAGGTGGTGCGGAGAAGTGGGGTGGCCGGCGACTCTCAGCTCCCGGGCGCGGGATCCCGCAGCGGCAGCAGGTGGGCTCACCCCCGCCCCTGCGGCCCCCCACTCCCTGGAGTCGCAGTGCCTGGTACCTTTCTGGCGCCGCGCTCCGCGAACTCGCGGGCGAGCTGACGCCCGATGCCTCTCCCGCCGCCGGTGATGAGGACGTTCTCCCGCGACAGGTCCCGCAGCTTGGCGGGCAGCACCAGTCCGACGGCTGCTTTCACCACCAGATAGATCATCTGTAGAGGGAACACCACCAGCGCGCCCAGCCGTTTCCACACCATCCTCCGCGCCGCGGAGCCGGGCAGGGGGCGAAACTCCCCGGGCCGAGCAATACAGGAATTAAAAAACACCCCGAACAATAAATAGTAAACCGAATAAGGAGGAGAGAGGCGTCCCACCTGGCCACTCTTGAAATCACCTCTTCCCAAATGCAAAGCACCGGGTGAGAAAAAGAAAAAAAAAAAAAAAAAGAGAGATAAATTCTCCTCTGGGGGAGAAAAAACGTCTCCTAAGGTTGGGACGGTAAAAGAGGTGGAGGGGGAAGCCGGAGGTGGAAAGTTCTAACAAGAAGTTTCTTGCCCCAGCAGCCGTTTCGGCTGGGGAATTCTCAGGTAATGTTTACAGACTGACAGAGGAGTTTAGGGAGGGGAAGAAAAAAAAAAAAAGGCACCAACCACACGCGCGCACCCTGCCTCGGTCCTGCGGTTTCAAAGTGCAAGATTAAAAAAAAAAAAAAAAAAAAAAAAAAAGCTGATTCCAAACTGTAGCGCCCCCACCCCCACCCCGTCTCCAGAAAAAAAAAAAAAAAAAAAAGTGGGGGGGAAAGTGCTTGGAGCTCCCAATTTCAGCCCGCGAAAGTCTCCCGACTCATTGCTATTCTTGGGCTCAGGAAATTGCTTAAACGCGATCTGATTGCCAGCAACGTGCAGGAGAAGTGGGGGGTCCGGGTGTCAGTTTCTTTACGTGCAGCGCTCGCCCTCGCGCGCGCTCGCTCGCTCCGGCTCCCTCCCTCCCTCTCTGTTCCAGCAGAGGCTGGGAGTTGCCGCTCGATCCAGCTTCCCTTCTCTCCCTTTTTAGCATTTATTGCCTTCTTTTTGTCCTTTCCAACTTGGAGAGGGTCCGGGTGTGGAGCGCGCGTGGATCGGACGCCTTGGTCTGCGCGGCCCTATTCATTCGCTCCCCGGGCAGCCGCGTCGCGGAGAGGGCGGCCCCTTTTTCCCCCATTTTTTTAATACCCCATTAAGTCTGATTGACAGTTAAAGTTGTTGGGAGGCTTCACTACCGTTCCTCTGAGTGGCTGCTGCGGCCTCCCCTCCCCCTGCGCCGTCGCGGGGAGCGCGCATAAGGCGCGTACTCGGGCTCGCCGGGACTCGCGCTCTCCCGGGACTGGCTCCCCTCTCTGCAAGCCGGGACTTGCCGCCGGTGTCCCTGAGGGCTCGCAGCTGTAACTCGAACACGCTGGAACCGACTCCAGCAAGCCGGCTGCCTTCTCGAGACATTCCTCCTTGCCCGGGCCGCCCGCGGGCCAGGTGATCACCCCTGCGTGTGGAGCAGGCCCGGGGGAGCTTGCGTATGCCTTGATCCAGCCAGGTCACCCAGGGTTTTATTTCAGGTCATTTGGTCATCCCCGGCCTCCAGGTAGGATCAGGAAGCCACTCCTCACCTTTGCCAGGACCTCTTCTGTGTTCACTTAGAGTGGACTTTTAAAAGCCTGACCCAAGTCCCTCACGATGCTTAGGGGGAAGCCGCTGGGGAGCAGGACTTTGCTTTGAGGCGAGGTAGTAGTCAGAGTAAAGGAACCTCTGCTCCGAGTGCCAATAAAATCCCCATAAGATTAGCTGGGAGCATATTTATTGCTCATCTGAGCTAGAATTACCTTGACTGACAGCAATTTCCTTAATAACAAAAGCCTGTAAACAAAACGTCCTATTCCTGCGCCCCTGTGCTGTGCAGCCAGCGTCTCCTGTCCTTGGGTCTCCCTGGACTGCCCTGGCGGGGCACCCACCTTCTAACCTCCTGCCCTTACCGACCGGAATGTCTCCCCTGCTGGAGGGTGGGACCGAGCTATTTAGAGTTGTCTGTTGCAGGAAGTCTGGGAGGTGAGTCAGCCCCAGTTCAAAGTGCTGATGGGACTTGCCTCCCGCCCCCCTGCACGTTCCCGGGGCCGGAGGAGCGAGAACGAAGCAGGGAGCTGCCCTGTAATCTGGGGCAGCCGTTTCCAGCCCGCGACTTGTTTAGACGGCGATTCCTGAGCCTCACCCCCAGAGATTCTGATTCAGCAGGGCTGGGTGCGCTGGGATCGGTACTTTTAATGCTCCGCCTGGGTGAGAAAGTCACTTCGAAAAACGCTGATCTGCGGGGAGGGGAGGCTGGGATTACCTCGTCACCTGCAAAGACCTAGTTCTGGGGAGAGGTTCTGCAGGTGAGGATCTTCCTTCTGGGTGAAAAGCCACTGGAAGAGCAAAAGGCAGGAGAGGCTTAGGACGAGCAACTGTCCTGCACTGAGGGCCTATATTCTGTCTGACACAGTCCTTCCCCGACCTTGCAGTCGGGGGACTGTTATCCCATCGTCCAGGTTACCCAGCCAGGAAGTGCAGGAGGGGGGATCCCAATCCAGACCTCTTCCCACTCTGACCAGACGGGAGGAGAGAAGTGGAGGATGGGTTCAGCTAAGGGTTGTAGAGCAGAGACCCCCCCAACGCCTCCAAGAGTCTGACCGAAGGGCGGACCAATGTCTCCATCAGACCACAGGGCAGGACTCCATTGTGGTGACGGCCTCCTCCCATCTTCGAGGTCTGTAAAAATGGGAAAGAGATTCCAGCCTGGGAGTGACAGGCCTTTCCCACCCAGCAGCGGCTGGTGTCCGCCAGGCCTGCGAAGAAGCCTGGAAAGGTCTGAAGACAGAACCAGGCTGCAAAAGCGGGCTTTGCTCATCTGTTGTCCTCGGAGCCCCCTAGTGGCCCAGATAGGATACTGCGCCTCCGAGCTGCCCGGCCTCCAACCCCGCGGCGTTCTTGCTAACTAGCTATGCTTTTCTTCCAGGCATTTCTCTCACGTAAGGTTAACACCCCAAGTCTAAAAGGGCTTGTGAAGATCATAGTCCTCCTCCCCCACCCCAAACACACTTTTATGGCTGGGGAAACTAAAGCCAAAAGATATGAAGCCACTCATAGACAGAGATGCATTTTCACCCCAACTAGCCCACCCTGGTCAGGTGCCAGACCGGCTGGGTAACCGTTAGGTCCCCCTTACATCTCTCTGGTTGTGTGCCTGGGATGGAGGGCAGACAGTGGGTGGGAAGGAGGTCGGGAACCCAAATTGACCTTTAGGGCCTCAGGGCCTTTACACAGTTTCTGATTTAATTTCCTTAACAGCCCAGAGAGGCACATGCCCATTTATTTATTGCAGGAGGAAACAGGCTCAGTAAATCTAAGCAACTTGTGCAAGGCCACGCAACCTGCTTCTCAAAAGGTTTGGGATGAAATCAGAGGAAAAAAGAACATGTCAGACATTCCCCAAAGGAACTGACAGTTCCAGAAGCTGGCCTGAGGTGGATGGTGGCCTTTTTTTCTACTTGGTCCATCTTCCAGGATGTGGTTTTTGTGGGACTGGCAGCTCTGCAAGCCACAGGTTTCTCCCAGCATCAACTGCTCGAGAGAAACTGTCACCTCCTCTGTTGCCCTCCCCAAGGTCCCTGGGAAATGGGGCCAAGGAGACCTTGTGTGGGGGTGATGTGTGTGTGTACAGTTCAGCAGGCTGGCCCTGAGGGTCACTGTGGCCTGCCTTCAGTGAGAACAGCAGGGACACGTCCTCTCTGCCTTTCCCTCCCTCCCCCAGCCTTTATCCTTTGCTCTTGGTACCCCCTCCTGGAATTTAACTCAGGGCAGAGTTTGAAATTTCACATCCCAGGTCTGTCCCTAAAAATGTGAAAGGAGGCTTTCTGGGCTTGAAGGGAAGAGGTGAGCTGCAGTCGGGAGAACTAACTTTTTCAATGGCTCAGCTGCCCCCTGTGCAGCGAGGATCCACACTCACCCTGCGGTTCCTGGACCAGAAGCCTGTTAGAAATGCAGAATCCAGGCTGGGTGCAGTGGCTCATGCCTATAATTCCAGCACTTTGGGAGGCCGAGGTAGGCGGATCACCTGAGGCCAGGAGTTTGAGACCAGCCTGGGCAACATGGGGAAACCCCGTTTCTATAAAAAATACAAAAATTAGCCTGGTACAGTGGGGTGCACCTGTAATCTCAGCTATTTGGGAGGCTGAGGCAGGAGAATTGTTTGAACCCGGGAGGTGGAGGTTGCAGTGAGCTGTGATCGTGCCACTGTACTCCAGCCTGGGCCACAGAGCAAGACTCTGTCTCAAAAAAAACAAAAAGAAATGCAGAATCCCAGGCCCCACCCTGGCCCTCCCGAATCCGGCTCTGCTTTTTACTGAACGAGATCTCCAGGTGCTCCTTTGCTCACTGAGGTTTGAAAAGCGCTGAGGCTGGGTCCTGCAGGCAGGAGGAGGACTTTGGGTTTCATCTGCAGTGCGATGGGGGCCTTTGGGAGGGGGCTGTGGAGCAAAGGCAGATGTGATGGAATCTCTGTTTTTGGAGTCTGCTCAGGCTGCTGGGTCCAGGATAGCTCTGGGAACTGAGTGGATGTCGGGAGAACAGTGAGGAGGCCATTGGTACTCAGGCCAGGGATGGTCACGGGCCACCAGCTCATGATGGGTGAACAGTGACACCTGGAGCTCTGCTGCCATGAGTACCCAGCTCAGGGACTTTGGGGTGGCGATGGGGGGCCCCTTCCTTCCTCTCCCCTCTCCTCCCAAGAGACTGCAGTCACAGGAGCCAAATCCCAGCAGGTCTGTGCTCACTGCTGAGCTATTCTGCCTCCTTCCTTATTCTTCCTCCAGCTCTGGAGCAGGATTTTAATAGCAACGACTTGGTGTGATTGACACACACAAATGCATGTGCACACAGACACACGTGGACTCATACACGTACATGGCTTTGCGGGACAACTAGCTACTTTCCCCTGAGCAGAACAAGCTGGCAGTGTTCAGCCAGGGAGATTTGGAAAACCTCCTGGTCCAGTGGAAAAAAGTGTTCCACGAAGTTTAACATCAGCCGCCTGGAGGGTCTCTTCATGGAGACAGGCTCCTGGGAAAACATGAGTCGTATGCGATGGCCGACTGGGCAGTTTGCCTGGCCAGAGGCAACAGAGAGGAGAAAACAGGCATCAGGTGAGTGGAAAATCCCTGCAGGGAGAGGACCCATGGGGACCATGGTCCGGGAAAGCAAATCTGCAAAGGCCAGAGACGATTTAAAACCCTCATAAAACACGTCCCCTTCCAAATACAGAACATTTGCCAAGAGGGCCCCTTTCCTCCTCGGTGAGGCCTGGTGGGTAAAACTGGACACATAAAAGCAGGTTAGACGGCTCCCCTCAGTCCAAGAAATGCCTCCCCCATGCGCCGCCACAGGTGAGTATTTTCCATGGAATTGCGTCTGTCTCTTCTGGGCACGGGCTTAGGTTTTTCATTATTGTTTGGAATCCCAGGCCGCGGCAGCAGGGAAGTAAGTTCTTTTGGCTCCATAGGCGTGGGTGCTGGGGCAGCCATGTTTATTCTGGCTGCCAGGGTTGGGTGGAAATGCAGGCGGGAGCCAAGGCTGAAACATGGCAGGAACACGGAGGAGTAGGAGGCATGTGCTTAGCAAGGGAACAGGCCCCAGGGTGTCACCGTGTCACCTGAGAAAGTTTGGGCCGAGGCCAGAGGGCACCCACGGGTCATCACCTGTGTCCTGCCTCTGGGCCGGTCATGTAATTCTAAACCAGGGCGTGGAGTATGGGTTTGAGGTTAGCATGGCTGGGGTCAGATCCAAGCTCTGCCGCTTATTATCTGTGTAAATCTGGGCAGATGATTTGCCTCTCTGAGCCTCAGTTTCCTCACCCCTAAAGTGGGAATGTTGTCACTACTGAAATGACATCTCTGCAGGGCCTGGGGTGGTGCCTGGCAGGGAGATGCTAGTGGTCATTTGTGTCCTTCTCCCGGCTTCATGTCCTCAAGGAACACACTCTCTGGGGTGGGGCTGGGGCTGAGGGGGGAGCCTGGGAGGCAGGGACAGACAGTCATGGGGCTGGGTGGGAGACAGAGCTGGGGCCGTGGGAATACTAAATCCTTACCCTAAACCAAGAGTCAGCGGACCTTTTCCATAAAGGGGCCACATGGATCTCTGTTGAAACATGTGGGCCACATGGATCTCTCAAAACAATTCACCTCTGCTGTTCTAGCATCAAAGCAGTGACCAACTGGAAATGAATGAGTGCGGGCGTGTTCCAATAAAACCTTATTTATGAACACAGACATTTGAATTTCATGCAACTTTCATACGTCATGAAATATCATTCTTGTTTTGATTATTTTCCAACCATTTAAAACTGAAAACCACTCAGACTTGCAAACTGTACAAAAAAAGGCAGTGGTCCAGATTTGGTCTGTGGACTGTTTTCACTTTGTCAATGTCTCCCCTCTACCACTAGCAAGCTAGCAAACCAGTCTGTCAAGTCCTAAGAAATAAATGAAGCAGTCTTAGGAAGGCAAAATCTACTTTCCAGGCTGGGCATGGTGGCTCATGCCTTTCATCCCAGTACTTTGAGAGGCCGAGGCAGGAGAATCACTTGAGTCCAGTAGCTCAAGACCAGCAACTTAGTGAGTTCAAGGACAACATAGTAAAACCCCATCTCTACAAAAAATAGAAAAATTAGCCAGGTGCAGTGGTGCATGGCTATAGTCCCAATTACTCAGGAGGCTGAGGCAGGGGAATTGCTTGAATCCAGGAGGTGGAGGCTGCAGTGAGCTGTGATTGTACCACTGCACTCTAGCTTGGATGACAGAGTGAGACCTTGTCTCAAAAAAAAAAAAAAAAAAAGAATCTACTTTTCTATCTATACTCTTTCTGGAAATATATTCACAAAGACCCAGGTTTTTTTTTTTTTTAATAAAGTGTTACTGTCACCCAGGCTGGAATGCAGTGCTGCAGTCATGGCTCACTGCAGCCTCCACTTCTGGGGCTCAATTGATCCTCCTGCCTCAGCCTCCTGAGTAGCTGAGACTACAGGCATGCACGGCCACAGCTGGCTAATTTTTGTATTTTTTTTTTTTTTTGTAGTTATGGGGCCTCACCATGTTGCCCATGCTGCCTCGAACTCCTAGGCTCAAGCAATCTGCCCATCTTGGCCTCCCAAAGTGCTGGAACTACAGGCATGAGCCACCATGCCCGGCCTAACCCAGGTTTTAATATCCACTGTAAGAAGAAGTTGTTAAAGAGGTCACGCAGGAGACTGATTTCATTGAGAGGTTAAAACAAAACAAAACAAAACAAAAGCCCGCGTGACTCTAGTGACAGATTTGTCATCACAAGGAGTGCTTCCCATACCCTGGTACTTCTTTCGCTCCTTAAAGGTAATATCTCATCTGCTCCTAACTGAACTGATGAGGACAGAGACCTCCAAAGATTCAATAACTTGCCCAAGGCCACTGCTTCTAACTGCCTCTGACAATGGGCCTCTCTCGGGATTTATGATGTCTCTGCCATTTTTTAGAAGGGCTCTCTAAGATGGCAAGCATAGCCCAGTCCCTGCCTTCAGGTGGGGAGGCAGACAGGAGGCTCCCTGGCTTTGCATGAATATCCTGGGTCCTCAGCCACCTGTGTCCAGGTTACGGTTAGGGTTAGAGTTAGAGTTAGGGCTAGGGTTAGCTTGCCTGTCATCTGGCTTGTTTCTCTCTGTGGGCAGAGTGCATAAAGGTGCTTCCTGCCAGCCATGGCTCCCTTCAATGACTATCATTGAAAAGTTCTGTTTGGCCAATTATTTCAATATCTTTTTTCTTTTTTTTTGAGTTGGAATCTCGCTCTGTCACCCAGGCTGGAGTGCAGTAGCATGATCTCAGTTTACTGCAAACTCTGCCTCCCGGGTTCAAGCGATTCTCCTGCCTCAGCCTCCTGAGTAGCTGAACTACAGGAGCCCGCCACCATGCCCGGCTAATTTTTGTATTTTCAGTAGAGTCGGGGTTTTGCCATGTTGGCCAGGTTGGTCTCAAATTCCCAACTTCAGGTGATCCACCCACCTCCGCCTCCCAAAGTGCTGGGATTACAGGCGTGAGCCACTGCACCCGGCCTATTTCAATATCTTAATGCATGTTGCCCTAATCAGTTTATAAAAACAAGTAGAAAACAGACAAATTGGAAGTGCATATATTTGTAATATGAAGATTATGTCTCAAACTCAAGAAACTTAATTATTTTACCTTTTACTGAATGCTTACTAGATGCCGGGTGCAGTGCGTCATGTGGAGTATCTTACTTGGCTGCAACAGCCTGCTGCTGAGGGGACACCATTGCTGTTCCCATTTCATAGATGAGGAAACTGAGGCCCAGAGAGGACGGGGTAACATGTCAAAATCATGCAGTTTTAAGTGGTGTTACTGCAACACAGGTGGAACAGGCAGATCCTCTGGATGTTATGAACCTGCAGCCTCAGTCAGGTGCTACTTGGGTTTCTGATGGGCAGAAGGAAAACAAGGACAACAAAACGCAAAAAACGTGCACACTGGGCCGGGCATGGTGGCTCATACCTGCAATCCCAGCACTTTGAGAGGCTGAGGTGGGTAGATCACTTGAGGTCAGAAGTTTAAGACCAGCCTGGCCAACATGGTGAAACCCCCTCTCTACTAAAAGTTAGAAAAATTAGCCGGGCATGGTGGCAGATACCTGTAATCCCAACACTTTGGGAGGCTGAGGCAGGAGGATTGCTTGAACCCAGGAGGTGGAGGTTGTAGTGAGCCAATATAGGACCACTGGACTCCAGCCTGGGTGACAGAGTGAGACTTTGTCTCAAAAAACAAACAAACAAGCAAACCAAAAAACTGTGCACACTGGCCAGGTATGGTGGTGGCTCACACCTGTAATCCCAGCACTTTGGGAGGCCACGGCGAGCAGATTGCTTGAGTCCAGGAGTTTGAGACCAGCCTGGGCAACATGGTGAAACCCTGTCTCCACTAAAAATGCAAAAATTAGCCGGGCGTGGTGATGTGTGCCTGTAGTCCCAACTACTTGGGATGTTGAGGTGGGAGAATCACCTGAGCTGGGGAAGTTGGGGCTGCAGTGAGTCGTGATCTCACCATTGCATTCCATCCTGGGCAACCAGAGTGTGATCCTGTCTAAAACGAAACAAAACAAAACAACAAAAAGTATATTGACAGTATACTACATTGTTAAAAATTTAGTCTAGGAAGCAAGATATAATTGGGAATTGTATTATTATTATTTTTCAGCTGCCTGGGAATAGAAGTCAATTTTTCTGTATTGATAGCAGTCAAATTCTTACAGGGTTAGGATACAAAATTGAATCACCAGTATGATCCCGTTTTTGGAACAAAAAGGCCCATAGTGTATGTCCATATTTATTTAGTTACTGTTTGGTTGGGATTTACTGTGTGTCAGGTTGTACACTAAATGCTTTATATTCATTTAATCTCATTTAATCAAAAGAACTCCCTGGAGGTAGGATCTATAGTCTCCTTTTACATCGCTGGAAATGGAGGTAAAGCAACTTGGCCAAGTTCATGGAGCCAGTGAGTGGCAGATAAGGGATTAAAATTCAGCTCGGTTTTACATCAAAGCCCATCCTCTCTGCCTCTGTCTCTGCTCCCTGCTCTGAAGCTCTCTGTCTCTCTGCGAGCACACACATGCCTGCGCACAGAAAAAAGACAGGAAGGAAACACAGAATGTTGACAGTGGCTGTCTGTGGATGATGGCAGTACACGTGATTTTATCTTCTTTTAATGCCTTTTTACATATTCTCTATGTTTTATAATGAGTTTCTATTAAAAAAAATCCACCGTATGATCTTTCTGTAAAAGCATGCTTGTTTTACAGTCCAGGGGTGAGGCCAGAGAGCCCCTGACCATGGGCCTCTGAAACACTCTCCTAAAAAATAAGACAGAGAGGGGAGCCAGGACCTTGGCTTCTTGGAACTGCCTAATCCGTCCTATAATACCTTGCTTTGTAGGAAAGTTCTGTGCATAAATCCCATAAAATCCCATAATGTGGTGCTGACACTGAGCCTCCCCAGAACAAAATCCGCTAATGATCACTGCTTGCCAGGAGCCTGCAGAAAGCGATCAGACACGTTGCAACCCCCAATGCCTGCCTCCTGCCTAAGCCCTTTCTAATAAGGACTCTTTTCATGAGTTCATAAAAACACTTTGTTCAGATCATGTTGGGTCTTTATTTCATTTTTTTTCCCTTTTTTTTGAGACAGTCTCACTCTGTCGCCCAGGCTGGAGTGCAGTGGCGCGATCTCAGCTCACTGCAAGCCCTGCCTCCTGGATTCATGCCATTCTCCTGCCTCAGCCTCCCGAGTAGCTGGGACCACAGGCGACTGCCACCACGCCCGGCTAATTTTTTAAAATATATTTTTAGTAGAGACGGGGTTTCACTGTGTTAGCCAGGATGGTCTTGATCTCCTGACCTCGTGATCCATCCGCCTTGGCCTCCCAAAGTGCTGGGATTACAGGCGTGAGCCACTGCACCCGGCCTATTTCATCTTAGTCAAACACTTTACATCTATGGGGCCAGAAGGGGTTGAGGGCTGCCCTTCAGTTTTGGGACCCAGAGAGAAAAAACAACAGGTTTGTAAAACCAGGAATGAATACCTCCCTCCTCACCCTGTTGCTTACCCTGTTGCCTCACCCCGGGACGGGACATTTCTAAGGTTGCTTTAGGGGATGAGAGTGGCCTCACCTGCAAAAAGGTCAGGAGTTCGAGACCAGCCTGGCCAATGTGGTGAAACCCTGTCTCTACTAAAAATACAAAAATTAGCCAGGCATGGTGGCGGGTGCCTGTAGTCCCACCTACTAGGGAGGCTGAGACAGGAGAATTGCTTGAACCTCAGAGGCGGAGGTTGCAGTGAGCCGAGATCATGCCACTGCACTCTAGCCTGGGCAACAGAGCAAGACTCTGTCTCAAAAAAAAAAAAAAGAAAAAGAAAAAGAAAAGAAAAACCTCTAACCTCCAAGTCTTCAACAAGATTGATTTGTGTAATAACTCTGTCTCCTGCATGGTATGGCCAGTCTCAGGTCAATTAAACTCTTTGTTTACTGCAATGCCATGGTCTCAATGGATTGGTTTTGTCTGTGCAGCAGGCAGGAAGAACCCACTGGGTGGTTACCAAACAACCCAATGTACGTGGCAGGTACAAACTCACTTTTCCAGATCAAGAAACTGAAGATAGAGAGGAGAAATAACCTGTCCAAATCTTGTGTCTGATTGGCAACCTCTTGAGGAGTAGGAGCCAGATCAGCTTTGTGGACACGTGACCTGGGCTGTTCCACAGGCCCCCACACTGAGGAGGACCCCATGCTTGTTTCAGTGGTCTGCTGTGGAAATCCTTTTTTTTTTGAGACAGAGTCTCACTTTGTTGCCTAGGCTGGAGTGCAGTGGCGCGATCTCAGCTCACTGCAACCTCTGCCTCCCGGGTTCAAGTGATTCTCCTGCCTCAGCCTCCCTAGTAGCTGGGATTACAGGTGTGCACCACCATGCCCAGCTAATTTTTGTATTTTTAGTACAGAAGGGGTTTCACCATGTTGGTCAGGCTGGTCTTGAACTCCTGACCTCGTGATCCACCCACCTCTGCCTCCCAAAGTGCTGGGATTACAGGCGTGAGCCACCGCGCCTGGCCTGTGGAAATCCTTAATTTGTGAATGAGGTGCCTGCATTTCATTTTGCACCTGCAAATGATGTAGCTGGTCCTGCATCTGGCCCCTTTCCCAGACCGTGACCTATTAGGGCTGTGCACCCAATGAAGATGGCTGTCAGAATGCCAGAAACACTTTATGGCATGCGTTTATTTACTTGTAGCTCTCCCCCCACTTCCACCCCTTCCAGCCTGGGGACTGTTTGGGGACAGCACAGAGGAGATGTGCAGGAAATGTTTGTTGAATGAATTTTCTCATGAATGAATGGACTGTTGATTCAACCAAGACAAAGGAAGGCCAGGTGCCCGTTGGTGGAGGTTTTCCCTCAGGCTGGCCTGCGGGCAAAGCAGACACTTGCCTTGTTCTGCCCCTCTCCTGCTCCCAAATTTGCTGTTTCAAATTAGCTTCTGGTTGGTGGCTTTGGCAGGTTGGGGAGGAGGGTGAGGGGAAGGCACTGGGAGGAAACAAAGGCTTCTGTTAAGAATAGGGGCAGGTGTGGAGCAGGGAAGCTCTGCTGCTTTGCATAAAACCAGGAGCTGCCCCTCTACTCTCCTAAGCCTCAAGCACTCCTCAAAGACCACCTGGCTTCAGGAATCCTGGGGCAGCTTCCGTGCTGGACTCCCCATTGACTCATCTGAACTGCCCCTTTGTCTCCTTTCAGAAGGGTGCAGAGGTCCCCCAGAGAGCTTCCTTGTGATAGGGGCTGGACAGTCAGCCTGACCCTCCTCATTTCTATTTACCCTTCAACAGAAGGTGGTGGCAGTCAAATGCCACCTCCTTCCAGAGTCCTCCCAGGTTTCCCCAAGGCTGAGTGTTTTCATTACACTTGGCATGTTCACCACCCTGAGCTTCTAATGAATTCAAAATAATGTTTTTGGGCAACCTTCACAAGAATTGACTCCCAAGATGGTGAGGACACAGATAATCAATGTGGCTACATTCAATTCTGGCAAAAAGATCCGATAAGCAGGGATGACTGTGATCCCCCCAACCCCTGCATATCTGCAAGACTCGCTCCCCCACCTTCTACAGGTCTCAGCTCAGTGTCACCGAGGACTTCAGTAACACTGTAATGATGGCAGTGGCAGGCCATCTGGAGTGGCTACTGCCATCATGCCAGCTACAGCAGGGAGGCGAGGCTGGGGCTGCATGTTCCATGGAGCTGGTGGGAGCTGAGGACAAGCAGGAGTCCCACCGCTCTGTGTTGGGGCAGGAGCTCCTCGGGTGCTGCTGCGGCCATCCAAGCCAAAGCTGTGGACCAAGGCATCCCTGTGCTCTTGGGGCCCAAGAGCAGGCAGGAGCCCTGCCCCCTGGGGACAGCTGCAGCCACCCAAACCTTGGCTGCAGACCCAGGCCTCATGCTCCTCAGAGCAGGCAGGAGCCCCATACCCCTGGGTGCAGCTGCAGCTGCCCAAACTGTGGCTGCAGACCCAGGCATCCTGGCACTTTTGGGGTCCAAGAAGGTCCCCCACCCTCACAGGCTCAGAAGTGCCTGCTCCCGCTGCCTGGCTTCTCCCTGCTGTTGGTGCCAGCTCTGATCTCGGAGCAAAGTCGGGGCTGAGTCTGGGTGCTGTTGCAGCCCAGCTGGATGTTCACACACTCAGGGCAGTGCTGACATGCTAGCCCCTTGCTGCCTTGGCCCCCTCTGGACTTTGGGAACCAACAAGCTTAGGAGGAAAGCCGAGGGGGGCTGAGGGCAGCAGGCACCCCTTGGCACCTACAGCCTAGGTGCGAAAAACAGCAGCAGGAGGCAGACAGTTTCCTTAGCAGAAGGGGGTGGTGAGTCCCCAGTGAGACCTTACCTTCAGGCTAGGAGAGTCTGAAAGCTGGGGGCTGGGCTGCCAGTTCTGCAGAGTGGGAACTTGTGGTGCCTTTTCCGGGCCCACCCATGGCCACCCATGGCCACCCATGGACCAATCAGCATGCAATTCTTCCCCTCTGAGGCCCATAAAAGCCCCAAGATCAGCCAGAGCTGAGCAGATGTCAGGATGACCAGCTGCAGAGTAGCTACCCACTCCAGGGCCTCCTCTCTGTTGAGAGCTACAGAGACGGTGGGATGACCTGCCTGCAGAGATGAGCCACCCACTATACGGTCTCCTCTCTGCTGAGAGCTGCACAGATGACTGGATGACCAGCTGCAGAGAGGAGCTACCCTCTCCGCTAGGAGCTGAACACTTGTGGGGACACCCTGCCTGCAGAAAGGAGCTGCCCCCTGCCAGTTTCCTTTGAGCTGAGCTGTTCTATTGCTCAATAAAGCTCCTCTTTGTCTTGTACTTCCTCTTGTCTGTGTACCTCATTCTTCCTGGTCGCAGGACAAGAACTCAGGACCCACCGAATGGTGAGACTAAAAGAGCTGTAACACAAACAGGGTTGAGACATGCCCCTTGCTTGCCGTGCTGTGGGTGAAGAGAAGGAGAAAAGAGCTGCGGCCCTTCAGGGAGCCCAGACCTGAGAGCTCCCTAAGCCAGGGCTGTGACTCCCTCTTTTGGGCCCTGCAGTTCCTGGTGTCTCCAAGCTTCTGAATGCCACCGTGTTCCCTGGTGCCAACTGTGGAAGCTACTTGCAGTGCGCCTGGTCTGGCTGCAGCCTCACAGAAAGCCAGCGACTTTGCCGGCACCTGGAGCTGCTCATCCTGCTGCAGCAGCTGGCATGTCTGTCTGTGCACAGTGGCCGGACCCCATACTTACTTATACACCCCTTGCCATTCCTCCTCTGATTTGCAGGTGTGGGACCCAGGCCAGTAGCGTGAGCTGAGCTCAACCTGCCAGGCCAAATAGGTGAAGGAAACCCAGTGGGCCTGAGAAAAACTTGGGCAAAGTCACCCCCAGCCACAGAGGTTTCCGGCCAGAAAAATGACAACCTAAAGATCCCATAACAGTAATACTCCCCCATTCTGCACCCCCCATCTCCTCCTTTGCCTTTTCTCTGGAGCACTTCTCTTGGACTTGCTATATTTAAGTTGTTATCTGTTTATTATCCAGCTCTCCCCATTGGAAGTCAGCTCCCCAAGGACAGGAATTTGTCCCAGAACCCAGAACAAGGCCCAGCCTATAGTCTGTGTTTGATAAATATTTGTTGAGTGAATCCATTCTCATTATATAGGTAAGAAAACTAAGGCTTGGGAAGGCCAAGTCTCTGGGCAAAAGTCATGGTGAGAGGCATTGAGTCTTTCACTAAAAACCCCTGGGGGCCTCGAAAGGTTCAACATGATGTTTCCACGTGACCCAGCCATTCCACTCCTACGTATAAACCCAAGAGAGATGAAAACATATGTCTACACAAAAACTTGTACATGGGCCGGGCTTGGTGGCTCACGCCTCTATTCCCAGCACTTTGGGAGGCCGAGGTGGGCGGATCATCTGAGGTCAGCAGTTCGAGACCAGCCTGGCCAATATGGCAAAACCCCGTCTCTACTAAAAATACAAAAATTAGCTGGGCGTGGCACTTGCCTGTAATTCCAGCTACTAGGGAGGCTGAGGCAGGAGAATTGCTTGAACCCAGGAGGCGGAGGTTGCAGTGAGCTGAGATCGTGCCATTGCACTCTAGCCTTGGCAACAAGAGTGAAATTCCATCTCAGAAAAACAAACAAACAAAAACAACAAACAAACAAACAAAAATCTTGCACATGGATGCTGCTTTAATAGCCGTGTTATTCATAATGACCAACAAACAGAAACAACACAAATGTCTGCAGATTAATGAATGGATGAATAGAATGTGGCAAATCCATACACTGCAATATTATTTGGCAGTGAAAATGAAATGTACTGTATATGCTGTGACATGCATGAGCCTTGAAACATAAGTGAAAAAGCTAGTCACAAAGACCACACATTGTCTGACTCTGTTTCTATGAAATGTCCAAAACAGGCAGCTCTATAGAGACAGAAATCAGGTTAGTGGTTGCTAGGGCATGGGGGAGGAGGAAAGGGGAGTGACTGCTAATGGGGACAGAATTTAAGAGGGGAGATGGTAAAAATGTTCTAAAATTGATTGCAGTGATGGCTGCACCACTCTATAAATACATTAAAACCCATTAAATTGTACACTTAAGTTTTTTCTTTTCCTTTTTTTTTTGAGACAAGATCTTGTTTTATCACCTAGGCTGGAGTGCAGTGGTACAATCACGGCTCACTGCAGCCTCTGCCTCCCAGGGCTTAAGCGACCCTCCCACCTCCCTCTGCTGAACAGCTGGGACCACAGACTTTCACCATCACACCCAACAAGTTTTTGTATTTTTTTTTTTTTTTTTTTTGGAGACAGGGTCTCCCTATGTTGCCCAGGCTGGTCTTGAACTCCTGGGCTCAAGCAATCCACCTGCCTTGGCCTCCCAAAGTGCTGGGATTACAGGCATGAGCCACTGCAACAACCTGGAATTGTACATTTTAAATAGGTGAATTGTATGGTATGTGAATTACATCTCAATAAAGCTGTTACAAACAAAGAGAAAAGCCCCACAGGGGTAAGATGTCCACATGAGTAGTTGTAGACACTGCCCTTCTCCCTCACATCTAGCAGAGGTCGGGGGACAGGCAGAAATCACTGACCACAAAAGTGGATTCACACTTGTGAGCTGTCCCAGAGGAGAGGACAGAGTGTCGCGTGAGTGGCAGGTAAGTGGGGAATTTGCCAAGGGCAGGGTTGGGGGAATTGAGGAAGTTTTATTGGAGGAAATCGTGGCGGTGAGAAAACCACCCAGGTTTCTCTGTCTCAAACACTTGAACTTCCAGGCCATACTGTCCCTGTGTGACCAGGCATCTCAAGGAAGTGGACTTTCTGTGCTTTCATCTCTAACTGGGGTAGGCAGGAGCCCTCCACCCCCACAAGGTGATGGTGCCCTGGGCACTTGTTGGATGTCTTGTGTTATTTTATTTTTATTTATTTATTTTTTTTGAGACGGAGTCTCGTTCTGTCGCCCAGGCTGAAGTGCAGTGGCTGGATCTCGGCTCACTGTAAGCTCCGCCTCCCAGGTTCACACCATTCTCCTGCCTCAGCCTCCCGAGTAGCTGGGACTACAGGCGCCTGCCACCATGCCTGGCTAATTTTTTGTATTTTTTAGTAGAGACGGAGTTTCACCGTGTTAGCCAGGATGGTCTCGATCTCCTGACCTCGTGATCCACCCGCCTCGGCCTCCCAAAGTGCTGGGATTACAGGTGTGAGCCACTGCGCCCGGCCAGATGTCTTGTGTTGTTTTTATTTTTTTACTTTTTAATTTTTGTGGGTACACGGCAGGTGTATATATTTGTGGGGTACCTGAGATATTTTGATACAGGCACACAGTCTGTAATGATCACATCAGGGTAAATGGGAATCTATAATCTTAAGCATTTATCCTTTGTGTTATAAACAATCCAATCATACCTTTAGTTTTTTTTAAATGTAAAATTAAATTATTATTATTTTTTCTTTAGAAATGAGGTCTCACTATGTTGCTCAGGCTGGTCTCAAATTCCTGAACTCAAGTGATCTTCCCACTTCAGCCTCCCAAAGTGCTGGAATTACAGGCATGGGCCACCGCGCCAGGCCATTAAATTATGACTGAGTATAGCCACCATGCTGTGCTGTCTAATACTAGTTCTTATTCATTCTATTTTTTGTATCCATTCACCACCCTCACTTCCCCCCCCCACCCCCTCATGCGGTTTTAAAGGCTGAGTGGCAGCCAGACCTGGTTCAAATCCTCTGTAGCAAGTTGGAAGGGGGTCCCCCAAAAGATACATCTCCATCCTAATCTCTGAATGTGTGAATGTGACTTGACTTGCAAAGGGTCTTTGCAGGTTTGACTAAGGATCTCAAGATGAGGTCATTTTGGAATAGCCAGAGGGGCTCCAAATCCAACCACAGGTGTCGTTATGAGAGAAGACAGACGCCCAGGGAAGAGAAGGCCTATGTGAGGACAGAGGCAGAGACTAGAGTGACGCAGCTGCAAGCCGCAGAACCCTGGAGCCACCGGAAGCTGCAAGAGGCCAGGAAGTGATACAGGAGCTAAAAATAAATTATTTAGGCGGATAGTGAGGGTAAGAGAGTCCTCGGTAAGGTTTTCCCTTTAATAAAAAGCAGCCCCCAAATCATTTTTTTCTTTTTCTTTTTTTGAGACGGAGTTTCGCTCTTGTTGCCCAGGCTGGAGTGCAATGGCACGATCTTGGCTCAGAGCAACCTCCACCTCCCGGGTTCAAGCGATTCCTCAGCCTCCCGAGTAGCTGGGATTACAGGTATGGGCCACCACCCCTGGCTAATTTTGTATTTTTAGTAGAGACAGGGTTTCTCCATGTTGGTCAGGCCGGTCTCGAACTCGCGACCTCAGGTGATCTGCCTGCCTCGGCCTCCCAAAGTACTAGGATTACAGGCAAATCATTTTTTTTTTCTAACAAAAAGCAGCCTGAAAAATCAAGCTGTAAACGGATAAGCAAGCCGGAAGCTTGCGTAGGGAAATGCCGGCAGGAAATTCCTATGTGCCTTTGTGTACGTAGGAATTTCCTAAGTGCCCATAGGAAACGGCTATCTGGGGGCCAGGCATGTTCAACATGGAGGCCACATGTGCAGAAAAGAAGCAGACAATGCGGCGCTGGCCAGGTGGAGACCCCATCTGTATAACAAAAGATTAGGGTGGGATGGCCAGCTTCTTCCTGCGCTATGTAAATGCACACCTGGTCCAACCAATCCTCTGGCCCTATGTAAATCAGACACCGCCTCCTCAAGCTCATCTACGAAACCGACCGCATCTCGCGGCAAACTGGGAGGGAGCTTTTCCTTTTTGCCTATTAAACTTCCACCCTTAAACTCACTCATTGCGTGTATGCATCCTTAAGTTCCTTGGCGTGAGGCAACGAACCTGGGGTATTACCCCAGGCAAATGATGCCGCTTCAGAAGAATTCCCCTAGAACCTCTGGAGGGACTGTGGCCCTGCCCACCCCTTGATTTTGGACTTCCAGCCTCCAGAATTGTGAGAGAATGCATTTATGTCGTTTTAAGCCACCGAGTTTGTGATCATTTGCTCCGCATCAACAGGACACGGATATTCCTCCTTCACTTAAACAGTGCCTCACCTGGAGCATAGTTCTTAATGCCCCTGGGCCTTGGCTTCCACATCTGTGAAATGGGGACAGCTGGAGTGCCTACATCGGGGGTGTGTGAGAGCTTCTTGATAATAGTCAGGGGTAGAGCTCTCAGAGGGAGGCTTGGCACCCCTAAGTGCCCCTTGCCGGGCAGTAAGCCCCACACACTAGTTCTGTCCTCCTGCGGGGGCACAAGGGGACATTAGAAAATCCAGTCTCAAGGTCTGGTTTGTCACAGCTAAGACAGGACCTTGGCTGATCACGGGTTGTCAAGGCTGTCTTATGGGAAATGGTGCGGATGACTCCACCTCTGTGACGTCTTTTTTTTTTTTTTTTTTTTTTTTTTTTGACGGAGTCTTGCTCTGTCCTCAGGCTGGAGTGCAGTGGTGCGATCTTGGCTCACTGAAACCTTCGCCTCCTGGGTTCAAGCGATTCTCCTGCCTCAGCCTCCTGAGTAGCTGGGACTACAGGTGTGTGCCACCACACCCGGCTAATTTTTGTATTTTTAGTAGAGATGGGATTTCACCATGTTGGCCAGGATAATCTCCATCTCTTGACCTCGTGATCTGCCCGCCTTGGTCTCCCAAAGTGCTGGGATTACAGGCGTGAGCCACCACACCGGGCCCCGTGATGTCATTTTTAACCCTGTTAGTTAAAGGGAAGGCGAATCTCACGGTGGCCAGACACAGCCCCTGGGGTGGGCTCCCTGGGTTTAGAGTCCAGTTCTGCCACCCACTTACTGTGTGCCCGTGGGCAAGTCACGTCACTTCTACCTACCTTGGTTTCCTGCTGTAGAATGGGTACAGTGTCCATTACGCCACTACCCTTTCGTGTTTACTGATGCTTAGACCGGTGCTGGAAAATGCCGCGTGGTCATGAAATAAATGTCAGGCTCCTGACCAAGGTCATTCCTTTGAATTTGAAACCCAACCAAGTTTCTGCCTGAGAGGAAACTGCCTCTTCACCACTGGCCCCCACCCTGCCTCCCAAGGGAAGCTCACACCCCAGGAAAGTCCTCTGGCTGAACATTGCTCAGCTGTTTACCAGCTAACGCTTCGGGAGGCTGGGGGGAGGTAGATGAGCACCTTGGCCCTTGCCCCTGCGTGCCTGGGTTTCTCCCGCAGGAAGACAAACCCAGCCTCCCGGTGTGAGTCCTCCCAGGCCTGGGATGGAAATGCTGCTTTGGCCCAAATATCAGGTCATGTGGCCTGTTTTCTCAAGGGCTTCCCCCTTGAATTCTTGGAATTCTTGGCTAGCAGGGAGTGCTCCCAAGGGATCTGCTCCCAGGTCTGGGTTAGCTGGGCTGATTTACAGCATAGGGCACTGCCTGTGGCCTAGGGAATGGGATGGGGTGGGGAGAGGGCACTGAGGGCGGGGATTTCCACGGCCTGGTGAGGCCATGGTTGTTCTGGTGGGGGACCGGCCTCACCCCATCTTCCGCAGATAGCTTGGGGCTTCCTGGGGATGCCAAACACAGACAACTGCTGAGAAATGTTGGCTCTCACTCTTTCGCCCTCCTGCCCCTTCCAAGGTTGTGGACATAGCAGGATGGATTTTTTTTTTTTGCCGTTAAGTGACAAAAGGGTAACTATGTGGTGAGCTGGCTGCGTGCTGTGTACAGGGAGGTGGATTTGCCACCCAGAACACCTTGTTTTTCCTCTCTGGACTCTGTTTTGGAATATTGGCTCAATCCCCACCCACCTCAGTTGTACTTGCTGTGTCTCCAGTTTTTAATTCCAGAAAGGCACAGCCTCCATAAGTTCAAGTCTGTCTGTCCATCCATCCATCTGTCAGACCTGATAAAAGAAAAACTTCAGCCAAATTAAATTTAAAGGAGTTTAATTGAGCAATGAATGATTCATGAATAAGGCAGCCCCCAGAATCACGGGAGATTCACAGAGACTCCAGAGGAACCACATGGTGGAAGAAGATTTTTTTTTTTTTTTTTTTTTTTTTTTGAGATGGAGACTCCCTGTGACACCCAGACTGGAGTGCAATGGTGCCATCACTGCTCACTGCAATCTCTGCCTCCCAGGTTCAAGTGATTCTCCTGCCTCAGCCTCCCCAGTTGCTGAGACTACAGGTGCATGCCACCACATCCAGCTAATTTTTGTATTTTTAGTAGAGACAAGGTTTCACCATATTGGCCAGGCTGGTCTCAAACTCCTGACCTCAAGTGATAAAAAGGCTTATCAACTAATTCTTTTTTTTTTTTTTGAGACGGGGTCTCACTATGTTGCCTAGGCTGGTCTTGAGCTCCTAGGCTCAAACAATCTTGCCTCGGCCTCCCAAAGTGCTGGGATTACAGGCATGAGCCACCAATCTGGCCACGTGGTAGAAGATTTACAGACAAAAAAAAAAGGGAAAAGTCGTACAGAAATCGGCAGCGAGGTACTGAAACAGGCTGGCGTTTGCCTTATTTGAACACAGTTTGAACACTTGGCAGGCTCTGAGTGGTTGAAGTTTGGCCACTGGGATTGGCCAAGACTCAGTTATTGTTACAAGTGCATACTTCTAAGTTAGGTTTTCAATCTTGTCTATTAAGCTAGGTTACAGTACGTCTACAGGGACTCAAATATGGAAGTACAGAGTCCGTCTCAGGCCATATTTAGTTTGCTTTAACAGACCTAAGAGGAGACAGGGCAGTGCTTGGGCTCTGGGCTGAGCCCTTCTACCTCTGGCTCTATGAATGTGGGTGAGTGAGTCCGGTATTCTGGGGCTTGGTATCCTCATCTGTGAAGCAGGGATCATGCCAGTACCTTCCTCTAAGGTGTTGCAGACATTGAACAAATTCATACAGGTAAGGCACTTCACAGCTGTGCCTGGGCCATTGCAGACAGTTAACCAATGTTGGACTTAGTTATTTTTGTTGCCGTTATTGTTACATTGGAATATGGGAACCTGTATGAAATTAACACACAGCCTCACACACTTGCTGGAAACCTCTTTCCCTTTGGCAATGATCTTGGGAAAGTGAGGCAATCTTGTAGAGTGTGCTCACTTCATCTCCATGTGCTCACCTCAGAGGGCTGTTGGTAGGACACTGCTTGGCACACAGGGAGTCCTCAGTAAATGGCAACTATTTATTAGTTGAATTACTGCCTTGAGTTCGTAGAGTGCTAGCCACAAGCAACCCCATCAGATGTGCCAAATAGCTCGTGCACGCTTACCTCATCTGGGTTTTGGAAATATCAGGATACTACCACATACCCCCATTGCTGTCTTCACAGATCCCCGAGGTTTAAAATCCCTCATCCAAGCCACATGGAGTAGAGGTCATGAGAAAAGAAGGGTTTGGGAGATTAGAGCCTAAAGCTCATTAGAATTTTCCTTCCCTTCCTTTCTTCCTTCCTTTCTTCCTTCCTTCCTTCCTTCCTTTCTTCCTTTCTTCCTTTCTTCCTTTCTTCCTTTCTTCCTTTCTTTCTTTCTTTCTTTTCTTTCTTTCTCTTTCTTTCTTTCTTTTTCTTTCTTTTTATTTTCTTTTTCTTTCTCTCTCTTTCTTTCTCTCTTTCTCTTTCTTCTTTCTCTCTTTCTCCTTCCTTCCTTCCTTCCTTTCTTCCTTCCTTCCTTCTCTCTTTCTTTCTTTTCTTTTTTTTTTTTTTTGAGGCAGGATCTCTCTCTGTCACCCAGGCTGGCCTGCAGTGGTGTGATCACAGCTCACTGCAGCCTCAACCTCCCGTGCTCAAGTGATCCTTGCACCTCAGCTTCCTGAGTAGCTGGGACTACAGGCGTGTGCCACAATGTCCCACTGATTTTAAACATTTTTTTTTTTTTGTAGAAATGGGGTCTCACTCTATTGCCCAGGCTGGTCTCGAACTTCTGGGTTCAAGTGATCCTCCTTCCTTGGCCTCCCAAAGTGCTGGGATTATAGGCATGAGTTCTTGGCCTACTGAATAATATTTCATTGCATAGATGTGATGGTTAGTGCTAGCTGTCAACTCGACTGGGTTAAGCAATACCTAGAAACCTGGTCAAGCATTATTTTTGGGTGTCTCTGTGAGGTGGTTTCCATTGATTAGCATGTGAGTCTGCGTGAACTAGGTGGGTAAGATCTGCCTTCAAGGTGGGCAGCTGCCATCCAATCTGCTGGGGGTCCAGAGAGAATAAAAACAAAGAAAAGCCTAATGTGTTGATGTATCTGCTGGAGCTTGAATGTACTCTTCCTCTCTTATACTTGGAAAGCAACTCCAGGCTCTCTGGCTTTTTAACTCTAGGACTTGCAACAGCAGTACCCCGTGCCCCCTGAGTTCTCAGGCATTTGGCTTTGTTCAGAGAATTACACTGTCAGCTTCCCTGGTTCTGAGGCCTTTGGACTTGGGCTGAGCCACACTACCAGCATCCCAGGGTTTCCAGCTTGCAGATGACCTGTTGTGGGACTTCTCAGCCTTCATAATTGTGTAAGCCAATTCCCCTAATAAATCCCCTCTTATAGCTCCCTCTATGTCCTGTTAGTTTGATCTTTCTGGAGAACCCTAATACAATGTATATACCACATTGTTTACCTGTTCTCCGCTTGATGGACATTTGGATTGTTTCCACTTTTGGGGTATTATAAATAATGTTGCTATGACCAGTTATAGATAGGGTTTTGTGTAGATACATGTTTTCAATTCTCTTGTGTATATACCTAAAGTGGACTTGCTGGGTCATATGATACTTCCATGTTCAATAAATTTTGAGGAACTGCTAAAATCTTTCCAAAGTGGCTGCAGCATTTTACATTTTCACTAACAATGAATGTGAGTTCTAGTTTCTCCACATCCTTGTCAACACTTGTTATTATCTGTCTTTTTTATTATAGCCATCGAGAAGTGTTCCCTTCTCTTCTGTTTTTAAGAAGAGTTTGTGAAGAATTGGAATGAATTCTTCTTTAAGTGTTTGGAATAATTTACCAGGGATGCCATCTCTTTGCATTGATCATAGTTGGAGTTTGTTGGAAATAAGAGCTTGGAGCCACAAAGAAAATGAGCACTCAAACAAAAGACTTCTCAGCAAGGCAAATTTACTTCTGCAGAAGGGTGCTGCCTGCATCAGTCATGATCGCAAGTGCACATCGAACAAAGGAGAGAAGGGTTTTTATCCCTAACACAGCTTCTGTTTCTGCATCCTTTCCACATTGGCTGGAGTTGGACTGCACAATTTAAGCTAACCTGATTGGCTAAAACTTGAAATTTTTCCAAATAGGGTAGATGGGGAAGAAGGGGTAGGAGTGGTAAAACTTTTCCAAATATGGTAAACTGAAACCCTTAAACACATAACTTGTAAAGAAAGGAGGGGAGTGGGGGATTGTCCGTTAAGGCATGTTTGGGGATGTTTAGGCACGGCAAGGATGGAAAGGCTTGTTTGGAGAACAAGAATTTATCCTTTCTAGCAATGTGAAAGGACACTAGTTGCTAAAAGGAACAAGGAAGTTTGAAGAGGAACTGATTATTTCTGGCAGAGTTCATTGAGCTTCTTGGATATGTAGAATAACATTTTTCAACAGATTTAGGAAGCTTTCAGTCATTATTTCTTGGAATATTTTTATGTTTGTTTTTCTCACTTTTCTCCTTCTGGTTCTCCCATCATATGTATGTTGCTGCACCTAATGGTGCCCCACTTTTCCCTGAAATGCTGTTCATTTTTCCTCATTAATTTTCTCTGTCTTTCTGATTGCATCATTTCTATTGCTATACTCTCAGGTCTGTTGATTCTTTCTTCCAGCTGAAATCTACTGTTGGGCCCCCGAAGTGAATATTTCATTTTTGTTGTTATACCTTCCAATCCCATAGTTTCAGTTTGCCCTTTAAAAAAATAATTGCTATTTCTTTACTGGTGTTTTCTATTTGATGAAACATTGTCATTATATTCTTCTTTTACTTCATTAAACATTATTTTCTTCAGTTCTTTGAACATATTTATAATAGCTGCTTTAAAGCCTTTGTTAAGTCTGGGCCCTCTCAAAGGCAACTTCTGTCACTGATGTTTTTTTCTTTGTATAGGTTATACTTTTCTGTTTCTTTGCATGTCTCATTTTTTGTGGAAGATTAGAGATTTTAGATACTACATTGTAGCAACTCTGGATACTAATCCTTCTCCCCAGTTCTCCCTGAGCTTATTGTTTATGTTGTTTACTTACTTATTTGTTTGTTTTCTTTTTTGAGACAGGGTCTCACTCTGTTGCCCAGGCTGGAGTGCCGTGGTGCAATCACAGCTCACTGCAGCCTTGACCTCCCCTGCTCAAGTGATCCTCCTGCTTCAGCCACTCAAGTAACTGGGACTACAAGCATGCACTATGTTGTTTTTTTTTTTTTTTTTGAGATGGAGTCTTGCTCTGTCACCCAGGCTGGAGTGCTGTGGCACAACCTCAGCTCACTGCAAGCTCTGCCTGCCAGGTTCATGCCATTCTCCTGCCTCAGCCTCCTGAGTAGCTGGGACTACAGGTGCCCGCCACCATGCCTGGCTAATATTTTATATTTTTAGTAGAGACAGGGTTTCACCATGTTAGCCAGGATGGTCTCGATCTCCTGACCTTGCCCGCCTTGGCCTCCCAAAGTACTGGGATTACAGGCATGAGCCACTGCACCCGATGCACTATTTGTTTTATTTTTGTTTTTATAGAAATGGGTTTCACCATGTTGCCCAGGCTGGTCTTGAACTCCTGAGCTCAAGTGATTCACTGCATCGGCCTCCCAAAGTGCTGGGATTGCAGGCATGAGCCCCCGTGTTCTGACCTCCTTTATTTGTTTAATGATGTGGATTAACTATTTCAGCAAAGTCTATTTTCTTTGCAGTGTGCAGCTTCTAATATCACACCTCAGGTGGTGCAGCCTTGGACCTGTGTACAGTCACCCTAAGAATGCAGTGTTTTCCACAGGGCTGTCTTGACTTTCTCCTTCCCGGATCTGTCTGTTAAGCTCTGCGCCTCTGCTGGTCTCACACCCAACTATTAGCCTCCACTAACTGCAGGCTAATTGTTCTACTGTTGTCAAAAATGCTCTGGGGGCAGTAACTGCGCTATCTGCTTTTCCAGGCCAAGCTCCTCCAGTGTGTGCTATCTTCAGGGGTATCCATAAACATGCTTAAGAAACCAAAAATTACATTATTTGTCATGAGTTTTAAAAAGATAATTACACCTGGCCGGGCATGGTGGCTCACACCTGTAATCCCAGCACTTTGGGAGGCTGAGATGGGCGGATCACGAGGTCTGGAGATCGAGACCATCCTGGCTAACATGGTGAAACCCCATCTCTACTAAAAATACAAAAAAATTAGCCAGGCGTGGTGGGGGGCGCCTGTAGTCCCAGCTACTCGGGAGGCTGAGGCAGGAGAATGGCGTGAACCTGGGAGGCGGAGCTTGCAGTGAGCTGAGACCTCGCCACTGCACTCCAGCCTGGGCGACAGAGTGAGACTCCGTCTCAAAAAAAAAAAACAAAAAAGAAAGAAACAAACAACAACAACAACAACAAAAGATAACTATATCTAGCCAGAATAGTGAATCTTATAACCCTCTAAGACAAACCTAAGTAAACTCTTACAAAGATACAATGATGTAAACACACAAAAATCTGCCATGCAGATACTCACTGGGGTAAAGCCTCTTCTATAACTTTTGTTTTCTGAAACAGACAAACAAAAAACCCAAAAACCTAAAACATAAACAATAGGAATAAAAAAGGAGGTCTGCTTTCTAGTTCCAAGCTCCTGCAGCACTCGGAGGTCAATAACTTTCCCTTCCAGTCCCCTTGGGTGGTTTCACTTCAGAGTGCCTCCAGTAAAACATCTCCCTGTGAATAAATGGCTTTCCCTAGCACCCAAGAGGGCAGATTTTCAGCAAATTTGTTGACTGTGTGTGTCAGGGGGAAGACACCAGTGAGTCCCCCTGGTGTAGCAGTTGAGCAACTTCTTTGCCAGTTCAGCAAATTCACACTATGCCCTTTCCAACAAGAGCTGGGTCTCAGCCCTATGGGTGGAAACGGGGTCTTTCTTGGGTGCTGTATTTAAGCCCTAGGGGTGGTGGTATTTTCTTATATGTATAATTTCTATATTCTCCTTTTTTTTTTTTTTTTGGAGACAGAGTCTTGTTCTGTTGCCCAGGCTGGAGTGCAGTAGTGTGATCTCGGCTCACTGCAACCTCCAGCTCTCAGGTTCAAGCGATTCTCCAGCCTCAGCCTCCCAAGTAGCTGGGATTACAGGCATGTGCCACCATGCCTGGCTAATTTTTGTATTTTTGGTAGAGAGGGGGTTTCACCATGTTGGCCAAGCTGGTCTTAAACTCCTGGCCTCAAGTGATCCTCCCACCTCGGCCTCCCAAAGTGCTGAGATTACAGGTGGGATTACCACTGTGCTTGGCCCAAATTAAAATTTCTAAAATTTTCAGGCTCAAAGCCTATTTCCCAAAATGGTTACAATCATTTCTTTCTCTCTTAGAAGAAAGTAACGTGGATAAAAATTGTCCCCAAACTAGCCCTTGGCACCATTTTTAGAGGCGGAATATGAGGCTGGATAAAGCCCAGTTTTGTCTGCAATGGCATTCCTCTCTCCCGTCCCAGGACCCCAGAAGATTATTACTACCAGAAAACACGCCATCTTTGCCCTGGTCTGGCCAGAGGCCCAGAGGGTGCATAGGCGGTGACACAGTGAGACCTTGTTTCAAAAAACAAAACAAAACTGGGGTTAGGGCAGCTAGCTAGGGAGCTGGGGTGAGATGTGCTGTGCTCACCCTAACCATACTCTGACGAGGAAAGCTGGTGAAGTCTCCTATCTTACAGTTGAAAGGTCAGGCCCTGGAGGCCTATATAACCCATATGAGATCTCTTTCTAGGGTTCCCAGGAGCCGAGATGCCCATCTGAGCCTGATCTTCCTGAAGATCTTTGGGAAGCTCACCTTCCAAGACTCCCCATGATGAGCAGCATTGATTTTTCTGGGTCCCCACATTGCTTAGGGAAACAGGTTCCTCCAGCTCCCATTGGCAACATTTTGTGCTTACCCTGAGAAGCTGGGTCAGGCCACTGTGCCAGGTGTCAGGCTTAGCCCAGAGAGAGTGAGGTGGAGGAGGCCAGCCAGGTCCTCTTCACATAAGCTCTCAGGCAAGCTCCTCAGGGCAGCAGCTCCTCAAGGCCCCAGGAACATGGCTGTCCCATGGCTAGTGCTACTCCTGGCATTGCCCATCTTTTTCCTGGGGGTCTTTGTCTGGGCTGTCTTTGAGCACTTCCTCACCACGGATATCCCTGCTACCTTGCAGCATCCTGCCAAGTTGAGATTCCTGCATTGCATATTCCTCTACCTGGTCACTTTGGTGAGTTTACTTTCAGGCCACGTCGTAACCTGGGGGCTTCTTCTCTTGTTCTCAGTACCTTACCCTCTTTTCCCTCTTTCACTTCTCTTCTGTCTCTCTCTCTCTTCAGACTCCCTCAAGATAGACTTGTCTCTTCTGTATCTGCTATTCTGTTTGCCTCTCTCTTCCCTCCCTCCGTTCCTTCCCCCTTCCCATAGCCTGCCTGCCTTTCTTCCTCCCTCCCTTCCTTCCCTCCTTCTCTCCCTCCCTTCCTTCCTTTTTTCCTTCTTTCCTTCCCTCCTTCCCTCTCTCCTTCCTTGTTCCCTCATTCTCTCCCTTCCTCCCTATTTCCTTCCTTCCCTCCCTCCCTTCCTTCCTCCCCTCCTTCTCCCCTCCTTTCCTTCCTTTTTCCCTTCTTTCTTTCTCTCCCTCCTTCCTTCCTCCTTCCCTCTTTCCTTCCTTCATTCTCTCTCTTCCTCCCTATCTCCTTCTTTCCCTCCCTCCTTCCTTCTTTCCCTTCTTCCTTCCTCCCTATCTCCTTCCTTCCTTCCCTCTTCCCTCCCTCCGTCTCTCTCTCCCTCCCTCCCTCCCTCCCTTCCTTCCTTCCTTCCTTCCCTCCTTTTGTTCCTTTCTTCCTTCCTTCCTTCCTTCCCTCCTTTTGTTCCTTTCTTCCTTCCTCTCTCCTGCTCTCTCTAACTCCCTTCCTTTCTTCCTTTAGCATCAAACATTTACCGAGTGCCAATCACTGGGCTCTTTTCTGAGAATTCAAAAACAATTTCAGACCCAGTTCCTGCCTTCCAGTTCAGTTCTTGCGGCCTGACAGCTCCTGCACCTTCTCCAGCCGCACACACTTTCGCCCTCAGTGCACTGACTTACCTACAGGTTGTTTCTATTTTATTTTACTTTTTTGAGACAGGGTCTTGCTCTGTTGCCCAGGCTGGAGTGCAGTGGTGCAATCATGGCTCAGTGCAGCCTCAGCCTCCTGGGCTCAAGCTACCCTTTCCATCTCAGCCTCCCAAGTAGCTGGGACTACAGGTGCACACCACCATGCCCGGCTAATTTTTGTACTTTTGGTAGAGACAGGGTTTTGCTATGTTGCCCAGGCTGGTCTAGAACTCCTGGGCTCAAGCAATCTGCCTGCCTTGGCCTCCCAAAGTGTAGGGATTGCAGGTGTGAGCCACTGCACCTAGCCTCACAGGTGTTTTTTTCCTTATTCATCTCTGTAAGCCCAGTCCCACTCACAGAGCCTGGTATCTGGTAGGTGCTTACTTTTGTTGATATACATGAATTTACCCAGCATTTCTGAGTGGTCGTGCCAGCCAGGCTCTGAGCAGGGCTTGGGGATTGGGGGTTTGGGGTGGACCAGCACGCACCCAGAGTTGCAGTGGATTTGGAAACAATGGTTTGACATCTTGTTTGTGGCAGGCAACCTGAGTTAACACCAATGTCCTGACCCTGGGTGGAGACCTTATAGAAGCCAAACAGCTCCTACCGATTCCAGGGCAGCTGTGGAGGAGGATGAGGAGGCCACGCTTAACTGACAGCAGGGCTTAGGAATAAGGAAGAGAGACAGCAGCCGGACTGCCTGAGTGTGTGTCCCAGCTCTGTCACTCACTTGGTGTGCGGTCCTGCGCCGTTTACTTAACCTCTCTGTGTCTCAGTTTCCTCATCTGGGAGGGTTAATATGTTTAGAGATGTTTAGTGAATTCATAAAATACATTTCTGTGCTGCTGGAAGTGTTCCCCATGGGTTACAAAAACATTCTCTAAAAGATCACTTTTAGAGACACCGACAAGTTCAGTGTGCTATGGCATCAATGCCACTGACACAAGGAGACAGGGCAAGGATGTAGGAAGTACTCTTGTCCTCTCATTTGGAGAATGCAATCAGCCTGGAATTAGGCAGTCTCAAGCCAGTGGCTGCAATCCACATGGAGTTACTAGTTGGGTTAGAGCCCCAGGATTTAAAACGAGGGCCTAAGATGTTCAGGTGGCCCAGAGAAATGGAGATTTTTCTAACTGTCAGTGTTTCTCCTCAAAAGTAGCCCACAAGCTAAGCATCTACTGATGACAGCTCCTACGGGCTGCTCACAGGGGACTCTAAGATGGGTCTGCAGCCGCTGAAAGGGTGGATTCAGCTTGTGGCGTCCTCTCTCGATCCCTCCAGCACTGGGGCCTCCCGGGGCACCCTGCCCATCATGGGGTGATGATGATGAGGATGAGGACATGCAGTAGTGAATGTTCATTCGGTTCCAGAGGACAGATAGACAACACAGGAACAAGAAGTTTAGGGAGGACAAGGAAAAAGCTAAAAAGAGTCTATGGCCAGGAAATCAAGAGCTTTGTTTTGGTGTCAGACTACCCTCTGAGCCCTGAACCCCTCACTTACTTGTTTTGTGGACTCATGTTTTTGTGCCTTTATTTTCTTCTCTGAAAAGTGAGGATTTTTTTTTTTTTTTTTTCTGAGACAGGGTCTCACTCTGTCACCCAGGCTGGAGTGCAGTGGCGTGAACACGGCTCACTGCAGCCTCCACCTCCTGGGTTCAAGTGATCCTCCCACCTCAGCCTCCCACGTAGCTCAGACCACAGGCGTGCACCATCACATCACGCCTGGCTAATTTTTTGATATTTTGTACGATGGGATCTTGCTACGTTGCCAAGGCTGATCTTAAACTCCTGGATTCAAGCAATCCTCCTGCCTTGGCCTCCCAAAGTGCTAGGATTACAGGCGAGAACCACTGTGCACGGCCCTGGGGAGGCTTTTTATAGGGCGACATGGGGATTAAATGAGAAAAGCACTGAAAATGCACAGCACAGTGCTGGGTGCTTAGAAAGGCTCAATAAAAGTCAATTATTCATAGTATGCTTATCAAGTCCCTGAAGACAAAGATGTAGCATTTCTTGAAATTATTATAGATTTAAAAGTTGCTATGAATGATTTCAGCCTTACTAAAATATATAAACAGTAATATAACAAACACTATTGCTTTTCTTTTTCTTTCTTTCTTTTTTTTTTTTTTGAGACAGTCTCAGTCTCTCACCATGTAGGCTGAAGTGCAGTGGCACAATCATGGCTTACTGCAGCCTCGACATCCTGGGCTCAGGTGATCCTCCCACTTCAGCGTCCTGAGTAGCTAAGACTATAGGCGCCTGCCACCATGCCCAGATAACTTTTTTGTATTTTTTGTAGAGACCAGGTTTTGCCATGTTGCCTAGGCTGGTCTTGAACTCCTGGGCTCAAGAGACCCGCCTGCCTTGGCCTCCCAAACTGTTAGGATTACAGACATGAGCCACTCTGCCCAGCCACTATTGCTTTTCTGTTTTTGTTTTTGAGATGGAGTCTTGCTCTGTCACCCAGGCTGGAGTGTAGTTGCACAATCTCAGCTCACTGCACTGAAACCTCTGCCTCCCGGGTTCAAGTGATTCTCCTGCCTCAGCCTCCCGAGTAGCTGGGACTACAGGTGCATGCCACCACGCCTGGGTAATTTTTTGTATTTTTAGTAGAGATGGGGTTTCACCGTGTTAGCCAGGATGGTCTTGATCTCCTGACCTTGTGATCCACCCGCCTTGGCCTCCCAAAGTGCTGGGATTGCAGGCATGAGCCACCGCAGCCTGCCTGCTTTTCTTTTAAAGGACAAATGATGCAATATTTGTCAAGGAGTTTCAACAGCTATTTAAAATTCTGGACCTCAGATATTTCTTTCTTTCTTTTTTCTTTCTTTCTTCCTTGTTTTTTGAGATGGAGTCTCACTCTGTCGCCCAGGCTGAAGTGCAGTGGCATGATTTTGGCTCACTGCAACTGCCACCTTCCAGGTTCAAGTAATTTTCCCACCTCAGCCTCCTGAGTAGCTGGGACCACAGGCATGCACCACCACGCCTGGGTTTTTTTTTTTTTTTTTTTTTTTGTATGTTTTGTAGAGATGGGGTTTCTTCATGTTGTCCAGGCTGGTTTTGAACTCCTGGGCTCAAGCAGTCTGCCAGCTTCGGCCTCCCAAAGTGCTGGGATTACAGGTGTGAGCCACCACGCCTGGCCACTGGACCTCAGATATTTTTAAAATCTCGATGCTCCCATGTATAATCTTAATAATCAGTTTTCCTCTCTGCCTCTGTCCTAAGTTACCAGCTATAGAAAATGTGGACTCAGAATTGGAAAACCAAACCAAAACCAAAACAAAGTAACTTCGTGGCATAGCTAGTGGCCATCACACAGTACAGTGTGATGTTAAACTTTCTGGGGTAGTGCGATGCCTATGGAGGTTTAACATCACACTGCATTGTTCAAAATTCCCTAAGCAAATATTTCCTGTTCTAGATGCTGGAGACAGAGGGGAAGGTGCTGAGACCTTTGCTCATGAGAAGCATTTGGTTTGGTGGTAGGAGCAAACATGGGTGATCATATCCACACAGTAAAGCCCCAGAGGAGTTCTAAAGAAATCTTTAGAGGCAGAGGTTGCAGTGAGCTGGGAATGTGCCACTGCACTCCAACCTGGGTGACAGGATACTGAGGGCCTCCAAGAACGCAGTGGCCATTACTATGAGAGGGAGGAGGATGGCCCCATGTAAACATGACTCTTGAGCCTGGATATGAAAGTCAGTTTGGTGTCCAACCACCTGCTGAACAGGTAAGAAAGGCTCCCAGGAAACAAAGGGAGACATGGAGAAGCCAACAGTGTGTGGGCAAACAGGGCAGACAGCTGGGGAGATTAGGGCTGGGGCCAGCCTACCCCGACAACAGGTGCCACGACTTAGGGAGCTCACAGCTGAGCAGGTGAAGATCCATGCTGGTACGACATAGAGGCCTGGGGTTTTCAGATATGGGTCAGTTGATGGGAAAAGCAGGTGACATCCACCTTGCAGATCAACTCGTTCTCCTCCAACTAAAGCAGGGAAATCATTATTTTGTTTGGAGTTCCTTTAGGAGGACCTCTTCACGGAGGCAACCGATTGGGGTAGTCCGTGGGACCTAGACAAGACCCAGTGGGTGCAAGCAAGAGAAAGGGTGGGGCTCACACTGGCCAGGACCCACTGGGGAGACACTCTATGTAAGTGGTCACATCCCATCCTCACACCTCATCCTTGGACCATACACACCATGCTTCTCATTTTGTAAACAAGGGAAATTGAAGCTCAGAGACAGTGATGCCCAAGGCTTTTCAGTTCATTGGAGTTTGGGTTCAGACTTGAGCTTGGATAGGTTTGGCTCCAAAACCCAAGCTCTTTCTTGGTTAGCAGTTGAGAACACAAATTTTGCATCTTACTTGTTGAACAACCCTGGGCAAGGAACTTGACCTTGGCATGTCTTAACTTCCCGATCTGTAAAATGGAGCTGATAATTGTGCCTGACTTAGAAAGGTTGCTGAGAAGTTTAATCAAGTTAATGATCCAAGCCACTTGGACCAGTACTGGCACATTGTAAAAGTCTAATAAGTATCAGCTGTTCTTGTTCTTGTTATTCTTATCATTCCTTGCTGTTTTCCTTATGACAAAGACACACTCCAAATGTGAGACCTGTGGGAGAGATTATCCAGAATCGCTGAAATGTACTTAGTATATGAAATATGACACCTTGTAACTATATTTCATGAAATATTAAGAAGTTGAATTGTTTATAAGTAGAGTGACCATATTAGTTTAAAAACACTTTACTCCCTTGACCTGAGCCCACAACAGACATCCCTAATTGATCACGTTGCTCTTTTTCATTGAACATGGACACAGTTAGGAATCCTTCCTAACCCAGAAGAATGATGTGTTGATACAGGTGAGGAACTATCTTTGCATCCCAGGTTGGGGAGAGTCCAGCACAGAGCTATAGAGAGGGAAGTTGCTGGCCAGTTGCCTTGGCCAATTGGCTTTTCTTTTTTTTTTTTCCCCGAGATGGAGTCTCTCTCTGTTGCCAGGCTGGAGTGCAGTGGCGTGATCTTGGCTTACTGCAACCTCTGACTCCCAGGTTCAAGCGATTCTCCTGCCTCAGCCTCCCGAGTAGCTGGGACTACAGGCGCTTGCCACCACGCCCAGCTAATTTTTGTAATTTTAGTAGAGATGGGGTTTCACCATGTCGGCCAGAATGGTCTTGATCTCTTGACCTCATGAGCCGTCCGCCTCGGCCTCTCAAAGTGCTGGGATTACAGGCGTGAGCCACTGTGCCCGGTCAACAATTGGCTTTTCTAAGTCAGTGGCTTCTTCCCAGTCAGCCCCAAGCTAGGCTACCCTTTGGCAAATTCACTTCATTATTCAATCAAGAGCCTTTGGGGAGAAAAGTTGGAAAACCCAGCCCTCTACCTGGACACAATCCAGAGCCCATGGATTCCTGAAGAGCCCCCTGTACCTACAGGAGGCAGGTGAGAAACTGAAAACATCCTAACAATTCTAAGTGTCAGGGAATCTACCATCCAGATTCTAACCTCGCCTAACGTCTGGCTTTCTTTTGTTACCTCCAACAGGGGAATATATTTGAGAAGCTGGGAATTTGCTCCATGCCCAAATTTATTCGTTTTTTACATGATAGCGTAAGAATTAAAAAGGACCCTGAACTTGTGGTGACCGACCTGCGTTTTGGGACGATACCCGTGAGGCTGTTCCAGCCCAAGGCAGCATCCTCCAGACCCCGGCGAGGCATCATCTTCTACCATGGAGGGGGCACAGTATTTGGGAGCCTGGGTAAGGGGCTTCCCTGTGGCTTTGTAGAGGAAGGGCCTCATCTGCATGCATAGCCTAGCTCATGCCTCCCGCAAGAACCCTTCTACAGTAGCTTAAAGGAATCAGTTGTTGGAGATTTTTATAGCGTTAATAGCCCAGACTAAGGGCTTTGGGCTCAGGTCATGTGGCAGCCAACATGGGAATCCTTTTCTTTTCTATAATATGATGGTCTCAGTCAAGATGGGGACAGCAGTGTCATGGTGGGGCTGTCGCAGAGGCTGTGGATTCCTCTCTCCCCTTTCTACTCATAGTCATTGGCCTGCCCTGTCTCATTTACAATGATCCCAAACCCATGTATTTCCCTCTAGCTCTGCAGTATCATCATGACCCAAGACCCCATCCTTGCTTGCCTGCCTCCTTGCACCCCAGCCTCCCAGCCACGGGTCTCCCTGGTTCACCTCTCACCCCTCATAACTGGTCCCCATCCAGCAGCTAGAGGGATTTTTTTTGTTTGTTTGTTTGAGACAGAGTCTCGCTCTGTCGCCCAGGCTGGAGTGCAGTGGCGCGATCTCGGCTCACTGCAAGCTGCGCCTCTCGGGTTCACACCATTCTCCTGCCTCAGCCTCCCAAGTAGCTGGGACTACAGATGCCCGCCACCGTGACTGGCTAATTTTTTTTTTTTTTGTATTTTTAGTAGAGACGGGGTTTCACCGTGGTCTCGATCTCCTGACCTCATGATCTACCCGCCTCGGCCTCCCAAAGTGCTGGGATTACAGGCGTGAGCCACCGCGCCCAGCCTTCCAGAGGGATCCTTTAAAAATACAAGTCAGAGCTTGTCAGTCCTGCACTTAAATCTCTCCTGTGCCCTTCCATGAAACCCAGACTCCTCCCACAGCCTCACCTGGGTCACCTGTGGTGTCCCTTACCCGTTCACTCAGCTGCAGTCCCAATACGTGTCTATCTGCTGCAGACACTTCAGCTCCTTCTCACCACCATTCTCCACCTGCTGTTTCCTCAGTCTCAAAAGATACCCTTCCCACCCCTGACATTGCATGGCTGACTACGCCTGGTTATTTCAGGTGTATCTCAACTGTCCCTCCCCAGAGTTGTCTTGATGCCAGTGGGCTGGGGGATGTCCCCAAAGGCCAGTGGCACCTCCAGCTGGTGTCCCTGCTCTTGAAACCGTTGTGAGAATGAATTCAAGGACAAGTCAGAAAACAGTGAAAATACAGAGATTTGTTGCAAAGGGAAAAGTACACACTCAAGAAAAGGGAGTGGGATGGACTCAAGAGAGACAGGCGCAAAGAAATGCTACCTTTATGCATTTCTTTAACCAAGGGGTGGACTGTTCATGAAAATTCTTGGAAAAAGGTGACGTTTTCTCGGAACTGTGGTGCCACCCATTTGTACACCAAATATGGTGTCCCCATAACTGTCCTGTCGCTGGTGGGTGTGTGTTTAACATGTTAATGAACACATAAGGAGGTCCTAGGAGAAATCCAGGTCCAATCCAGTGCCATGTTGGGTCCAGTTGGTCTTAGCCAGCTTGGTCCACACCCTGGCTTTTCAGGGTTTTATCACCTTCTGCAGCTATTTCAGCAGTTTCCTTTTGCTAGTCATGTGAAACTGCTGCCTGGAATTTTCTATTCTTCTGCGACCACCCTGTATAATTCCTATCTCATTTTTTTTCCCTCAGAGATTTCCATCTCCTATACTTAGGGGTTGATGACGGGAGAGGTCAGTCTTCAGTATCTACTTTCTGCTGATTAGGGGGTCTTGGCCCCGCCTAGTGTAGGCTTGGAAATCTCTGGGGTCCCAGCCTATGGGTCCCAAGGGTGGGTCATCAGGAGGATCTGAATCTGAGGGAGGGATTGGTTGGAATCCTGCAGGGCCATCCTTTTGACATGGAACTGTTGCAATCTATTAGGTTGGTGTGAAAGTAATTGCGTTTTTTGCCATAAAAGGCAAAAACCATTTGCGCCAACCTAATAGAAGACATAAACTTTACAAAGAGATTAAACAAGCAAGGACCCAAGATCAGAAGTAATAAGACAGCTATTAGAGGTCCCAGGAAAGGTAGGACTCATGTCACACTTGGTAGGTATCCCTGGATGGAGTCCCACGTGGTTTCAGCAGTGAGGTTATTGAAATTATACAGCCAGATAGCCTGTTGGTAAAACTTTGAACATGCAGTTCAGCTAATCCTGAATTGTTGATATAAGAACAACAGGTATGGTTTATTACCACACAAACCCTTCTGAGGGGTTTATGCTCTGGTCCTGTTAGGGCCTTGTACAATGGCTTAGTAATGAGTGCAAATCCTGGGATCCAAATCCTGTAAAACCTTGGCACACCCAGGAAAGTTCTAAGTTGCTTCTTTGTTTGTGGAGGTCCTACCTTCAAGATTGCCTCCTTTCATTTGATGGACAAGGTCTGGTTCCCTGGGCTTAGGATGTGCCCTGAATATTTTACTTTACTTCAGGTTTAGAAATCTGGGCCTTGGATGAAGAGAACTTATACCTTCTTTTTCCCAGGAAGTTTAGGACCTGAATGCCATTCTTCTCTGAGTCCTCTCAGAGGGACTGCATACAAGGATAACATCCACTTATTAGAGTATCCCCCCGTTCCTAGCTCTAGCTCCCTTGATTCTCATGCCAAGGGATTTACAAACATGTGAGTCCTATCCCCAAAGCCTGGAGGCAGTACCATCCAGGTGTGCTGCTGGGAAATAGTAGTTCCAGGACTAGTCCACTCAAAAGCAAACAAATACTGAGATTCAGGGTGCAGAGAGAAACCATCCATAAGATCTAATACCATGAACCAATTGGTGTCTCCCAGTATTTGGGTAAATATGGTATAAAGATTTGGCACTATAGGATGTAAGAGAATTACGGTCTCATTGTAAGTCTTGAACTACTGTTTCGTTTTTGGACAGAAAAGACAGGAGTATTACAAGGAGATCGGCCTGGAACCAGGAGGCCATGTTTTAACAACTTCTCAATTAGAGGTTGCAGTCTTTGCCTGGCTTCTGATTTGAGAGGATATTGATCCTCGTATGGGGAATTATTTTTGTCTTTTAAAGAGATGATCACTGACTGAGCATGTATTGCTTTGCCAGGAGTTTCTTGGTTCCATACTTGTGGGTCTACTTGAGACCTTACTTCGGTGTGTGAGTGGGTCTCCTGTTTTTCTGAGGCTGATTTAGAAGCAACAAGCATTGCCAATAAGGAGGGCTTTCTAGGGCCTGATAAAGTGACTTCATTTATTGGGATGGCTAGGAAGTCCCATCCCTGTGGGGGTTCAGTCAGGCTGATGGGAAAAATTTTAGTTATAATAGCCACAAACCTTCTTGGAAGGCCTGAAGGTTTTTGCAAAAATCTCAGGATAAGATTATGGCTGAAGGCAACCTAATCCTTACCTTGAGTAAATAGCTTAAAGTGAGTACAAAGAAAGATGGAATAGTTTATCTAAATAGCTTGTTTACTTATGTGGTCCTAAGACTAACCTTTGATCATTCATGGGCAAGACGGCCCTCTCCGGGGTAGGGGCGACCAGGTTAATTACCCACAGGTGTGTTGACTCAAGCCTTTGTCGATTAATCTTTACTGAATAAATACGAGTCTCGCTGGCTGGTCAGGGCCATGGCCACTGACTCTTTACAGCACCTTGCTCAGTGTCTGTAAGTGGCTCAGATGCTCAGCTGGACTGGCAAAGCAGAATATCTGTGTCAGTGCATGTTATTCATCCGTTGTTGGGTCAGGGTCTCGCACATCCCAACAAACAAATGGGACATTCTGGCATAACTAGAAACTCATGAGTTACTATATATACTATATAGACTATACTGTCTATAGTCCTAGGCTGCAGCTCAGGGGTAAAGTATAGCACTTTGATTTTGGGGTGCCATCAACACCTGTGATACTAGCTTTTGGAGGATAAGGGCCCAGGGTGGCTGTTTAGGAGAGAGTAACTGGCCCCTGAGTCAATTATGAAATTAATATTTTTACCAGCCATGTCAAGAGTCACCGAGGCTCCTCAGTTGTGATGACCATGATTTTTGTGGGGGCTGCCAGGAATCTCAGGCCTCTTCAGTTCTCAGTTATGGCCATTATGGCATCGGGTGTCCTTCTCTCCCTTCAGAGGTCAGGGCAGTCCCTTTTCCAATGGTCCTTCTGCTTGCAGTGAGGGCAGGGTCTAGGTGGGCTCCCTGGCTGGGACAGTCATTGCTCCAGTGTCCCAGCTTTTCACATTTGAAGCAGTAACCACTGCCTGCAGGTTTGCTGTTAGGCCTGTTTGACCCATGACTGAAGCCTCCCTCTGGGTAACCCTGGGTTTGTGGGGCACTGGTTGCCGAGTTACAATGACGGCTATCATTTGGGCCTGCTCTTCATCCCATTGTTTGCCATGCAGGGTCTTTTCAGCCTTTTCAGCCCCGTCCCTATTATTGAATATCCTAAAAGCTACATCAAACATTTGATTAATAGGCATTTGGAGTTCCAAAGCCAATTTCTGTAATTTTCTCCTGACGCTGGGCACTGACTGGCAAGAAAGGGTTCTGATAAAGAGCCACGAAGGCCTATATATATGGTATTTCAGTCCATTTCTCCCGACATTTACAAAAAAGACCTAATCGCAAGATGGTATTAAAATTTAGGGTTTCATTCTCTGGCCATTGCACCCTATTTTCCAACTTATACTGGGGCCAAATGGTGTTATAGAAAGAAATGAGTTTCTTCTAAGCCCATCAAGTTTAAAATTATTCCAGTTTTTAAGAATGTGTCCCAAAGGGGAGTTGGCAGAGATGGAAAGTTACCCATGGTCTTGGCTTGTCCTTGGCATGACTTGAGAGAGAAGGGGAAAATAAGAGTATGGTTCCCTCATGGATGGACTGGTCCTGGCATTTTATGAAATGTCTCTTGTGATTGGCCAGCTCCATGTTCACGCCAGGGAGACAAGCATCCCAGTTCCCTTGGCTGGCTGCCTCAGTGTCCAGGAATCCCTGGAGCCCTACTGTCCTCAGCATCTAGGCATCCCTGGAGTCTCAGTGTTGCCCAGGCATCCGTGGCACCTGGGGCTTTGGAAATGGGAAGGTCGAGAAGGGCAAGCTGTGGGCCTGCAAGCTTGCTGATATCCATCTGAACATTTACCAACAGGTAAAGCTTGGGAGTAGAGGTAGAGATGATTCCGTATGGCCAAAAAATAGGGACCTTGAAGGGAGCACTTGGCATTCCAGAGAACAGTGTCTAAGGGGCCTATCCTGCTGTGTCTAAAGAGTTCACTAAGCTTTCGGGTGAAGTGTGAGGAAGAAGCACGAGAAGAGAAAATCACAACAGTAGGGTTTAAAGAAAGACAAGGAGAAAACATTTCCCAACTAGTGTCAGTGTCTTGGCACAGCTGGTCCCTTGGGAAAACAGAAGACCCTTCCCAGGAAAAAGTCATAGTGCTCCTTGGAAACCATCCATCCACTGCCTGGTATGGGTTTTTACCCTACCACCCTCATTAGCCTCATGTCAGGGAGGACCATGGTGCCTCAAAGCTACTCAGTGTAAGGCTGGGCATGGTAGCTTATGCCTGGAATCCCAGCACTTTGGGAGGTTGCGGCAGGTGGACTGCTTGAGCTCAGGAGTTCAAGACTGGCCCTGGCAACATGGTGAAACACCCCTTCTCTACAAAAAATACAAAAGTTAGCTGGGCATAGTCCCAGCTACTCAGGAGGCTGAAGCAGGAGGATTGTTTGAGCCCGGGAGGCAGAGGTTGCAGTGAGCTGAGATCACACCACTGCACTCCAGTCTGGGTGACAAAGAAAGACTGTCTCAAAAAAAAAAAAAAAAAAAAAAAGAAAAAATGGAACAAACAAAAACCAAAACTACTCTGTGTAGGTTGAAAATTTCTCATCTCTGCTTGTCACCCATCAGGGTGAATTGGGTTTTCCAGCCTGAGAGAGCAGCAGGGAGGCAGGCTGTAGTTAGCTCCAAGAAACAAGGAAGAAAGTAGTAATTCCAGAGAACAAGAGGACTCAAACTGAGGTTGGAGCAGGACTTACCAACTGCCAGTGGTTCTAAAATGGTAGTGATGATGTTCCTGACTGGCTCGCCATAAAGATGATACTGCTGGTCTGGGGGAGGTCCCCAAACGCCAGTGGGACGTTGACCCTCGCCAGTGTTCAGGCTCTTGACACTATCATGAGAATGAATTCAAGGACGAGTCAGAAAATGGTGAAAGTACAGAGATTTATTGCAAAGGCAAAAGCACATAGTCAAGAAAAGAGTGCAGGCAGACTCAAGAGAGACACGCGCGAGGAGAATTGGGGCTGCCACCTTTACAGGTTTCTTTAACCAAGGGGTGGAATATTCATGAAAATTCCTGGAAAATGGCGGAGTTTTCTCGGAACTGTGGTGGCACCCATTCGTACACCAAATGTGGGTGTCCCAGAACTGCCATGGTACTAGTGGGTGTGTGTTTAGTATGTTGATGAGCATAGAAGGAGGTCCTAGGAGAGACTCAGGTCAAATCCAGTGCCTTGTCTTAGCCAGCTTGGTCCACACCCTGGCTTTTCAGGGTTTTATCAGTCTCTAGCTTCTGCAGCCATTTCAAGTTTCCTTTTGCTCATTGTGTGAAACTGCTGCCTGGAATTGTCTTGTCCTCTTCTCCCCTTCTCTCTCTCTGTCCTTCCCTCCTTCCTTCCTTCCTTCCTTCCTTCCTTCCTTTCTTCCTTTCTTTCTTTCTTTCTCTTTCTTTCTTTCTTTCTTTATTTCCTTCTTTCTTTCTTTCCCTCTCCCTCTCCTCCCTTCCTCACTCCCTCCTTCTCCTTCCTTCCTTCCTTTCTTCCTTCCTTTCTTTCTTTCTTTCCCTCTCCCTCTCCTCCCTTCCTCACTCCTTCTCCTTCCTTCCTTTCTTCCTTCCTTCCTTCCTTCCTTTCTTTCTTTCTTTCCTTTCTTTCTCTCTCTCTTTCCTTCCTTCTTTCTTCCTTCCTTCCTTTCTTTCCTTTCTTTCCTTCTTTCTTTCTCTTTCCCTCTTTCTTCCTTCCTTCCTTCCTTTCTTTCTTTCCTTCCTTCCTTCCTTCCTTCCTTCTTTCTTTCTTTCCCTCTCCCTCTCCTCCCTTCCTCTCTCCCTCTCCTCCCTTCCTCACTCCCTCCTTCTCCTTCCTTCCTTTCTTTCTTTCCTTTCTTTCTCTCTCTCTCTTTCCTTCCTTCCTTCTTTCTTTCTTTCTTTCTTTCTTTCCTTTCTTTCTTTCTCTTTCCCTCTTTCTTTCTTCCTTTCTTTCCTTCCTTCCTTCCTTCCTTCCTTCCTTCTTTCTTTCTTTCTTTCTTTCTTTCTTTCTTTCTTTCTTTCTTTCTTTCTTTCTTTCTTTCTTTCTTTCTTTCTTTCTTTCTTTCTTTCTTTCTTTCCTTTCTTTCCTTCCCTCTCCCTCTCCTCCCTTCCTCACTCCCTCCTTCTCCTTCCTTCCTTCCTTTCTTTTTCTTTCTTTCTTTGTTTTGAAACACTGTCTTACTCTGTCACCCAGGCTGGAGCACAGTTGCATGATCTCAGCTCACTGCAACCTCCACCTCCCGGATTCAAGTGAGTATCGTGCCTCAGCCTCCCAAGCATCTGGGATTACAGGCGCGTGCCACCACACCAGGATAATTTTTGTATTTTTAGTAGAGACAGGGTTTCGCCATGTTGGCCAAGCTGGTGTCGAACTCCTGACCTCAGGTGATCCTCCCGCCTTGGCCTCCCAAAGTACTGGGATTACACGTGTGAGCCACTGCGCCCGGCCTGGAATTTTCTATTCTCCTGTAACCACCCTGTGTTATTCCTGTCTCAGCCTCCCTGGACATCTTATCTAAGAACTCTCCCTGCTGACTGCTGCCCTGCCCTGCACCCCTGTCTCCACCCCCGGCGCTGATGCTGCCCTGCCCTGCACCCCTGTCTCCACCCCTGGCGCTGATGCTGCCCTGCCTTGCACCCTGGTCTCCACCTCTGGCTTCATCCTTGTTAATTTTCTTCAGGTACTTGACGCAGTCAGAGCTCATTTTGTTCTTTCATGGGTTTCCTTATTTAGTACTTGACTCCGCCCACTAAAAATGAAGAGTGCAGGAAGTTTTGTTTGTTGCTGGATCCCCAGTGCCTGTTGTTTTCATTTTTTGAATTGAATGAATGAATGCACGAATAAATAGATGGATGGATGGGGAAATAAGTGGATGAAAGAATGAGCTTGTGAATGAACAAATGGATATGGATGTATGGACCGATGCATGGACATGTGCGAGAAAAATTTGCCCACAGGAAAACGCGGGCTTCTCCTGGTACACAATTTCCCCGAGATTAGGATGTACTGCCACCTGGTGGTAGAAGTGACGATGGACAGTGTCTAGCTGGATCTGTTGTCATGGGAACAGAACCCAGTTCCTGGCCTCATGGACCTGACAGTCACCTGAGGGAGTTGGACACTGAAGTTATTGCAGATCATGATAACACAGGTGGCATGGAGAATGACTCACAGCATCATTCCGATTTAGCTCTTCTCATCAGAGAAGTCAGATTTGAGCTCAGGCTCAATGGATGAAGAGGATCTGGCCCTTTGGAAGCCAGAGAAGAGCCTTCTAAGTGAGGGCCGGGGCTAGAGGGAGGCACTTGCTTCAGGCTCCAAATTCAGAGGATGCCAAAACATTCATTAATCAAGATAAGTAATATTTTAATGCAATGTTTAAAAAACAAATATTAATGCAAAACAATTATGATGAAGAAAATGTCAAAATGTATACACAGGCAGGACTCAACAGGGCGGAGCAAGTGTGCAAGTGAAAAGTAGAAGCCTGTTTATATACATATATATATTTTAAGGACAGGGTCTTGCTCTGTCACCCAGGCTGGAGTGCAGTGGCATGATCACAGCTCACTGCAGCTTCCAACTCCTGGGTTCAAGTGATCCTCCTGCTTCAGCCTCTCGAGTAGCTGGGACCACAGGCATGCACCACCACCCCCAGGTAATTATTTATGTATTTGTTTGTTTATTTTGAGACAGGATCTCACTCTGTTGTCCAGGCTGGGGTGTAGTGATGCAATTATGGCTCACTGCAGCCTCAACCTCCTGGTCTCAGGTGATCCTCCTGCCTCAGCCTCCTGAGTAGCTGGGACCACAGGCATGTGCCACCATGCCTGGCTAATTTTTAAGTTATTTGTAGAGATGGGTTTTCCCTGTGTTGCCAGGCTAGTCTTGAACTATTGGGGTCAAGTGATCCGCCCACCTTGGCCTTCCAAAGTGTTGGGATTACAGGAGTGAGCCACCGCGCCTGGCCTAATTATTTTTACAGAGATGGGGTCTTGCTATATTGCCCAGCCTGGTCTCAAACTTCTGGAGTCAAGTGATCCTCTTGCCTTGGCCTCCCAAAGTACTGGGATTACAGGTGTGAGCCACTGCACCCAGCCAAGCCTATTTAAAATTTTGATATTTTGTTCAACATACAATTTTTTGGCATTAATTGTGATTTCTTAATTGCATCCAAATGTTATTTTTCTGTATGGCTGAGTGTTGTGGGGCTCCCTTGATTTTGCACCCAAGGCAATGTCTTGCCTACCTCACTGTAGTCCTGGCCCTATTAAGTCTTAAGTGGAAGGGACAGTAAGTGCAAAGCTCTGAAACAGGGACGACCTGACGTGCTTGGGAAAGGAGGAATGTCTAGGTTACATCGGGAAGATGACACCCAGGTTGGCCCCGATCATGGCTAGCAGAGGTCTCCACTTTGGCTGGGCCTTAAAATCACCTGGGAATTTTAAAGTCATATTCACAACCAGATCGCACCCCAGGCTAAGTGGGCAGGACCCAGGCATCAGCATTTTTTTTTTTTTTTTGAGATGGAGTCTTGCTCTGTCACCCAGGCTAGGGTGCAGTGGTGTGATCTCGGCTCACTGCAACCTCTGCCTCCTGGGTTCAAGCAATTCTTCTGCCTCAGCCTCCTGAGTAGCTGGTACTACAGGCATGTGCCACCATGCCTGGCTAATTTTTGTATTTTTAGTAGAGACGGGGTTTCACCATATTGGCCAGGTTGGTATCAGATTCCTGACCTCGTGATCCGCCCACCTTGGCCTCCCAAAGTGCTGGGATTACAGGTGTGAGCCAGGGCATCAGTATTTTTAAACAGTTCATCAGATGACTGCAATGTGCAGCCAGGACTTAGACCCACCAGTATGGAAACTTCAACTTAGGGGCTGACTGCTCTGACTCAATTTAGACCCCTCTGTGCCTCTGGCTCCATTCAGAACCATTGTCACCTCCCTCGAAGAGCATTAATGAAGCATGCACCCACTTCAGCAACCTCCCCCCAACCCTGGAATTACCTGGTATGACTTAGAAAATCCTGATCCCTGAGCTTCCACCCTAGAGATTCTGATTTAATTGGTTTGAGGTTTAGCCTGGGCCTGAGGACTTGTAAAAACTCCCTAGTACCTCTATGTATGGCTGAAGTTGAGAACGACTACATTAGAAGTGTATTTGGCAGTGATTCTGTGTCTGCCACTGTGCTAGTATGTTCCACATACTCATATTAATGGACCTGCCTCTGAGAACTTCATATGCACCACTCTGCTAATAGAAACATCCCGTCTAACCCTTGTTTATTTCTTGATCAATATAAATATATAGTTATTATTAACATCCTAGGGCAGGCATGCCTAATTTCCCTTGGTTTTGTCCATTTCCGATCACTAAGATTTCCAGGTTCCCAGTTTCCTCCACTGTAAAATAAATGTTGCAGAAAGTGAGCCCCAAGATGAATTCGAGTCCCAAAATTCAGGAGGTTGGGGACAGATGTATGATTTGGCCTGGCTTGTTGGCTCTGCCCAGGCAGAGGAGGCAAGGATAGAAACAGAGAGGATGCCACACCCCACACCAAGACTGTCAGCTGGCTCTTCCTGGGGGCTGTGGTGAGATGATTTGGGTCCTACTCATGCGCTGCTGCTCTGACTGTTTTTGTCTTGCAGATTGTTACCATAGCCTGTGCAATTATCTGGCCCGGGAGACTGACTCTGTACTTCTGATGATTGGGTGAGTTGCTGGAGACAGCTGGTAGTTTCCACAGGGGTGAGAGGAGATAGGGTAAGTTCGTGGGTGATTTGTAGATCAGAGAGGCCCTAACTCCCAAGAGGCAACTCTTGGACACACATCCACAGAGACAGGCGCAGCAGTGCTCGAAAGAGCAAAAACCTGGAAGCAACCCACACGTCCATGAACAGGGGCGTGCATGAATAAACCGCAGCACAGCAACTGTTAGATTACATAGCCATGAAGATATGGATTTTTCCATAGCCATTTAAATAAATGAACTAGAAAGGTGTACCATATTGCAAATGAATCTTAGTAGTATAAAACTAAGTGAAAAATGTTAAAAAAATTACAGAAAGCCTGATACTCATTTTGCAAAGGTAAAAACGTTAAAACCAAAAGAATACTTTCGAGGAATACACATAGACACAACAAGACAATGTAACATAGAAAGAAAAAAATGATAGATACAGGATTCAGGGTAACCATTCATTAAGTTGGAGGGGAAGCAAAATGGCATGATGGTGGGGTTGGTGAAGGTGATGGGCAAGATTCTGGCTGTTGTTTGGGGTGATGGTTCTGCAGGTGCTTATTGCATTGTTAAAAACTAACTAAGCTTCTGGTCCTACAGGAACTAGTGTTGAGAGGGTCTTAAGATACAACCCTGGTCCTATAAAAACAAAAGGGAGATGGGGGCATCTTTAGAGTGGATGGAGGGGGCAGTAGGGGCTACTCACTAGGATTCTGGTTCTTGGCCCAAGAGATCTCACATCACTGGGAAAGAGTTTAGAGAAGGCCAGTGAGAGAAATTAAAATCTGCCTTTTTAGATTCTACCTGTACAGTGGACCTCCTCAAACCTTAGCTGCCTCTAGGCTTTGGTAGACAGAATAGCTGTGTGACTTAAACAAAGTCACTTAACATCTCTGGTCCTCTCTGATGAGATTGAGGAAGCCAGCACATTCTAGTATTCATCAGCATACTCCCAGGTGGCTTACCATTGTGTCTGAAATTCCACCATTACAGTCTATGTCACCAAAGGCCTTTGTGATAATAAAAACATCCCTTGAACAGGTAGCACATAAAGGTATCAATAAGCACCTGCATTAATACCTTGTAGGAAATTGCTTAGGATACCATTATCCCAGATACTTAGACCTGGTGCACGGCCCAGGGCAGTTTTGATAGAGTGGCTGATGGAGCTGTGTGCACAGATAAGGGCTTCCAGGAGGCTCCAGGGAGACAGTAGATGAGAGGAGACTCCCTGAGAGACACTGAAGGGAGGGAGATGTCTAAGGCCTGGATGGGACTCCCCACCCGAGCTCTTGCAGAAGATGGGTCTTTTGACCTTTGGTTCTGTGAAGCCTTCACCTCTGGGTGAGTTTCTCAGTTTGGGCTGCTATAACAAATTACCATAGATGGGGCAGCTTAAACAACACTTTGATTTCTCACAGTTTTGGAGGCTAGAAGTCCAGGACCAGGGTGTCAGCATGGTCAGGCTCTGGTGAAGACCCTTTTCCAGGCTGTAGACTGCCAGCTTCTCCTTGTATCCTAGCATGGCAGAAAGAGAAGCCAGAGAGCTCTCTCCAGCCTCCTTCATAAGGGCACTAATCCCATTCATGAGGGCTCCACCCTCATGACCTGATCACCTTCCTAAGGCCCCACTTCCTAATACCCTCACATTGCAGTGTAGGATTTCAGCATGGGAATTTTAGGAGGACACACACATTCAGTCTATCGCAGTGAGCCAGAGAGAAGTGCACGGAGGCACAGGAGAATTTCTGCCTCTTTCTGGCAGGTCAGAGATTTTGCCAATAGAAAGTACCTAATATTTGTTATCTCCTTCATCATGTTGGAGTCATATATTCAACATTTGGTGAGGTGTATTCATTTCTAGAGATGGGAAAAGGAAAGCTGAGGTTTGTACTCTCTGCTACCAGGTGCAGGGGCCACCTCCCTGCAAGGACCCTCTAAGAAGCATGTGTTTTGCCTGAGATTAACTGGGAACCTGCTTTGATAACATTGATAGATTTATCAATATATTGACCATCTAGGAAATGGGCAATAAGATTATTGAGCAATAATTGTTTCCTAGATGGGCACTATATTATGCTGCAATCAGTCAAACTCTATTTTGAAAAAAGAGGCATTAAATTAACTTTTAAAGGAAACAAAATTCAAGGTCTAACAGAAGGCAGTGTTTTCAAACTGGTTCTTTTGAACCCTAGGGTTCCCTGTGATGCCTTAGAGGCAGCTATGGAGGTCAAAGAAGAAGAAGAGTGAGGGCTTATGTTCCTTATTCATGGGCAAAACCAGAACAACTGCATTTGTTTATTTTATACAATGGGACTCTTATATAATTTTTTTCTTCGAAATGAAAAAAATAATTTTGTCATTCTAAGTTGAAAGCCACTAGTCTAAGGTGTTATTTTTCCTTATGAGCTTCTTCCAAATTTAATGTGATGATTAGAATATACCTTTTTGATGTTTTCTTTTCTTTCTCTTTTTTCTTTTGTTTTCTTTCTTTTTTTTTGAGATGGAGTCTCACTCTGTCTCCCAGGCTGGAGTGCAGTGGCACAATCTTGGCTCACTGCAACCTCCACTTCCTGGGTTCAAGTGATTCTCCTGTCTCAGCCTCCCGCGTGCCTGGGATTACAGGCTCCCACCACCACACCCTGCTAATTTCTATATTTTTAGTAGAGATGGGGTTTCACCATGTTGGCCAGGCTGGTCTTGAACTCTTGAGGTCAAGTGATCCTCAGCCTCCCAAAGTGCTGGGATTACAGGCGTGAGCCACTGCCCGACCTTGATGTTTTCAATGATAGATTGTAAGAACAGAAAAGATGATTGGCAGCAACTTCAACTTAACATTTAAGAGAACAATTGTTTGGATAAACTCTCTGCTCCAATCAGTTAAGCCAAACTGTTTCTATTTTTTATTCATTCCTTTCTATTATCTTAATCTCAATTTATGCATTAATTAGCTTGTTCATTACTGTTTTTAAAAGCTCATTTTAAAGTTCCTTTTCTTTGCCCTTGAATTTCTTTGAGGGGACATACTTCGGAAACCAAACCTCAGGATACTTAAGATCAACCCCCTAGTGTTCTTCACCAGCCACTGGCACCTGGGTCTTCTGCAGCTTGAGCTGTGGGTTTCCAGGCTAGCTTTCCGTCTCTACATTACACCTTCAGAACACTCCCTGCCCCTCTTGCCTCCCACACTGGAGTGCAGTGGTGTAATCACAGCTCACTGCAGCCTCAACCTTCTGGGCTCAAGCAATCCTCCTGCCTCAGCCTCCTGAGTAGCTGAGACTACAAGTGTGTGCCACCAGGCAATTCTTTTAAATTAGATTTTTGATTTTTTTTTCGTTTTGTTTTTGAGATGGAGTCTCACTCTGTCGCCCAGGCTGGAGTGCAGTGGTGCGATCTAGGCTCACGGCAAGCTCCGCCTCCTGGGTTCAGGCCATTCTCCTGCCTCAGCCTCCTGAGTAGCTGGGACTACAGGCTCCCGCCATCATGCCTGGCTAATTTTTTGTATTTTGTTTAGTAGAGATGGGGTTTCACCGTGTTAGCCAGGATGGTCTCGATCTCCTGACCTCGTGATCCACCCACCTCGGCCTCCCAAAGTGCTGAGATTACAGGCGTGAGTCACCGTGCTCGGCCTAGATTTTTGATTAAAAAAAAAATTCTGCCTGAAAGTAACTTCCCCTTGACTTTAACTTTAGTGTTCTCTCTCCCTTTCTCTACAGACAAGCAGTGGGACTGGTAGTGGTTTCATTTGCCCTTTTTTCAGCCATTGCTGGTTGTTTTGCTCCCAAAGCAAATAGTTTCAATGAAAACAAAGTTGCATCACCTCATATAGAGTTTACGGGAAGCCGACAGAGCACAGGTTTGGAGTTAAGAATCCTTGCCTGTATGACTCTAGGCAGGTTCTCCACGTGCTCATAGGAAGACAATGGGGTTAAAATCCTTACTTCATAGGGTTATTCTGAGGATTTAATCAGATATAGTCTCGTAAGGGGGTTGAGGATTCTGTTGAAACAGCTCCCTAGCAACACTGTCCACACTGGCCTAGTGTTGCTCCCTGTTTTGGTTTTAGGTACCGCAAGCTTCCTGACCACCATTACCCTGCCATTTTCCAAGACTGCATGAATGCCTCCATTCACTTCCTGAAGGCCCTGGAAACCTATGGGGTGGACCCCTCCAGGGTTGTGGTCTGTGGAGAAAGCATCGGAGGCGCAGTGGTGGCTGCCATCACCCAGGCCTTGGTGGGCAGATCAGATCTTCCCCGGATCCGGGCTCAGGTTCTGATTTATCCAATTGTCCAGGCATTCTGTTTGCAGTTGCCATCCTTTCAGCAGAACCAAAATGTCCCATTACTTTCCCGGAAGTTCATGGTGATTTCTCTGTGTAACTATCTGGCCATTGACCTCTCCTGGCGTGATGCCATCTTGAACGGCACTTGTGTACCCCCAGATGTCTGGAGGAAGTACGAGAAGTGGCTCAGCCCTGACAACATCCCCAAGAAATTTAAGAACAGAGGCTACCAACCCTGGTCTCCCGGCCCTTTTAATGAAGCTGCCTATCTAGAAGCCAAACATATGCTGGATGTAGAAAATTCACCCCTGATAGCAGATGATGAGGTCATCGCTCAGGTTCCTGAGGCCTTCCTGGTCAGCTGTGAGAATGACATACTCCGTGATGACAGCTTGCTCTATAAGAAGCGCTTGGAGGACCAGGGGGTCCGCGTGACGTGGTACCACCTGGAGGATGGTTTTCACGGATCCATTTTCTTTTTTGATAAGAAGGCTCTCTCTTTCCCATGTTCCCTGAAGATTGTGAATGCTGTAGTCAGTTATGTAAAGGGCATATGATAGTAACCCTGGGGCCCCGAGGAGGAAGGGGCAAGTATGGACTCTACCAGAAACTGGGTGCTTTAGTGAGTTCTATTTTATTGACTAAAGAGGTGCTACATCAATGCTTGGGGCAGCTGGGAAGGGTGAGAAGTAAGCTAACAGTCTTGCTTAGTATTCAAGAAAATCTAAACTGTGTCTGTTTCCTTCCAGCACTAACAATGTCCATTGCTGGATCTAGTGACATTCTCTAACATTTCCATTCAGGTGAAATAAATATCAAAAGGAGAAAAAAATGCCTTTAAAAATTTCTCAAAGCCCCAACATATAAGATCTGTGCAGAATAAATGCCAACAACTGGTCATACTGTCAGTGGTGAATCTGTATCCATGAAGACAAAGCATTGCTGGAGGGGTCATCTAATTGTTCCTGCGGCCAAAGGTCACTGGGTCAAATCTCGACTTTGATTGGCTCCAGCTGATCTGAGAAATGCTGTTGCAATGAAATTCTACCCTTGACAATGAAGATCTCAGAGGGGATTGTGGGAAAGAGACAGACAGGGAAGGAGGCAAGAGGAAAGGAACAGAAGAAAAGGGTGGGCTCTGGGGAGCTGTGAGCTTTGCCTGGGCTCAAGTCTTTAATCTGAATTCCAAAAGCAGACCACTGGGTACTAACAGGCAGGTTCACCAAGTCAGGGATGTCTTGGGAACCTTTGGATGCCATCTGGAATATGGAAACTGCATTTCCTAAGGCAGTAAGGTGCTAGCCTCTTTTCTTCGATGAGCTTGTATATTGTTCTCCTTTTTTTTTTTTTTTGTTTTGAGACGGAGTCTCACTCTGTCACCTAGGCTGGAGTGCAGTGGTGCAATCTCGGCTCACTGCAACCTCTGCCTCCCGGGTTCAAGCGATTCTCCTGCCTCAGCCTCCTGAGTAGCTGGGATTACAGGTGCATACCACCAAGCCTGGCTAATTTTTGTATTTTTTAGTAGAGATGGGGTTTCACCATGTTGACCAGGCTGGTCTCGAACTCCTGACCTCGTGATCCACCCGCCTTGGCCTCCCAAAGTGTTGGGATTACAGGCCTGAGCCACCGTGCCAGAGTATTCTCACTTTTATAAAGAACCATGCCATTGCTTAGCCATGCCAATTTCTCTGCTCACAGAGAAAAGGAAGGGAATCTTTGTATTGCGTGTTGGAGGTGACCCACACTAGTGTTTGCCTGGGCCCATGTTTGCTAGATATACCTGTAATACCCCTGGGCCTCAGTGCTGTCAGTCGCACCCAAATGCTGAAGCTGGAGGCTTTCCCAACCATAGCCTCAGTGGGTACCAATGACCTCACCTATGACCGATGGAGGAGGGGGTCCTACAGATGTCTTGGTTCTTTGCAATAAGAGCAGGCACCCACTCAGGCAATTTGGGTTGGGCCCCTGGAGGCATGAGCAGACATTGTGACTAATGGATTATATGTAAGCAGCTTTGATGGAAGGGTGTGTTAAGTATCTATTGGTGTGTAACATGATTGCCACAAACAAGGTGGCTTAAAACAATACACATTTATTAGCTCACAGTTTCTGTGGGTCACGAGCCTGAGTACAGTTTAGCTGGGTTGTTGGCTTAGTCAGGGGCTGGGTTGGCAGCCTCTTGAGGGCTACAATCAAGGTGTTGGGGCTGCGGTCTCATCTGAGACTCAATTGGGGAAAGATCTACTCTCAAGCTTGGTCAGGTTGTTGGCAGAATTCAATTCCTTGTGATTATAGACTGAGGACTTCAGTTTCTTGCAAGCTGTGGTCAGAGGTCAATCTCAGCTTCTAGAGGTCACCCACAGTGTCTTGACACATGAAATTCTCCAAATGACTGCAAGGGAGAGACAGATTCCAGCAAGGTAGCTACTAGAACTAATGTAAGGTAATCACAAACACATATCACACACATGCCATCACCTTTGCCATATGCTATTGGTTAGAAGCAATTCATAAGCCTTGTCCACACAAAGGGATTTCATAAGGGTATGACCACTGGGGAGTGGCACCATGAGGCCATCTTAGAGCATGTCTTCCACAGAAGGCCTCACCAGAAGGTGCTGGGAAGAACAGTCAACCCAACTTCTCAGCCTGAGAAACTCAGGATGGTCTGTAACCATTGGCCTGACCTGGAGCTAGTGACCAATGGTTCCCCCAGTAGAGTCCTCTCATCTTTCCCCAACTCTCCCTTCCCCCACTCCCATTACTCTCATCTGGCCTTCCCTGGGTGGAGTAATTTGCACCTTCTTCTAAGCTATTCCTAGCATATTTTTATGACATAAACTCTATGTCCTTGTATTAGGTAGGGTCCAATCAGGAGAAAGAAACCATATCAGCAGTCTTCTTCTTTTCTCTTAAAAGTCTTTATCAGCCTCTAAGTACAATCAAATTTTCATAAGACATTTTCTACCTCTGAGAACCTAGCTAAAACTTATATCCAGGAACACTTATAAGAAATTGTGAACACAGAAGTCACTAGACACTAGTTCTGAATTGACACCAATCTTGAGGACAGTGTTTCTGTGGCTTTCCCAGTCAAAGTGGGGGCTTTCTGTAGTCAGGTGACAAATGAAGTCTTGCCTCAAGTCCAACTCACACTGGGCCCAATTTCTCCACAGACACATGTGTTCATTATATCTCTAGTGGCTCAATATATCATTGAAATAGACATATGTGGAAACTGGCAGAATCCTACATTGGCTGTATAATCAAAGAGATGTGGGTCATTATGGCAGGAAGCACTATGTGGAAGGCCCTGGACCTTCCCCTGCCTACCAAGATAATAAGCCAGAAGCAGTGCTGCACCCCACAGGGAACTACAGAGATTCATACCACCCTAGGAGACTTCAAAGAAGCACCTATCACACCCTGACCTAATTCAGCAGTTTGAAATGTGCAGAAGTCTGATCTATCTTGGAGAATGCATATGAGTGATTCTAAAATTACTCATGCAATGATTTCAACTGCAGCTGTTCTTCGAGCTGTAGCATCATATTGGAACAAGTAAACACAGCTCCTGGCACTTGGTAAGCAGCTACTGACCTGGCAGATGCCTTTTGTTCCATACCAACTTGTAAAGAATACCAGAAGCCACCTGCCTTTATCTGGCAGTGGGAACAGTATACATTTACCATCCTGCCTCAGGGCAATGCCAATACTGCTTTCTGCTCTACTATAGTCCTCAGAGATTGTAATTGCTTTGACAGTCCAGAAAGCATCATGATAATCCATTATGTTGATGGCATTATGCTTATTGGATCTGTTAGGCAGGAAGTAGCATGTAGTTTAGAATACCTTAGGAAGACATATGCACAGTGAAAGAAACTCCAAAACAATTAAGGGATAGCTACATCAGTGAAGTTTCTGGTGGTTCGGTGATGTGGAGAATGTTGAAATATTTGCTCCAAGGTGAAAGACAAGTTGCTGCATTTGTGCCATCTCCAATGAAAAATGCACAATGCTTGTTAGGGCTTTTGGATTTTGAAGGCAACATATAGCCCATTTGTGCCAGCTATTTCCATCCAGCTAGAAAATTCCCCATAGCCTGCCTGCCTGCCTGCCTGTTTCAAGTGGGAAACAGAGCAAGAGAAGGCTCTGTAGCAAGCTCAGGCTGTTATAGAAGCTGCTCTGCCCACTTGGGAACCCTAACATTGACTGGATTGCTGGCGTACTATTAATGCCAGCCAGCCAGTACATTCATTAGAGGCACTGTCAACCTGTGCCCTCCAGTGGATATAGGTTTCGCTTGGTGAATCCCCAAATTGTAAACAATGCTTTCTCTTTCATTTTTTCTCTTTCTTTCTCTCTCTCTCTCTCTCTTTTTTTTTTTTTTAGAAAGGGTCTGGCTTTGTTGCCCAAAGTCAGAGTGCAGTAGAGAGGGAATGCAGTGGTGTGATCTTGGCTCACTGCAACCTCAGCCTCCTGAACTCAAACCATCCTCCCACCTCAGCCTCCCCAGTAGCTGGGACCACAGGCATGCTCCACCATGCCAGGCTAATTTTTTGGTATTTTTGGTGGTGATGGAGTTTCGCCATGTTGCCAAGGCTGGTCTCAAACTCCTGAGCTCAAGTGATTCTCCCTCCTCAGTCTCCCAAAATGCCAGGATTATAGATGTGAGCCACAGCACCTGGCAAACAGTGCTTTCTTTCAAGAAGTACCATGTATTCCCCTGGGGCTGAAGTTCTTATGTGGAAGCCACGTATTAACTTGTCCTCTTTCCCTCAAATATAGTAACTTGTATTTTTCCTAGGAGGAGAAAGCCTTGTATGTGTTTTTTTTGCATATTTAAGGAAACACTACTACGGCCCTGAGATGCACCCAGGCCAGCCTCACCTCGCCACCCAGGGTTACTGTGAACGATAGCATTACCTTAGATTTCCTTGTTATGGGTCAAGGTGAAGTCTGTGTAATTGCTATTACATCTTGCTGTGGCTGAATCAATGCTGCCGGCCAAGCAGAAAAATCAGTACAAACACTTATAAAGCAAGCCACCTAGCTTTCTAAGGTAAGCCCAGATGGTTGATCAGATTTGTTCAACTGGTCAGTTCTCCCGTAGATTAGCCTGATCCTGCTGCTTGGAGTCCTGTAGATAGTAGCCTTTATTACATGCTTTACAAGATAAATTGGAGATTCCCTCCATCCCCAGCCTTTGTCAGTCAGATTAATCAGAGTGGCTAAAGGCATGGGATACTCATGGAAAAATCTCCCAGAAGCCAAGATCAAGTAATGAGTGGCGAAGATTGCAGGGAGACCATTCTCCCTGGGTCTCTCACATTTCTGTGCCTGTTGTGAACAGAAGCACTGATGGACTTTGATCTAGATTGTCTTTTTGAGGATGTTTGTAGAGTAATCAACTTTGGAAGATATAGTGTTTTCTCTTGCACCAGGGGGCAAGTTTATTTACTGTCTAGTATCATAAAGATACTAGATCTTTTGGATATTACATATTTGTCAGGTGGGTAGGTTGCAAAAGTTTTCTCCCATTCTGTAGGTTGCTTGTTCACTCTGATGCTAATTTCTTTTGCTGTGCAGAAGCTCTTTAGTTTAATTAGATCCCATTTGTTCATTTTGGCTTTTCCTGCAATTGTTTTTGGTGTTTTCATCATGAAGTTTTTGCCTATGCCTATGTCCCGAATGGTATTGCCTAGGCTTTCTTCTAGGGTTTTTATGGTTTTGGGTTTTAATTTAAGTCTTTAATCCATCTTGAGTTAATTTTTGTAAAAGGTGTAAGGAAGGGGTCCAGTTTCAGTCTTCTGCATATGGCTAGCCAGCTTTCCCAGCACCACTTATTAAATATGGAATCCTTTCCCCTATTGCTTGTTTTTGTCAGGTTTGTCAAAGATCAGATGGTTGTAGATGTGTGGTGTTATTTCTGAGGTCTCTGTTCTGTTCCATTGGTTTATGTGTCTGTTTTGGTATCAGTACCATGTTGTTTTAGTTACTGTAGCCTTGTGGTATAGTTTGAAATCAGGTAGCATGATGCTTCCAACTTTGTTATTTTTGCTTAGGATTGCCTTGACTATATGGGCTCTTTTTTGGTTCCGTATGAAATTTAAGTAGTTTTTTCTAATCCTGTGAAGAATGTCAATAGTAGTTTGATGGGAATAGCATTGAATCTATAAATTACTTTGGGCAGTATGGCCATTTTCATGACTTTGATTCTTCCTATCTATGAGGATGGGCAAAGGTTATGAACAGACACTTCTCAAAAGAAGACATTTATGCAGCCAATGAACATATGAAAAAAACTCAACATCACTGATAATTAGAGAAATGCAAGTGAAAACCACAATGAGATACCATCTCACGCCAGTCAGAATGGAAATTATTAAAAAGTCAAGAAACAATAGATGCTGGTGAGGCTGTGGAGAAATAGGAACGCTTTTACATTGTTGGTGGGAATGTAAATTAGTTCAACCATTGTGTAAGACAGTGTGGGGATTCCTCAAGAATCTAGAACCAGAAATACCATTTGACCCAGCAATCTCATTATTGAGTATATACCCAAAGAAATATAAATCATTCTACTCTAAAGGCACATGCACACTTAATGCACACTTATGTTTATTGTGGCACTAATCACAATAGCAAAGGCATGGAACCAATCCAAATGCCTATCAATGAGAGACTGGACAAAGAAAATGTGGTACATATACACCATGGAATACTTTGCAGCCATAAAAAAGAATGAGTTCATGTCCTTTGTAGGGACATGGATGAAGGTGGAAGCCATCATTCTCTGCAAACTAACACAGGAACAGGAAAGCAAACACCGTATGTTTTCACTCGTAAGTGGGAGTTGAACAATGAGAACACATGAACGCAGGGAGGGGAACAACACACATCAGCGCCTGTCAGGGGGTGGGGGGCAAAGGGAGGGAGAGCATTAGGACAGACACTGAATGCATGTGGGACTTAAAACCTAGATGACAGGTTGATAGGTGCAGCAAACCACCATGGCACCTGTATACCTAACTAACAAACCTGCACATTCTGCACATGTATCCCGGAATTTAAAGTTTAAAAAAAAAAAAGATAATAAGGAAAAGGTTAGGCAGGTTTGCTTGCTTATAGAAGATTTGGAGTCCCTGAAGGTCAGAGTTCCTCACCTGTGATGCACCTCTACCATGCACACCATCCACCTGGGCTTCTCTGTGTCATTCCTATGGGATCTGGGAGGCAAGGAGAACCAACACTAATGTGAAGTTCATTCTGTTTGCCATGCTATACATAATAGTAATCTTTGAATCTGAGCCTGACATCTCATGTTTTCTGGCAGTATCCATGAAACTGTGGCCGTCTAAGTTATTAGTTTGCAAGTAGGATAAAAATCTGAGACCTATTCCCCAGTTCTTGGCACGCCCTTGACATAGTTCTACTTTGTCACCTGAAACAATGTTTGTTTGTTTGTTTTGAGACGGAGTCTCGCCCTGTTGCCCAGGCTGGAGTGCAGTGGCGCGATCTTGGCTCACTGCAAGCTCCACCTCCTGGGTTCATGCCATTCTCCTGCCTCAGCCTCCCCAGTAGCTGGAACTACAGGCGCCCACCACCACACCTGGCTAATTTTTTTTTTGTATTTTTAGTAGAGACGGGATTTCACCATGTTAGCCAGGATGGTCTCGATCTCCTGATCTCATGATCCACCCGCCTCCGCCTCCCAAAGTGCTGGGATTACAGGCCTGAGCCACCGTGCCCGGCCAACAACGTTAAGGTTTGTCAGTAGAAGGTGCTGGAGAAATATTGGAAAAGGGCGGGCTTCTCGTCTTAGTTCTGGTGTACTCTTCTTGCCAGATGTCTGCAGTTTGTGTTTTCTTCACCATGGGTTCCTGCAGCATTCAGTTTTGCCAACATGTGAGTCCCACTGAGAAAGGCTTCTCTGATGCCTAGCTCCTACAGTACCCAGCGGCCATCACATTCAGTGACCAGCAGCCTCCTTTGGTAACATTCAGATGGTTTTGTAGTAGAGTGTCACCAATTAGGCACTCTCCCATGAATGGCTTTTTGGCACCTTTTCTAGTTACCTCTGACCATGTCCTCTAAAATAAGGTCAGATCTTGACTTAGGAGCAGTGGCTGTTCCTTATATCTGTGACTCCCTGTTTCTGTCTCCTGGGTTGACCCTGACTAACAAAGAATCTAAAGTACTTGCTACTTTCTGCTCATATGATCCAGTCAGCACAATGTCATTGATGTATCAGATCAGTGTGATGTTTAGAGAAATATCATGATCCTAATCTCTGAAGAGTATATTATGGCAGAAAACAGAATTGACATAGCCCTGAGGTGAGACTGTAAAGGTATACTGTTAGCCCTGCTAGATAAAGGCAGGTGGCTTCTGGTATTCCTTACAAAACTGGTATGGAACAAAAGGCATCTGCCAGGTCAGTAGCTGCTTACCAAGTGCCAGGAGCTGTGTTTACTTGCTCCCATATGATGCTACAGCTGGAAAAACAACTGCAATTGAATTATAAAATTACTGCATAAGTAGTTTTAGAATCACCCACAAACATTCTCCAAGATCAATCTGATTTTTGCACATTTCACATTGGTGAATTAAATCAGGGTGCAATAGGTGCTTCTTTGAAGTCTTCTAGAGTGGTATGAATCTCTGCAGTTCCTGGGGGTAGGAAGGGGCAGCACTGCTTCTGGCTTATTGTCTTGGTAGGGAAAGGAAGTCCAGGGCCTTCCACGTAGTGCTTCCTACCACAGTGACATTCATCCCTTTGGTCAGAGTGACATTCTGCTAGTTTTCTCATACGTCTATTTCAGTGATACATTGAGGCACTAGAGATATAACAAACACATGTGTCTTTGGATCAATTGGGCCCAGTGTGAGCTGGACTTGAGGCAAGATTTCATCTGTCACCTGATTACAGTAAGCCCCGACTCTGAGAGAACAACCAGCACTACAGGTCCCTAGGACAAGTCTTAATTTAGAATCTATGTGTACCGATTCCTGAACAATTTGAATGTTTCCTTTTCTCCTGTGCACAGTCACTCTGGTAAATGACTGCAGATCCCTTTGGGGAGGGCTTGGGGAAGATTTAGAGTGTATACTTGAGGCAAAGCTGGAGCGTCCTTCCTCAGGGAGAACTAGGCTCTACTTTTATCAAGGGTTTCTGTATCTATGGATTGACTTAGGTGTGGAAACTGGATGAGAGGTCATGGCTCTACTGTGGTGACTTAAGTGGTTTATAGGCACTAGACCTGGAGCTTTTTTTAAATTAAAAAAAAAACACTCTAATAAACTGATGATATATTTCATTCCTGAGATACCATGATCACTTAGCCACTACCTAGATTTCTGTGAGCTGAGGGTTCTGATTACTGGGACATCCCTCTTGCTTTTTTTTGAGACAGGACCTTACTCTGTCACCCAGGCTGGAGGGCAGTAGCATAAACATGACTCGCTATAGCCTCGAGCTCTTGAGCTCAAGCGATCCCCCTGCCATGGCCTCCCAAATAGCTGGAACCATAAGCATGTGCCACCATGGCCAGCTAATTATAAACTTTTTTTTTTGTAGAGACAGGGTCCCACTATGTTGTCCAGGCTGGTTGCAAACTCCTGGGCTCAAGCAATCCTCCCACCTCAGCCTTCCAAAGTGCAGGGGTTACAGGCGTGAGCCAGCGTAATCTGTGAGCCAGGATTACAGAAGAGATGCCCAGCGTCTCTCCTGCTTTTTATGGTAAATGCACTCACCTTGCTCTTGGTGATGAAGTGTTGCTGCTAGTCCTCTACTGCTCTGTGATATTGTATTACTCAGGGTTCTCTAGAGAGACAGAACTAATAGGATAGATATACATCTAAAAGGGAATTTTATTAAGTATTAACTCACATGATCACAAGGTCCCACAATAGGCCGTCTGCAAGCTGAGGAGCAAGGAGAGCCAGTCCGAATCCCAAAACTGAAGAAATTGGAGTCCAATGTTCGAGGACAGGAAGGGTCCAGCATGGGAGAAAGATGTAGGCTGGGAGGCTAGGCCCATCTCATCTTTTCATGTTTTCTGCTGCTTTATATTCTAGCTGCACTGGCAGCTGGTTAGATAGTGCCCACCCAGATCAAGGGTGGGTCTGCCTTTCCCAGCCCACTGACTCAAATGTTAATCTCCTTTGGCAACACCCTCACAGACATACCCAGGATCAATACTTTGCATCCCTCAATCCGATCAAGTTGACACACAGTATTAACCATCACAGATACCATTATCTTGAATAAAGTTAGAAAGACCATCTCAGTGTGGCCTTCTCCACAGTCATACCTGCTTACTAAGGAGAATAATCAGAGACTTTTTTTTTGTTGTTGTTGTTGTTTTGAGACAGAGTTTTGCTCTTGTTGCCCAGGCTGGAGTGTAGCGGCGTGATCTCGGCTCACTGCGACCTCTGCCTCCTGAGTTCAAGTGATTTTCCTGCCTCAGCCTCCCGAGTAGCTAGGATTACAGGCACCTGCTACCATATCCAGCTACTTTTTTGCATTTTTAGTAGAGACAGGGTTTCATCATGTTAGCCAGGCTGGTCTTGAACTCCTGACCTCAGGTGATCCACCTGCCTCGGCCTCCCAAAGTGCAGGGATTACAGGCATGAGCCACTGCCCCTGGCCTCAGACATTTTTAAGGGTATAGATGTCCTCCTCAAAAATAAGTTTCTTGGTGTGTTAGTGAGGGAACTGTCTTCTGTGCCTTCTTGGCATTTGTAGTTGGGGGGTGATCATGCAGGTTGCAAAAGAGAAATCCAGTCCAACAGTCCCATCTCCATAAGACTTTGGATTTCCTTCTCCAAATAGTGCTGGGGAAACCCTGGCATCTCAACTTCATTAAATGTAAGCCATACCACTGTGCCCAAGGTTAAGTTTACAACCACATTTTGGCCAGGTGCGGTGGCTCATACCTGTAATCCCAGCACCTTGGGAGGCCGAGGAAGACGGCTTGAGTCCAGGAGTCTAAGACTAGCCTGGGCAACATGGTGAAATCCCGTCGCTACAAAAAATACAAAAAATTAGTTGGGCATGGTGGCACATGCCTGTGGTCTCAGCTACTTGGGAAGCTGAGATGGGAGAATCACCCGAGCCTGGAAAGTCAAGCCTGCAGTGAGCTATGATCATGCCATTGCACTCCTGCCTGGGTGACAGAGTGAGACCCTGTCTCAAACAAATAAATAAATAAACATTAAAAATTACCAACACATTTTTAGATTTTTGTACTCCCCTACTTTGGGTATTAAAAATATGTATTGGTTATCTACTACTACATAGCAAATTACCCCAAATCTTTGCAACTAAAAACAGCAAGTATTCACTATTTCCCAGTTTTCGTGGGGCAGCAGTCTGAACACAGCCTTGCTGGGAGTCTCTGGCTCAGGATCTCTCATGGGATGTAATCAAGTGTCAGCCAGGGCTGCCGTCATCTCAATGCTCAGCTGGGGAAAGATCAGCTTCCTTGGCCACTCACGTGGTTGTTGGCAAACCTCAGGTCTTCACTGGCTGTTGATTAAAGACATCATTGTGAAGCAGAACGCTGTGTACCAGTTACCAGTTCCAGGGGAGAGCTCCACACATTTCTGCCCATTGCATCTTGGTACTGGAATGGCCAAAGGAAATACAACCTAGTTAAACACTGAATGGAGCAAGGCTTGACTTACATAGAGAAGAGGCAGAGGATGATCAGCTTCAAATGTGGTGCATGTACACCATGGAATGCTGCAAAGCCATAACAAAGAATGAGATCATGTCCTTTGCAGCAACATGGATGGAACTGGAGGCCATTATCCTGCATGAAACTCAGGAACAGAAAACCAAATACCACATGTTCTCACTTATAAGTCAGAGCTAAACATGGAGAACACATGGTCACAAAGAAAGGAACAGACACTGGGACCTACTTGAGTGTGAAGGATGGGAGGATGGAGGAGATTGACAAACTACCTGTTGAGTACTATGCTCATTACCTGGGCAATGAAATAATCTGTACACCAAACCCCTGTGACATGCAATTTACCTATATAAAAAACCTGCACATGTACCCCTGAACCTAAAATAAAAGTTAAAAAAAAAGTGTCAATAGTGTGTCCCCATGGCCAGCAAAGCCCCCATGGTCAGTGAGTCTCTCCTGGGGCAGCTGACACTGGGCAATTCGTTACATGCACCTCTCTCATGCTGCAGTTGAAGGACCCCATTCCCTCCCAAGGAGGCAGACACAGCAGTGGAGTTGGCCAGGTGCCATGTGATGCTCACGCTTAGGCAGAACAAAGGAGGACATACTAGCAACAGGGAAAGATCTTCCCACACAAGGCAGCAAGCCTAGCACAGGTCATGTTATGAAACGTCCCAGCCCCAACGTCCATTCTTATGTGGCCAAATGGGGGTGGAAAGATTGCGTGTGGGAGACTGCCTTTCCCAGCTCCCCACACGGCAGCTGGCTTCAGAGTGAGTGAGCCAGAGAGTGAGAGAGGAAGCAAGGGAGGGGGTGCGCCAGATCCCCAGAGGGAAGCCTCAGTCTCTCTGTTGTTACTATAAAAGTGTATTATAAAACCTAATCTTGGAAGTGACATCTCATCAGTTTTGCCATAATTCTATTAATTCCTTTTTATGGCTGAATAACATTCTATTATATGAATACACCACCGTTTGTCTATTCATTCATCCACTGATGAACACTTGGGTTGTCTCCACCTTTTGGCTGTCATTAGCAATGCTGCTATGAACAATGGCATGCAAGAATCTGAGTTCCTGTTTTCAATTCTTTGGGGCATATACCTAGGAGTGGAATTGCTGGGTCATACATTGAACTTTTGGAGGGACTTCCCAATCAAAGTAATTTTTTTTCTTTTGAGAAGGAGTCTCACGCTTCACTCAGAGGTGCAGTGGTGCAATCTTGGCTCACTGCAACCTCTGCCTCCTGGGTTCAAGCGATTTTCCTGTCTCAACCTCCTGAATAGCTGGGATTAAAGGTGTGCCACCACACCTGGCTAATTTTTTTTTTTTTTATTAGAGATGGGGTTTCACCATGTTGGCCAGGCTGGTCTTCAACTCCTAACCTCAAGAGATCTGCCTGCCTTGGCCTCCCAAAGTGCTGGGATTACAGGTGTGAGCCACCACACCCGGCCCCTAAAGTAATTTTTAAAAACATAAGTCAGGTCATCTTACTCCCTTGCATAAAACCGTCAATGTTGGCCAGGTGTGGTGGCTCACGCCTGTAATCCCAGCACTTTGGGAGGCTGAGGCAGGTGGATCACCTGAGGTTGGGAGTTCAGACCAGCCTGGACAACATAATGATGGCAGGCGCCTGTAATCCCAGCTACTCAAGAGGCTGAGGCAGGACAATTGCTTGAACCTGGGAGGCAGAGGTTGCAGTGAGCCAAGATCATGCCACTGCACTCTAGCCTGGGTGACAGAGTGAGATCCTGTCTCAAAAAAAAAAAAGGGTGGGGTGAGGTAGTACAAGTTGGTCCTGCCTGAGAAGGGCAGAGTGAGTCCTTAAGTGTAAACCTAGTCGGTTAAAACAAATCCTATTGCTCACTGGTCAGGAAAGAGACTTCAGTTAGGTAAGTGAGGGTCCAGCGTGCTGAGGTAGCTTAAGAGTGTGTGGTTGTTTATCAGCTTTGGATGGTTAGGATCAGTGGTCATGAACCATAGCACTGTGTTTTAATAGCTCCCAGGCAAGTGTTGCCACCGGTGAAAAGTTTATCTTTCATCATGTAGAGGAGGACAAAAAAACCTTTTAGGTTCTAGGGATGGGACCCTGGAAATTAAACTGACAAAAGACAGATGAACAGGAGAAAAGGTGTACAAATTTTATTTGATATTAGTATTTTTATGTGGCATAGGGGGCTTTCTAGAAAGTGAAAACCCCCAAAGAAGCGATGAGGCTGGAGAACTTATACACCATTTTGACAATGAACAATAAATTTATAGCGAAGTGAGAAGACAAAGGAAAAAGGGGTTTAGGCTTTCAGGGGTGGCAAACTGTGGGAAGGTAAATATATGGGGAAACAGATGAAGATAGAAGTTGTTTTGTAAATTTTGTATGTAAATGTCTTTAGGTGCTGTCTCTGGGCTGATGAGAGTCTAGAGTCATCTTCCTCTGCCCTTCCTGGTACAAAAGAGGGAAGAGGATGCTTTCACAAAGGAGAATTTATAGAACATAAATTTATATATTTACATATATGTTCATAGAACATATTTGCTTTATAGGCAAATAAGTGTTTACTGTTTTCTCAGTTGTCTTCAGCTCAATATAATCCTTATGTCAAAGCAGCATATTATGGGGGAGCATTTTGTGATCCCCTACAATAGTCTTCACGTTTTATCTCATTTAATTTCCTGAGTCCAGTAGGATATTATTATCCACTTTTGGCAGACTAAATGACTTGCCCAAAGCCAACAGCTAGTTAGGTGTAGGACTGGGATTTGAACCCAGGCTGTCTGGCTGCAGAACATACACCATAGAGCATGGGCTTAATAGGGGTGCATTGAATGGCATCTAATTCTGCTGCTCCACAGTCATGCACTGGGAACTTGGTGAGGCCCGTACACAGCATTGCCCTGGCTTGGGGCATACACATCTTTATATTTATTGAAAAATACCAGAAATGGCCAATTTTTGTCTTTTTTTCAGATTGTACTGAGGAGAGAGAATTTCCTGAGTCTTCAGGTTTCTTGCTGAACCTTAAATCTGCCGGTAGCCAGCTGGGTGACTTACAACAAGTTTCTTAATTTCTCTAGACCATGGTGTTTTCACTCGTAAAATGGGTTGCTTTTTAGTCTTTTAAGTCTCTAACTTCGATAGAACAAAGGTGGACTATCCTAAGCTGGACCTGATTTCATTTTGCTGTTTACTTTCTAGGATGTTTGAAATATTGTTTTTCAGGTTTGTTGCTATTTTGCTTTGGAAGCATATCTGTTCACCACCTTATTCATTTAGATTCATTTCTTTAGTCTTTTATTCTTTCCTTTTTTTTTTTTTTTTTTCTTTGAGACAAAGTCTCACTCTGTTGCCCAGGCTGGAGTGCAGTGGTGTGATCATGGCTCACAGCAGCCTCAACCTCCCAGGCTTAAGCCATCTTTGCATCTCAGCCTCCCAAGTTGCTAGGACCACAGGTGTGCACCACTACACCTGGCTAATTAAAAAAAAATTCGTGGAGATGGCGTCTCCCTAGGTTGCCCAGGCTAGTCTCAAACTCCTGGGCTCAAGATCCTCTTGCCTTGGCCTCCCAAAGTGTTGGGATTATAGACATGAGCCACTGCACCTGGCTCCTTAGTCTTTTATTCAGTAAACATTGATGGGGCATCTGGCCTGTGCAGGGCAACTCTGCTAAATGTAGGGCCTTGAAGCAGGGGTGGGGTGGAGGAGATCTGGGAATAAATGGCAGGAGGTCTAAGGCCTTCCCAGCCCATTCCTGGGACAATCTCAGGAAATCCTCTGTCCTCAACACAACCGGAAAAAGAAGCCACATATCTACAACCATCTGATCTTTGACAAACCTGACAAAAACAAGAAATGGAGAAACGATTCCCTATTTAATAAATGGTGCTGGGAAAACTGGCTAGCCATATGTAGAAAGCTGAAACTGGATCCCTTCCTTACAACTTATACAAAAATTAATTCAAGACGGATTAAAGACTTAAATGTTAGATCTGAAACCATAAAAACCCTAGATGAAAACCTAGGCAATAACACTCAGGACACAGGCATGGGCAAGGACTTCATGTCTAAAACACCAAAAGCAATGGCAACAAAAGCCAAAATTGACAAATGGGATCTAATTAAACTAAAGAGCTTCTGCACAGCAAAAGAAACTACCATCAGAGTGAACAGGCAACCTACCGAATGGCAGAAAATTTTTGCAATCTACTCATCTGACAAAGGGCTAATATCCAGAATCTACAATGAACTCAAACAAATTTACAAGAAAAAACAACCCTATCAAAAAGTGGGCAAAGGATATGAACAGACACTTCTCAAAAGAAGACATTTATGCAGCCAAAAGACACATGAAAAAATGCTCACCATCACTGGCCATCAGAGAAATGCAAATCAAAACCACAATGAGATACCATCTCACACCTGTTAGAATGGCAGTCATTAAAGAGTCAGGAAACAACAGGTGCTGGAGATGATGTGGAGAAATAGGAACACTTTTACACTGTTGGTGGGACTGTAAACTAGTTCAACCATTGTGGAAGTCAGTGTGGCGATTCCTCAGGGATCTAGAACTAGAAATACCATTTGACCCAGCAATCCCATTACTGGGTATATACCCAAATGATTATAAATCATGTTGCTATAAAGACACAAGCACACGTATGTTTATTGCGGCACTATTCACAATAGCAAAGACTTGGAACCAAGCCAAATGTCCAACAATGATAGACTGGATTAAGAAAATGCGGCACATATACACCATGGAATACTATGCAGCCATAAAAAAAGATGAGTTCATGTCCTTTGTAGGGACATGGATGAAGCTGGAAACCATCATTCTCAGCAAACTATTGCAAGGACAAAAAACCGAACACCGCATGTTCTCACTCATAGTTGGAAATTGAACAATGAGAACACATGGACACAGGAAGGGGAACATCACACACCGGGGCCTATTCAGGGGTGGGGGAAGGGGGCAGGGATAGCATTAGGAGATATACCTAATGTTAAATGACGTGTTAATGGGTGCAGCACACCAACATGGCACATGTATACATATGTAACTAACCTGCACGTTGTGCACATGTACCCTAAAACTTAAAGTATAATTTAAAAAAGATATCAATTTTAAAATCAAAGAATAAACAATTAGAACACTGGAAAAAAAAGAAAAAAAAGGGCTGTTTTCCAGTATTTTAAAATAAATATAAAGATGTGCCTCCCTGAGCTAGGGCAGAGCTATGTACAGTCCTCACGAGGGTCCCAGTGTGTGACTGTGGAGTAGGAGAATTAGATGCCAGTCAACACATACCTACTGAGCCCATGCTCTGGGCAGGGCACTGTTTGAGGTCAATGCGGTGGTGAGTGACAAGGCCAAGGCTTGCGTGGAGCTTCCTTTCTAGTGGGAGGAGACAGACAGGTGGAATGCACTCAGCATCCCACTAAAACAAACAAGGCTCTAGCTGGGAGAGCGCTATGGAAAGGAAAAGGCAGGAGGGATGGTAATGCCTGCCCAGGAGGAGTCGTGGGGACCCTGCCTTATCAAAGCGACCCTTGAGCCAACTGCTGGAGGAGGTGAGGGAGTGTAACACAGGAACTCTGGAAGAGGCCAGTGTGGCTGCGACAGAGAGAGCAGGGGGCCGGGGAGATGGCATTAGAGGAGCTGTGGGATGAGGGACCATGTAAGGCCTTGAGGATATTATAAAGTCTTTGGTGTTTCCTTGAGTGAGATGGGGGCCACATGGAGGGCCCACAGGTATATAACCTGCCAACCAGAGTCTTCTCCCCAGGTATTGCCTTTGCATGGATGAATCTGTTTGCAGAACACCTGATTGAACTCAGTCGTTCAGGCCCTGGCTGGTAATGAAACTCATCAACTAATTTTTTTTTTTGAGACAAAGTCTCACTATGTTGCCTAGGCTGGTCTTGAACTCCTAGGCTCAAGCAATCCTCCTACCTTGGCCTCCCAAAGTTCTGGGATTACAGGCATGAGCCATCACACCCGGCCTCATCAACTAATTTTTGTGGGAAGATTGTGGCTACCAGGTTCCAGCTGCACCTTTTCCACACACAGGAATCAAGGTTACCCTTGCTATAGGCTTACCTGTGGCTCTGTATCCCCTCGAGTGCCGCCTTTGTCACATTTAGACAGGTAGATCTCCAGGGAATTACCCTGTGTCTCACCAAATACATGGCACATGCTCAAGAAGTCACGGAAAAGGCAGCTAGCCTTTGCAGAGTGCCTTCTATATAGATTTCCATTAATAACTTTCTTTAATCCACCTAGAAGCTCCCTGAGGTACATTTCATTATTCCTGAGATACCAGAGATGAGGGGTGTCATTGGTTTACCTAAAACCATACAGCTTTAAGCAGAAGTGGGAGTTGAACACAGGTCTTCCCAGCTGTAAACGCTGTGATGGAAGGCTCCAGTCAGGGCAAGTTCTGGGTCAGCCATTCAGCTTTGTTCTGGACTATGCATGGGGAAGGGGCCCATGAAAGACATCATGTGGCCCTGGCCCTCAAACTAGCGGCTTTCCACAAACGTTTGTTGAATGAATGCACCAAAAAATAAATGAAGACACCAAAGTACCTTGGAAAGTACCGAGCCACATGCTGGTCAGAGATGAGTTAAGAGCCAGTATCGATTCAAGACTAATTGGGCTGGGGGTGTTTTGTACAGAGGCAGAGAAGAAATTCTGTCCCGTAAGGACAGAACAAGAAGGTTTTTCATCTTGGTCACATCCACCCTACTTCTTAGAGCTTTATGAGTAGCTTCTGATATTTACCTGCTGTAGAGGAGACAGCTCAGGGTACATCTGTCTTAGTCTGTTTGCATTGCTATAAGGGAATACCTGAGGCCGAGTCATTTATAAAGAAAAGAGGTTTATTTGGTTCATGGTTCTGCAGGCTGTACAGGAAGTATGGCACCAGCGTCTGTTTCTGGTGGGAGACCCAGGAAACTTCCAGTCATGGTGGAGGGCAAAGGGTAGCAGGCATTGTGGAGTGAGAGGCGGACAGAGAGAAGGGAGAGAGGTGCCAGGCTCCTCTTCAACAATCAGCTCCCTTGTGACCAAATAGGGCAAGAACTCACACGCACTCCCGCAAGACTGGCACCAAGCCCTTCATGAAGGATCTGCCCCCATGACCCAAGCACCTCCCACCAGGTCCCACCCCCAACACTGGGGATCACATTTCAACATGAAATTTGGAGGGGACAAACATCCAAACTATATCAACATCCAAAATGGCAGTTTCACACGTAAACCTAGACTGAGGCAGGCGGCAAGTCTGGGCAGTATCAGCTGGGTGAAAAGAATTGCTTGGTCCTAAAATCAATCAACTGGTCTCTCTCTCTCCCTCCTTCCACCTTTCAAATGGGAAGATTTTTGAGAAGCTAGGAACTTGCTTCATGCCCAGATATGTCTGTTTTATACATGACAGCCTGAAAATAAAGAAGGACTCTAAACTGGTGGTAATCAGCCTGCATTTTAGCATGACACTCATGAGGCTGTTCCAGCTCAAGGGAGGCATCATCTTCTACCACAGAGGGGGCAGGGAGTTTGGAAGCCTGGGTAAGGGGTTTCCCTGAGGCTTCCTAAGGGATGGTCCTCATTTGCTGGTACACAGTAAGCTCTCAACAGGGTTTGCCAGCTGAATGCATAAGTGATGAACAAACAGCATCTTCTCCTGGTCTGTCCTTTCTACTGTCCAGGGAGTCTATACCAGTCATGACTTAATGGCATGAGGCTGCCTAGAATTGTTCATTGTAAGGCCCAAAATTCCATATCTGCAATTCCAATGTCCAGACATTTGAGAAAACTGAGAATTTTTTCATGACTTATTTGGCTTCCAAATCTGACCTGAGTTCATTTGTTGGTACCTTCAGATTTAAATTGAAACAAGAATACTTATTTATTCCAGTTATTTATTATTATTATTATTTTGCAGATGGGGTCTTACAATGTTGCCCAAGCTGGTCTCAAACTCCTAAGGTCAAGCAATCCTCTCACCCCAGCCTCCCAAAGTGCTGAGATTCCAGGCGTGAGCCAACAAACCTGGCTTCACTTATTTATTTATTCCACATTTTATGCCCATATTTATTCCACATAATTTATGCTTTATGTATTCCACTTATGTGAGTGTTCATAGGTTTGCTGCAGAACTGTTAATGTGTGTAATAATGGAATATTTTCCAGTGTCCCACTGGGCTGATGTGTATTTGTGTATGTATCATATTATCTTTTTTTTTAAATTTTTTTTTTTTTTGAGATGGGAGTTTCGCTGTTGTTGCCCAGGCTGGAGTGCAATGGCATGATCTCAGCTCACTGCAACCTCTGCCTTCTGGGTTCAAGCGATTCTCCTGCCTCAGCCTCCTGAGTAGCTGGGATTACAGGCATGTGCCGCCATCCTGGCTAATTTTTGTATTTTTAGTAGAGATGGGGTTTCACTATGTTGGCCAGGCTGGTCTCGAACTCCTGACCTCAGGTGATCCACCTGCCTCCGCCTCCCAAAATGCTGGGATTACAGGTGTGAGCCATTATGTCTGCCCCATATTATCTCTTTATAGCTGTTACACCATCACAAACATATAGGAAACCACAATGAGATATCACCACACTTTCATGAGGCTGGCTAAAAAAAAAAAAAAAAAAAAAAAAAAAAGGAGTGGCATCAAATGTTGGCAAGGATGAAGAGAAACTGGATCACTCATTAATTTGGGGGTAGGAGTGTGAAATGGTGAAGCCTCACTGGAAGAGCATGGCAGTTTCTCACAAAACTCAACATGCACTTACCCTATGACCGAGCAATTGCCCTCTTGGGCAAATCCCAGAGAAATTAAAGACTTATGACCAGGTGCAATGGTTCATGCCTGTAATCTCAGCACTTTGGAAGGCTGAGGCAGGCGGATCACAAGGTCAGGAGTTCGAGACCAGCCTGGCCAACATGGTGAAACACCATCTCTACTAAAAATACAAAAACTAGCTGGGCGTGGTGGCAGATGCCTGTAGTCCCAGCTACTCAAGAGACTGAGGCAGGAGAATCGGTTGAACCCAGGAGGCAGAGGTTGCAGTGAGCCCAGATAGCACCACTGCACTCTAGCCTGGGCAACAGAGGGAGACTCCATCTCAAAAAGGAAAAAAAAAGACTATGTTCACATAAATTAAATTGAAGACTTATGTTCACTTATGCCCATATCTGCATGTGAATGTTCATAGCAGCTTTATTTATAATAGCCCCAAACTAGAAGCAAACCAAATGTTCCTGAAAGGGTGAATGGTTAAACAAACCATGGTCCATGCAGATCAAAGGATGCTGCTCAGCAAAAAGAAGGAATAAACTACTGATGCATGCAACAACTCGGGTAGATCTCCAGGGAATGACACTGAGTGAAATAAGCCAATCTCCAAAGGTTACTCACTATGTGATTCCTTTTATATAATATTCTTGAAATGACAAGTTATAAAGATGGAGAACGCACAGTAGTTGCTAAGGGTGGGGAAGAGGAGAGGTGAATGTAGCTATAAAAGAGTAGATCAGGTTTGCTTGTAACAGAATTGTTCTGTATCTTGACTGCGGTTGTTGGGGGTTATATGAGTCTACACATAAGATAACATTGCATAGAACTGAACTAAACACACACACACACACACACGAATGCATGTAACCAATATCAAGTTCCTGAGTGTGACGTTCTATAGTTAGGTCCCATGCTACCATTGGGGGAAAACTGGGGAAGCATTTATAGGATCTCTCTGCTTTACTTCTTAAAACTGCAGGTGAATCTCCAATGATCTCAAAATGAAAAGTGAAAAAAAAAAAACCCAGAAACACAAAGAAGTGCTAAGCACCGCAATGCTGGTGATGGGAGATATGACCACGTGCTAGTATTGGTGGCGTGGTTGAGCTCACTATTCCTGGGGAGCAGCTGGTATGAGCCTTTGCACAGCCTTTGTTGCCACAATTCGGCTCATGGAGATTCATCCTAAAGAACAGCTCAAAAGGAGAAAATGCTAAGTAACAAAAGCATAGAAACGACTTCAGTGTCCCCCATTTGCATCATGCAAATCAGGGTATATTAGTTAACTCTGGAATATTATGCAGCCATTAAAATAATAAACACAAAGATTATATGAGAGGTAGGAAATTGTATATGATATATACAATTTTATATCAATTGTATATATACAATTTAATGTCAGTTGTATATATTCAATTTTATATCTCATATATAATTTTTTTTTGAGAAAGGGTCTCACTCTGTTGCCCAGGCTGGAGTGCAGTGGTATGATCTTGGCTCTCTGCAGCCTCAATCTCCTGAGCTCAAATGATCCTCCCACCTCAGCCTCCCAAGTAGCTGGGACTACAGACATGCACTACCACGCCTGGCTAATGTTTGTATTTCTCTGTAGAGACCGAGTTTCATCATGTTGCCCAGGCTGGTCTTAAACTCCTGAGCTCAAGTGATCTGCCCACCTTGACCTCCCAAAGTGCTGGGATTACAGGTGCGAGCCACCGCACTGTGCCAAGGAGCTTAAAAATTTTTGTTGAACAAATTATTTTATAAAAGCAATTCTTTTAATGGGGGAAAAGCAGAGTAAGTGTTTGGTAAGATTTCCAGAAATAAAGTCGAGTTTCTTCTCGGAAACCAAGCAATGGAGATATTCAAAAATATATAACCTAAACACAGAGCTACAAAAACCTGGCCTTCCTGAAGAGAATCAGTGTTTGATGATCTCAACTTTTGGACCTTCCTTTCCCCGGTCACCACCAGAAATTAGCAGCAATTGTAAATTCTCATCAGCTTATTACCCTTTTCTTAATAACCAAGCCCCAAGCACTCCAGTGAAAGGCTGTGTTTTTTTGTTGTTGTTTTTGTTTTTCTGTTTGTTTGTTTGTTTGTTTTTTGAGACAAGGTCTCTCTCTGTCACCCAGGCTGGAGTGCAGTGGTGTGATCATTGCTCACTGCAACCTCTGGCTCCTGGGCCCCCAAAATCCCCCACTTCAGCCTCCTGAGTAGCTGGGATTACAGGCATGCACCATCAGGTCTGGATAATGTTTTTGTATTTTTGGCAGAGACGGGGTTTTGCAATGTTGCTCAGGCTAGTTTTGAACTTGTGAGCTCAAGCTATCTGCCCACCTCAGTCTCCCAAAGTGTTGGGATTACAGGTGTGAGCCTGTGCCCGGCCAGCTGTGTCCTATGAGTAGCACCTTTTCCCTTCACCTGGTGCCAGTTCCTCATCAGTTCCTCTTATAACCACTGTGAGTTCTAACGTAAATTCTATTTGCTCATTAATGGTTGCAATAGAGTCCATTCAAGTTGAGAAACATTTTCTGTAAGAGAAAGCTGAGGTGAGGTTCTGTTCAGATGTTGATATAAGAAGCTTGTAGGTAGAAAATAGATATAAGCTTTGATGTGAGAATAAAACCACTTATTTTTGCCACCTTGTCAACCATTCAACAAATATTTATGCAATGCCTGCAGGTGTCAGCCACTGTCCTAGCTCTAGGGTATAGGATTGACTAAAACCTGACTGTAGGCCAGGTGCAGTGGCTCACACCTGTAATCCCAGCACTTTGGGAGGCTGAGGCGGGCGGATCACGAGGTCAGGAGATCGAGACCATCCTGGCTAACACGGTGAAACCCCTGTCTCTACTAAAAAATACAACAACAACAACAAAAAATTAGGCAGGCATGGTGGCGGGGGCCTGTAGTCCCAGCTACTCAGGAGGCTGAGGCAGGAGAACGGTGTGAACCTGGGAGGTGAAGCTTGCAGTGAGCCAAGATCGAGCCACTGCACTCCAGCCTGGGTGACAGAGCGAGACTCCGTCTCAAAACAAAACAAACAACAACAAAGAAAACCCAACTGTGTCTATTGATTATCTGTTGTTTTCCGGACCTGTGTGGCTATTTGTCCAAGGAGTGCGATTCTGTACTTCTGTTGATTGGGTGAACGTCTGTGTGTATGTGTGTGTGTGAGTGTGTGCGTGTGTGAGAGAGACAGAGAGATAGAGAGCGCACAAGTGCATTGGGTGGAATGGTGAGAGAGGGAAGAAGGGGCTTAGGCCTTTTCATCGGAGTTCTGTGTTGAGATGAACTGGTCTTGTGTACCCTGAAATCAACAACAGCAGATAAAATCATTAAAAAGGAGGAAATTAGGAAATAATGGCTAAGTCAATTTAGAAAAAAAAAAAAGAATAAAGAGGAGGGATTTCTCCTTACCAGATATTAACAACATGCTACAATAAAAAGCTGAGGTGGACGGATCACGAAGTCAGGAGTTCGAGACCAGCTTGGCCAACATGGTGAAACCCCATCTCTACTAAAAATACAAAAATTAGCCGGGCGTGGTGGTGTGTGCCTGTAATCCCAGCTACTCAGGAGGCTGAGGCAGGAGAATCGCTTGAATCAGGGAGGTGGAGTTTGCAGTGAGCCGAGATCGTGCCACTGCACTCCAGCCTGGGTGACAGAACGAGACTCCATCTAAAAAAAAATAATAAAAAATAATAAATAAATAAAATAAAATAATAAAAAATTAAAAAGCCGTAATAATAAAAGCAGTATGCTGCCTATGTAGGAACTGACAGAATAAAGGTCTAAGGTACCACAAATCAATGAAGAAAAGATGATAGTTTAGGAGATGGTGGTGTGAAATCTTGTTCAATTCATGAAGAGAAATAAGGTGGACTAATGCCTTACACTATCTATACTTCTGCTGTAAAGATACGCCACAGAGAAAGTTACCAGAAAGACAACCGTCTTGGAGAAAAAGCCTGCAATATCTAAAAGCAACAAGGAAATCTGGAATACATAAGGAACTCCTGAAAACCAACAGAAAAGACAAAAAATCCTAACAGTGGGCAAAGAATGTCACCACCAATTCACAGAGTGGGAAATGTAAACGCTACATGCAGATGAAAAAATCTTCAAATCCACTGTAAATGAAAAATGTAAAACAACAGCGTGCATTGACAGTCTTTCAGATTGGCAAGAATCAGAATGAAGGGCCACTGTGGAGGATGTGAAAAAATGAATTGCTCATTGCTGGTAAGAGAGGAGCACTTGCCAGGCATTTGAAAGACGTTGGCAGCATTTCTTCAGTTACACCTGTGTTTACCCTACGTTCTAGCTGTCCCTCCTCTGGGTGTGTACTCCATATCAATTGCTACTGAGGACCATGACAGAACACACACACAAGGATATCCATCAGAGTGTTTCTGGAGGCAACCTGCTTTCATTCCTAAGATAATGGACAAGTAGACTGCTTGCACTGGTATTATGAAGTACTATTCAACAATTTTACAGAACACATCTGATGTACATGCAGCAACACAGACCTTAAAAACTCAGTGTTGAATTAAAAATACATATAACAAACAGAATGAGAACAATGAGAGAACATTTGTGTAAATTAAGAAATACACACACCCACAAAAACAATACAATGTGTATTTTTTTTTTTTTTTGACTGAGTCTCGCTCTGTCGCCCAGGCTGGAGTGCAGTGGCACGATCTTGGCTTACCACAAGCTCCACCTCCCGGGTTCACGTCATTCTCCCGCCTTAGCCTCCGGAGTAGCTGGGACTACAGGTGCCTGCCGCCACACCTGGCTAATTTTTTGTATTTTTTAGTAGAGACGGGGGTTTCACCGTGTTAGCCAGGATGGTCTCGATCTCCTGACCCCGTGATCCACCCGCCTCGGCCTCCCAAAGTGCTGGGATTACAGGCGTGAGCCACCGCGCCCGGCCAATACAATGTGAGCAGGAAGCTGAAGTTGGTCAGGGGCTCACGTCTCCAGGCAGGACCACCAGACTTAGATGAGAGCCTGGGGCATCTGAGTGGGGTTACATCAGCACAGAGAGAGATTACTAAACATGACGTTGCAGAAGCCACTTGGTCCAGATCCTTCCTGTTCCCCAGGAAGGCTTCTGGGGAATAGGTGAGGGAAGGGACTTTTCCTCATAGCCATTAGTGGCAGAGGCAGGCATGGAAGCCACGTTTTCTGATGCTTGCTCAGAGGAGGGATTTTCCTTCTGCACTTCATCTTTTTGGCCATGGGAAGGCGATTTCGCAAGGGTGGGGATGGGGGCAATGGGGCATCTGGAGACCGTTCTCCGCATCCATGTTTTTAAGGATGATGGATGGGTTAGCCATGTAGATAACCATATAGATAACCCCATCCATGTCTGCTCAAAAGGATAGCTGGGAATGGTGAGATTGGCTAATTCTTTATGGAATATGAGCGAAGCAACCAATAGCATCCATTGAAATAACATGCGCACAGAGGAAGAGCATCTTTTCTAACTGATTCGTAATGAGATGTGGCACAGTGGCGAGCATCCCCACTGCACTACTCATGAGGGCGGGGCTCAAATCCCGGTCCTGCTATAAAATGCAGGTGGCCCTGGACAAATGTGTATTGAATACCTATCATGTGTTAGGTGTTATCCTATCCAGTGCGATACATCTGTAAACAAAACAGATAAAAATCCCTGGCCAGGGGTCTCAGGGCTATACCCTTAGAACCCTGTCTTCCTCTTTTCATTCCTCCATGGAAAGAATACACTTGATGGCAGTGTACCCCAAAGTACAGGTATAAATGTCTAAGGAGCACACATTTTGAAGGTTGACTCTGCAATCTCAAATTAGAGGTAAGGCCAACAAGATAGTGAACAGAATGAGACACAAGACATAATTTTGGCAAATGAGACGGCATAGAGAAAGATTCATCACCAGAGGAAGGAGCAGACTTTGATGGAGAGAATCCAGGCAACTATGGGGGTGGCATACAAGTGTAACAAGGGAGGCAGATGGTCATAGGCCAGTTTCTAGTTCAGTTTTGCATAAGATCAGCCATGTGTGCTGTGGGAAATTGCCCTGATGCAGTAGTACCCCCAAGTACAATCAGGCAAGCAAATCTAGAGGTCACTGAAGAGAAGTGTTCAAAATTAAGATGATCTAGTCCCAGGGTTTAAATCCATTTAGAACACACCAAGGAGAAAGAGATGAGGAAATTAACTCATGAAGGAGAAGGTACCAGGGGGTGGAAGGTTCACACATGTTCCATCTGTGGTAACCCAATGTTCATGGGCCCTCTCTCTCTACCGCGTCTGCCTTCCTCTCTGTTGGTGTGGTTAAGAGGACAAGAGTAGAACTTGAATAACGTGGGTTGGGGGCAACAGAATGGAGGGTACCTGGAGCCAATACACACACTTGCTCTCTCGGAGAGGCACAGAGAGACACAGGGGCGAGTCCACGCCATGGCGGCTGCTCACTCACTAGCTTGTTGAGGAGCTGTGAATTTTATCTGCATTCATTGGGAGAGGATATGTAGGGCCAGAATGGGGCCATATTGGGTGCTTAGGATCCCCTTAGCAGTCAACCCAGGCCTGGCATGCTTGTGACTCATGACGTAATCTTTCTGTTCCTTTCTTTCTATAAGTGGTACTCTTGTTTATTCCATGAAATATTCCATGTATCTACTGCATTATTTTTTTAGACAGGGTCTCACTCTGTCACCCAAGCTAGAGTGCAGTGGCATGATCACAGCTCATTGCAGCCTCCATATCCTGGGCTCGAGTGATCCTCCTGCCTCAGCCTTGCTATCATCAAGTTCCCACTGACCACCGAGTCTCCCATGAAGAAGACAGAAGACAACAACACACTTGTGTTCACTGTGGATGTTAAAGCCAACAAGTATCAGATTGCAGGCATGAGCCACTGTGCCTGGCCGAATATTCTTAAATAATAAAAGAAACTTCATTATACCAGGCTTTTGCTTTTCTGTCTTTACAATGAGTAAGAACTTTTTGCCCAGTTGTTGCCCAGTCTGTCTCCCAGAGATGCCCTTTCCAGTATTTTCAAGAATGGTAGGATAGGGCATCATTAAAATGTGAGTGAGTCAAAGGAAGGGAAAGGAGAGGTGTTCGGGGGCTGCTGTAAGTTTTGTGATATGTGGACTGTGGTGGCTGAAAAGACATGACCTTGGCCTTAGAGTCAGATTTGAATTGAATTGCATTTAAATCATGTTGGATTTGAATTGAATTGGATTTGAATCTCAGCTCTGTTGGCTTCTTACCAGCTGGCTGAATGTGGACAGATTGCTTCATTATATGCTTCTGTTGCCTCATCCATAAAAACGGATCTAATAGTGGTCTCAGAACTCTCCCTCCCCAGCAGTCATGGGCTGATATGGTTTTGTTCTGTGTCCCCACCAAATCTCATTTGAAATGGAATCTCTGATGCTGGAGGTAGAACCTGATGGGAGGAGATTGTATCAAGGGGGTGGTTTCGAGTGCGTGGCATCTCCCCGCCTCTCTCTTCCTCCTGCTCTGGCCATGTGAAGTGCTGGCTCCCGCTTTGCCTTTTCCATGACTGGAAGCTTCGTGAGGCCTCTCAGAGGCAGAAGCTGCTATGCTTCCTGTACAGCCTGCAGAACTGTGAACCAATGAAACCTCTTTTTCTTTATAAGTTACCCGGTCTCAGGTATTTCTTTCTTTCTTTTTTTTTTTTTTTTTTTTTTTGAGACAGAGTCTTACTCTGTTGCTGAGGCTGGAGTGCAGTGGCGTGATCTTGGCTCACTGCAACCTCCACCTCCTGGGTTCAAGCGATTCTCCTGCCTCAGCCTCCCAAGTAGCTGGGTCCACAGGTGCGTGCCACCATGCCCGGCTAATTTTTTAATATTTTTAGTAGAGACAGGGTTTCACCGTGTTAGCCAGGATGATCTCGATCTCTTGACCTTGTGATCTGCCCGCCTCGGCCTCCCAAAGTGCTGGGATTACAGGCGTGAGCCACTGCGCCTGGCTTCAGGTATTTCTTTATAGCAGTGCAAGAACAGACTAATACACGGGACCTTTGGGTTCTGGGGTAACATAGAGGAGCCAGAGGCTTCAAAATCTGAGGAGACATGAGTTTAAACTGGTTTCAAAGATATAAACTTCACACAAACTATGTGTGCTGTCTCCAGAGTTTCTGAGCTTCTACCACTTCTCATTCTACCACCACTGGCTGTATCCTTCAATAAACATAATCAGAAGAGCAAGAGAATGAGGTTTCATGCTGCCCTTGCCCCCAGTCCATGTGGCATCATTTATCATCTGTTCAGAAGTGATTGATTGGGCACTTACAGTATGTGCTAGACACTGGGATACCACAGTGAGTGAAATAGCTATTCTTGCCCTTGCTGGAATTGTAATTTCCCTGGGGAAACAGAAAATCAGCGGAATCACAAATACATATCATCCAAATTCTATATTGAGCAGAAGATGAAGAGGAGAGAGCCATCGTCAAGAATAATGAACAGCTGGCTGGGCGCAGTGGTCACGCCTCTAATCCTAGCACTTTGAGAAGTCTAGGTGGGCAGATCACCTGAGGTCAGGAGTTCGAGACCAGCCTGGCCAACATGGCGCAACCCTGCCTCTACTAAAAATGCAAAAATTAGCTGGGCATGGTGGCAAGCACCTGTAATCCCAGCTACTCGGGAGGCTGAGGCAGGAGAATCGCTTGAACCTGGGAGGTGGAGATTGAAGTGAGCCGAGATTGTACCATTGCACTCCAGCCTGGGTGACAAGAGCAAAACTCCATATTAAAAAAAAGAAAAAGAAAAAGAATAATGAACAGGGATCAATATAGATGTGTTTGGAATACAGGATCTAAGGGCCCAGGGATGGCTTGGGTGCAAGGTTGTGGGAACAGGAAGAGTAATGGATAACTCCAGCAGTTCTGCCAGAAGAGATGGTAGTGTGATTTGCTTAGGTGTGGAAGCCTGAGAGAGAAATAGGCAGAAAAGGTCATATCAAGAGGGCAGTTGCATTTAAAAAATTTTTAAATTTTTGTGGGTACATAGTAGGTATATATATATTTATGGGACACATGATTTGTTTTGATACTGGCATGCAATGCATAATAATTACATCATGGAGAATGGGGTAATATCCAATCCCTCAAGTATTTATCCTTTGTATTATAAACAATCCAATTATATTCTTTTAGTTATTTTTAAATGTACAATTAAATTATTATTGACTATAGTCACTCTGTTGTGCTTTCAAATAGTAGGCCTTATTCATTCTTTCTAACTATTTTTTTGTACTCACTGTCTCCACTTCCCCCTCACCCTTACCACTGCCCTTCCCAGCCTCTGATAACCATCCCTTTATCTTGATGAGTTCAATTGTTTTGATTTTTAGATCCCACAAATAGGTGAGAACATGCAATGCTTGTCTTTCTGTGCCTGGCTTATTTCGCTTAGCACAGTGATCTCCAGTTCCATCCATGTTATTGCAAAGACAGGATCTCATTCTGTTTCACGGCTGAAGAGTTCTTGGCAGGTGCATTTTTGCATCTGAAACTCTAGAGAGAGCACAGAGCTGAAGATAGAAAGCTTTGTGGGCAGCACTTACAGCTATGGGGGTAAAGAGTGTTGAGGAAGAGAAGGAAGGGAGTTCTGATCCCAAAGCCCAACATTTGGAAGGAAGATGGAGGAGGAGGAAGAGGTGGAGGAAAAATAGTCTGTCTTTGGACAGACTGTGGTTTACAAGACCAACACATAGGTCTTGGCTAGAATCTTCTTGCCCCAGGCCATATAGAAAAATTAATGTTGTGTAGATTTTATACATCATGTGAAAATAACTTGAGTTTCTCTCAAGAAAGCCATAAAATGCAAGATACACACAAAGGTTAATTACAAACAAATCGTTTAGAATAAAGAGAAAGCTCAGATTTCTTTCATTTTGGCTGGAGAAAGGTAGCCCTGAGTTCTAACGCAGGTGAGTGGGAGAAGAAAATGGATTCAGAAACGCCCTCAATCTCCCATGTTTAAGCTCAGTGACCAGTATGATGCATTTCAGTTTTAGGTGGTCGATAAGTCCTCTTTATGCTTTTTGTTTGTTTCTGTTTTTAGATAGGGTCTGTGTTATCTAGGCTGGAGTGCAGAGGAGCAATCTCGGCTCACTGTAACCTCTGCCTCCCAGCTCAAGCCATCTTCCCATGTCAGCCTCTGGAGTAGCTGGGACCACAGGCATGCGCCACCACGCCCGGCTAATTTTTTGTATTTTTGGTAGAGATGGGATTTCACCTTGTTGCCCAGGCTAATCTCGAACTCCTGAGTGCAAGCGGTCTGACCACCTCGGCCTCCCAAAATGCTGGGATTACAGGTGTGAGCCACCGCACCTGGCCTTCTCTATGTTTCTTAGCAAGAAGTGTCCACAATAGATGATGCTGTGATGATGGAAACAGATCACTTAAGTGCCTGGTTCTGTGTCTGGCCCATAAATAGAGATCAGTAGGTGTGTTTTTCCTCTTTCAATGCCAGATAAAAATGTTTCCAGGGGGTTGAGAGTTATCACATCGACTCTCACAGTATTGCATTGACTGTCACAGTATCACAAGTGCTTGTGTTTAAGGAACCCTTATTTTACTTTATGATGGTCCCAAAGTGCTGGCAATTCAGATATGGCAAAGAGAAGACATAAAGTGCTTCCTTTAAGTGAAAAGGTGAAAGTTCTTGACTTAATAAGGAGAGAAAGAAATCATATGCTGAGGCTGCTAAAATCTACAGCAAGAATGAATCTTCTGAAATTGTGAAGTCATCTGTGGCGGAAGATGGAAGGGCAAGACAGTAGGAGAGAGAGAGAGAGACAAAAGGGGGCTGAACTCAACCTTTTAAAGGAACTCACTTCCGTGATAGCAAACCTACTCCCACAATAGCGGCTTTAATCCATTTATGATGGCAGAGCCTTCATAGCCTAACCACCTCTTAAAGGCGCCACTATATTGTTATTAATATAATGGCAATTAAATTTGAAAATGAGTTTGGGAAGGGACAGATATTCACACCATAACCATATCCCAGAAACCTCCATCATTCCTTCTTCTGGTCATTATGCCATAGATTTGATCTGTTTTGCCTGAATTTGAACTTAATACAATGGAATGTGCTGTTTCACATCTGGTCCCTTTTGCTGAAGGTTATATTGGTGAGATTCATCTATGTTTGGACTTCGCTGTAGTTTGTTTGTTCTCATAGCTGTTTAGTATTCCACTGTGTGAATAAATGAGCATTTATTCATCCATTCTCCTCTTGATGGACATCTGAATTCTGTTCAGTTGTGGGCTATCATGAAGAGAGCTGGTGTAAATATTTGGCTCTGTCTCCTTTAGTGCACACATTCATGAATTTCTGTTGGATACATCCTTGCTGGATCCTAGGGTTTGCATGAGTTCAGATTTAGTAGATATTTCCAAACAGTTTTCAAAGCGGTTGTGCTAATTCCCAGCAGTGTGTGAGAGTTTGGCATGCTCCACGTCATTTCCAATGCTTAGTTTTATAATATTTTTTCCTTTGCATCACACTGGTTTTACTTTGCATTTCCCAGATGACTAATGAAATTGTAATTGTCCTGTGTGTATTGGCCACACTTGACATATGTGTGTTGCATATTCTCTCTTGTAAAGGGCCCCTTCAAATATTTGCTCATTTTTCTATTACATTTTCAGTCTTTTTGCTTTGTAGGAGTTCTTTATATTTTTGAATGTGTTTCACTTGTTGGAAATAGGTATTGTCTTGCAAATATCTTCCCACTCTACAGGTTGTCTTTTTCCTCTCTTCATGGTATCTTCTTTTTTAATTAACTTTTTTTGTTTTTGTTTTTGAGACAGGGTCTCGTTCTGTTGCCCAGGCTCAAATGCAGTGATCATGACTCACTGCAGCCTTAACCGCCCAGGCTCAAGTGATCTTACTGCCTCAGCCTCCCATGTAGCTGGGACTACAGGCCTGTGCCACCATGCCCAGCTAATTTTTAATTTTTTAAAAAATTATTTGTAGAGATGGCATCTCACTTTGTTGCCCAGGCTGGTCTCGAACTTGTGGGCTCCAGTGATTTTCTTGCCTCAACCTCCCAAAGCACTGTGGTTCCCGGCCCTTCATGGTATCTTTTGATGAACAGAGAAGTTCTCAATCTTAATATGGTCCAGTTGATTCTTCTCTCCTCTGCTCTCTGGCATTTATGGTTAGTGCTTTTAGTTTTCCTTAAGAAATCTTTATCATTGTTTCATCTGCTAACATTTTCATCTGCAATCCATCTGAAATTTATTCTTTTGTATAGTGTAGTATTGAAAATGTCATGCTTCCTTGACAGCCCTGCACTGCATACAATCTTTGTCATAAATCAGGTGGCCACGTATGTGTGAATTAGTTTCTGGATTCCTCTTCTGCTACACTGGTTTGCTACACTTGCACTGATAGCGTACTGTTTAATTATAGTAGCCTTCCAATAATTTTAATGTCTGATAGTGTAAATCTTGGTTCTTTGCATTTCCATATATATTTTAAAGTAAACTTGTCAATTTCTGCAAAAAAAAGCACCTAAAATTTTGATTGGGAATGAATTAAATTAAAAGATCAAATTGGGGAGAATTTATATTTTTCATTATCAAGTCTTCTAGTCTATGAAAATAGTATTCTGCATGTCTTTTAGTGTTCTTTAATTTCCCTCAATAATGTTTCATGGTTTTCAATATAGAGATCTCAAACATTTTTCAATACATTAATTCCTAGCTATTTGAGGTTTTGAAATGATATTATAAATATCTTTTTAATTATTTTAATTCACTTTTTACATTTACACACAGTAAAATTTAAAATTTTGGTGTGCAACTGTATAAGTTTTGATAAAGTGCATATAGTTGTATAACCACCACTACAATCAAGGTATAGAATAACTCCATCATCTAAAAAAATTGCCTCATGTTGCCCTTCTGAGGTCAGCCACTTCCTCCATTCCCAGCACTTGTAAGTCACAGATCTCTGGTGTCTTTTGAAATTTTTCATTATCTATTCATTTGAAGTTGGAATATAAAAATACAATTGATTTTTGTATATTGATCTTATATTCAATAGCCTTCCTGTATTCATTTACTAACTCTACTAGTTTTTCTGTAGGTTCTTTTGGGTGTTCTATTTATGCAATCATGTTCACACTGGATAATGACAGTTTTATTCCTTCATTTCCAGTTCTTAAGCTTTTTATTCCTTTTTCTTGTCTTATTGTACTGGCTAGGACTTCTAGTATAATGTTTTTTTTTTTTTTTTGAGATGGAGTCTGGCTCTGTTGCCCAGGCTGGAGTGCAGTGGCATGATCTTGGCTCACTGCAAGCCCTGCCTCCCGGGTTCTTGCCATTCTCCTGCCTCAGCCTCCCGAGTAGCTGGGACTACAGGCACCTGCCACCACACCCAGCTAATTTTTTGTACTTTTAGTAGAGACGGGGTTTCACCTTGTTAGCCAGGATGGTCTCGATCTCCTGACCTCATGATCCGCCCACCTCGTTCTCCCAAAGTGCTGAGATTACAGGCGTGAGCCACCACACCCAGCCGTATAATGTTAAATAGATGTGGTGATAGCGGGCATCCCTGTCTTAGTCCAGATTTCAGGAAAAAGCTTCCAATATTTTAACACTAACTGTGATGCTTCCTGTAGGTGCTCCCTATCAGATTAAGGAAGATTCCTTCTATTCTCAGTTAAAATTTTTTATCATAAAGGAATGTTGAATTTCAGATTATTTTTGAGGATAAAGTGAAATAATCTATGCAAAAAGCATTATATATTGCAGATTCACATTAAATATTAGCTTATTTTTCCTTCTTCCCTATACACTCTGATTATCTTGTGCAGTTGACTCTGAATTTATAGTTCTTCTTGATCCAGTTCTATTTCAGAATATTGGGAGGAAGCCATTAAAGATATTTAATCTGTTCTGGATTTATATAGCTACTCTACAATGTGAAATAGCTAAAGAGAGCCCAGTAATTGTGTTTTCCAAGATGGTTTTATTTTATTGATTTTTGAATTCTGAATTGGTTACTAGAGCCTGAACGTGTCAAGCTGCTAAACAGCTTGTGGATACAGGAGGAAGTGGACTTGTGTTTCATTTGGGGAGCTGAGGGTAGGTGTCATTTCTGTAGTGTCTAGTGGGAAAACTTGCATTTGCCAAGTACATGAAACTAACATGATCTCTCATCTTTGAGAAACACGAATAATTTATTTTGTAGTTCAGAGAATTTCAACAACACTATTATGTCTTCAAACCTGGGTTCAATGGATAACAGTTAAGAGCGCATAAACTTGGGTGGGAAAAGAAATCACCTTGTTATTTTCATCAACCTCTAACAGAAATTTAGTTTCTTTCTGGTATAAATGTAGGCCATGAGCCGCAGTAATATTACCTGTATGTGGACTTTATCACCAGTGGAAATCACAGATATTTTCATATCATATTTCAGTTATGGCAGATATCAAAAAGCACCTTTTATGCTCAACATTACTTCAAGATATGGTGGTTACTGAGCCACCACTAGTAACTACTTGTTACTGAACACTTTTTTGAAAAAAGCACTTATATTACTGCTTCAGAAATGGAAAAAAATAATTCAACAACTCTATTTCTTTTCTTTTCTTTGACAGGTCTCACTCTGTCACTCAGGCTGGAGTGCAGTGGCACCATCTTGGCTCACTGCAGCCTGGATTTCGTGGGCTCAGGTGATCCTCCTACCTCAGCCTCCCAAGTAGCTGGAACTACAGGTGTGCTCTACCACGCCCAGCTAATTTTTGTATTTTTTGTAGAGATGGGGTTTTGCCACATTGCCCAGGCTGGTCTCGAACTCCTGAGCTGAAGATAACCTCCACCTGGGGCAAAGACGTGGAAGCAACCTAGATGCCCTCTAGCAGTGAACTGGGTAAAGAAAATGTGGTACGAATATACCATGGAATACTATGCAGCCATAAAATGAATGAAATCATGTCCTTTGTAGCAACATGAATGCAGCTGGAGGCCTTATACTAAGCAAATTAACACAGGAACAGAAAACCAAATACCACGTTTTTACTTATAAATGGGAGCTAAACATTGAGTACACATGGCCATGAGGAAGGGAACAATAGACTCTGGGGCCTACTTGAGGGTGAAGTGTGGGAAGAGAGGGTAAGGATTGAAAAACTACCTACAGGATATTATGTTGATTACCTTGGGTGACAAAACTATCTATACACCAAATCCCATGACACGTAATTTACCTGCACATATACCTGTTGAACCTAAAAGTTGGAAAGCAAAAAAAGCGTGTGCAATAAAATTGCACCGAAGTGGGCACATGATTGCAAGTTGGAAAACAGAATGAAAGAAGAGGAGAATGTATGCCTCCTGGAAGGGTCAACTAAGCTGCCACACCAGAGGCGTGGAATTCTCATTAGAGAGGAGAGAGTGCTACTGAGTCTTCAGGTGGTGCCCTGAAAACTAAAGAGTTTCAGGTGAGAGTTACGTTGGTGACAGCAGCTGATGTAGTAAAGAGTTATTGCAGACATCTTGATTGCAACTGCAAAAGCAAATCTCACACGCATATTTCTCAAACCCAAAGTGGCTTGAAAGGGCTAGGCACACCCCACCCCTGTAGGCTGGATAATGCTCCCCGCAAGGATGTTCCTGTCCAACTCCTCCCAACCTGTTAATATGTGACCTTACATGGCCAAAGGGACTTTGCAAATGTGATTAAATGAAGGATTTTGGGAGGTGGAGATGACCCTGATGATGTGGGTGGGCTTGATGTAGCCATAAAGGTCCTCTAAGATGGAGGCAGGAGAGCTGAGTGATTTGGGGAATGGATCATGAGTCAGGAAACACGGGTGCCTTGTAGAGGCAAGAAAAGGGAAGGAAGCCAGGATGAGCCTCCAGAAAAGCCAGCCCTGCTGACACCATTTTTTCTTTTTTTTTTTTTGACAGAGTCTCACTCCATGGCCCAGGCTGGAGTGCAATGGTGCTATCTTGGCTCAAGACAACCTCTGCTTCCTGGGCTCAAGCAATTCTCATGCCTCAGCCTCCCGAGTAGCTGGGACCACAGGTGTGTGCCATGATGTCCAGCTAACTTTTGTATTTTTAGTAGAGACTGGGTCTTACCATGTTGGCCAGGCTGGTCTCAAACTCCGGACCTCAAGTGATCCACCCTCCTCGGCCTCCCAAAGTGCTGGGATTACAGGCATAAGCCACCATACCCAGCCTCCGGCTGACACCTTAACTGTAGACTTCTGACCTCCAGAATGGGAAGAAAATATATTTTAAGCCACTAAGATTGTGGTAATGTGTTACAGCAGCAAGAGGAAACTAATACAGACTGGGTGCAGTTGCTCATGCCTGTAATCCCAGTGCATTGGGAGCTTGAGGCAGGAGGATAACTTAGGCCAGGAGTTCGAGGCCAGCCTGGCCAATGTGGCAAAACCCCATCTCTACTAAAAAAAAAAAAAAAAAAATTAGCCAAACATGGTAGCCCGTAGTCCCAGCTACATGGGAGGCTGAGGCATGAGGATCACTTGAATCTGGGAGGTGGAGGTTGCAGTGAGCAGAGATCACACCACTGCACTCCAGCCTGGGTGATAGAGTGAGACTCTGTCTCAAAAAAGAAAAAAAAAAGAAAAAAAAAAAGAAAATGGATACAGCCTCCCACCTCCCTTCCGCTATGTACTTCTCAACATAATCCAGAAACAGAATAGGAGACAAGGAGCTAGAGACCAATCTATCCCAGTGCTGGAGTGCTGGACATTGTACCTCTGTCCCCCGGGGTCCCTTTGTCCCTCTGTCCTCCCTCCACCTGCTGTTTGCCCTGGGAAGCCGACCTGGATGGACCCCAGTAGCAGCCTCCTTTATCCTTACCTTTCCAAAGGGTTTGGGCAGTGGGTATGTCTGAGTGAGAGCTTAGGTGTGAGCCATGTGCCTGGCCTGAATGTATACTTAGAACATGAAAAGAAATCATAGCCAATTACACATTTTTAAAGGCTGAGCATACTACAAACATCATGAAAATTCCAAAAGTAGGATTTAAATGCCTGACTCAGCTTTATACTACAGGTCAGGGACCCCAAAACTTCAGTTTTATTCACACAGAAAAAAAAAAGACAGTGATACATGAAACTGAACACATATTACTTGGGCAACTAAAGAAAAAAGACTTTTAAAAATCAGGAAGTGTGAAGAGCTGATAGATGACTCTTTTCTTTGGTCATCAAGAAAAATCTTAGCCCTAACCCAGATTTGTGACCCAGGTGTCCACTGTGCAATGAGCTGGAGCTCCTGCTCAGGTTTGCCCCTGCTAAGTCAAGCTTTCCATAGGGGCTGGATGGCAAGTAGGTCAATAGTGTGCTCTTTGAGTGCTGAGAGTTTTCTTTGCCAATTGAAATGTTGGCATTGTGCAAATAAGAGGCCCCAAGAAGGCCTTTCTTGGAGAAGAGGTCCCCTTTGACTTCCACTTATGAGTTTTCTGACCTTGGGAAAACTACTTAACATCTGTGAAGCTCAGTCTCCTTATCCATAAAATGGGCACAAGAATAGGATCTCCCTAAGGGTTGATGTGGAACAAAGTGTGTTAACACATGTGAAGAGATTGGCACAGCACTGCACATGAAGCAGGGATCTCAGCTTCCTTGTACAGATGGAGAAACTGAAATCGGAGAGAGAGGGTGAGTGAATTGCCTGCATCATAGTGCTTCTTTGGGGGCAGAAGTTGGAAAGGTGGCACAGGCATCTGTGTTCTTTTCACTGTATTGTCTCTCCGCTCAGTAGTGGGAACACACAGCTCAAGGATCTGAATCAGCAGCTTTACTGGGAGATGGTCTTCTGCCATGCACTCAGAAGATAAAAGCAAAAAGGAATAAGCCATCATTATGCAGAATTAAACTAAATTTAGACTTGTGTGCTGCAGAAGTCCCTCAAAGCCTTCCTGCTGTCATTGTAGTAATATTAATCAGGAGAGGCCCTCTGCCTAACACACAGTTCTGCATCTCAGTAGCTTCACACAACAAACTTGCAGAACTCGATCCTGCCACAGCTCACACAGATGCTTCTGGCTGGGTCCTTTCCTGGACAGCTCACCTCCAAGAATGGTGCAGATGTTATATATAAAGTTTTGGCACTGCAAAAGAAATGGCACTTGAATACAAATTTTTCTTCTCAGCAAGGCAATTTACTTCTATGGAAGGGTGCACCCTTACAGATGGAGCAATGGTGAGCACACACTTGGACAAGGGAGGGGAAGGGGTTCTTATCCCTGATGCATGTGTCCCCTGCTGCTGTGTCATCCCCTTATTGGCTAGGGTTAGACCACACAGGCTAAACTAATTCTGATTGGCTAATTTAAAGAGAGTGATGGGTGAGTGGTTTGGTGGGAAAAATGAATGAGTCAGGGTGGAGCAGGTAATCAGAATGAATGAGGTAATTGGAATGAGTCAGCGCAGAGCAGGTAATCCGAATGAGTCAGGGCGGAGCAGGTAATTGGAATCAGTCAGGGCAGAGCAGGTAATCGGAATGAGTCAGGGTGGAGCAGGTGATCTAAAAAGATTGCTTTACGAGGAAGTTAAGTTTAAAAATAGAAGGTAAAAAATTGAACATACTGACATATTGATTCATTGAAGAGAAATTTAGAAGTCATATCTAATAATTCCCTCCTTTTGCATTTTCCTTACAGTTCTTTCTCTTCAAACTTTTTAAACATGTCTTGGCTTAGTTGTTCTGCTTGATTTTCCAAAAGAAGAAGCTTCTCTGGATAAGGTGGAGAATAGTTAAGAGAGGTTTTAGTAAGTGCCATATCTATGAGCCTCTGCACCAATCCATGGATGCATGGTATGACACAGCACTCCACAAGAAAAAATACAACCATTATGGCTGTGAGGGAAGTAAGAATTGAGGCTATTATTCCTTTCCATTTACTGAACCACTTTTCTAGCCATCATGTAAAGGGGTCTTTTACCCCTGAGTTGTTGGGTAACTCATTGGACAGAGCAGTCAGACCTTGGAATCCCTTTGTTATACTTCCATCAGGGGCCATGTTGTTTGGGATGAAGGTACAACATTGAGTTTTAATCATGATGCAAACTCCTCCTCTTTCTGCTAATAGTATGTCTAAGGCTATCGTATTTTCCAAAGCCATCTGGCTAGTAGACCCTAATTGCTCAGCTATTCCTTTAACAGCATCTCTAGTGTAGTTAATAAATCGCTGTTAGTTGTAGCAGATGTAGTTTATCCAATCTACATTTTTATTAATTGTCACCCACAAAATTTTGACTCAAATCCTGCAGCTATTTGATTTTGGGCTTTAAATTGATCTGGTATTCCCCATGAGACTCCAATTGCATCTAAATAGATGGGAGAGTCAAAAGACCCATAAGTGGCTTCTCTTGCTTTACGATGTCTTATTTTTCCCTGCTCTGGCTGGTGAAATGCCAAGGTGAAAGGGATAGCTGTAGGAAGACCCCCTGAAACTATTGCTTTGGAATAAAAGATGAAATGCTCCTGATTATTGTAAATACAAAATTGCATTCAGGATTGTGTAAAGACAATGCCAGGTTGAACTGCCAGAATGAGCCAAAAGCACGTGATGTGCTTCCCCCTGAAGACAGCCTATGAATGGGCGTGCAGTCAGGGAGGTTTCACATTACCAAGATTCCTATCCCAGAAAAGCAGATGTTCAGAGCTCTGAAAATGGAATGTGACCCTTGTGGAGAGCCTATAAATGGATGCATGAGGGGTGCCTGTCCATATGGATAAGATAGGGCTATAAACGCCCTCATCTTGCCACGGCTCTTCTGGCCTCTTTAGGGTTATGGAATACTCCCTTCTGAGAATTTCTGGTCTAACCAGTTGTCTAGCTTCATGTCCCATTTCTATGAATTGTTTGTAACCAGCTTTTGCTGCTACTGTTACTGCTGATTAATATCTTGCTAATCATAGGTTATGGAAAGACTGTGTTTCTGTTTTCAGGCTCTGTTAGAAATTACTGATGCACACATTATATTGTAAATTCTTACCTTGTATACTGTACTTCTGCATACAGATGTTATGTTAAAGAATTACTTCATCCCCATGTGACTATCTCACTTCATAATCAAATGACCCTAAATCCCTCACTAACCTACCCCTACCCTCACTAAACTTGATAATAAATGCTGGTATATCCAGTGCATTGTTGGCACCACACGACCAGAAGGCGGTGACCCCCTCAGACCCAGCTTTCGCTATGTTGTGTGTCTATTATTTCTTGACTTGCTGACCTGCCTGGGAACAAAGAAAGAGCCCCATTGCATTGCAGGCTGCTGGCCAGATCCCGCAATAGATAGCCAACTGGACTAAAGCACAAGTGCCACTCCAGTTACTCAGCAGAGTGTCCAGTAAAGGTCCACCACAATACCACCACACATCCACTTGGGGATGAACAAGGGCTGACTGATTGGTAAGCTCTTGAAAATTCTTAAGCTCACTGCAACCCTTCAGGTCTCCAAGGAATGCTAAGTTTCCTCCCTGTCATGAGATACACAAAGTGAATTTAGTGTTGGGAGAAGGAAGCTAGATTGCCCTTGGGGGCTGACCCACAGGGTGTTGAACTTCAGGATATAGCACAGAGAGAGAGCTTGGCACAACTTGTTACCCCAGGCTGTAGTATCCTGGAAAAGAGCTAACATGCAGCCTAAGCCCAGTTGACTGGAGGACCACCCTAGTGGAAAGGGGACATTCTGGGCCTCTGGCCTGCCATGCACACAAGGATAACATTTGCTTTTGTTTAACCTGCAGATGGAATATTTGATCCATTCCAACCAGGCATTTGCATCTTGGTCCTGTCTCAATTGCCAAAGTTTGTTTTAAGTCTTTAACTTCTATGATAGCTACCTTGGTTTTGTCGTGAGATGGAGGAGGAGCAGTTGTTCCATTGTGAGAGGTTTTGGAAGAAGGTTTAGAGGAAGGTGCAGGCAGTGGGAGATCAAAAAAATGCATTTCAAAGAATCCAGTGTGGTCTGTCCCTGAAACCTCTGCCCCCATACCATAAAACCATCTTAAAGAAGGGAACTGGCTTAGAAAAGGGGAAAAGCTTTGAGGGTTTGAGATAACCTGTATGGGATTGCACTGGTTTAGCTGACAGTTAGGGGGGCCGTCCCTTTAGTAAAATGAATGTATGGTTTTAGGAAATTACAAAAACCCATTGGGGCAGTCCATCCTTGCTCTTTAGTGGTCCACAGAACGTTGGACCAACTACAGCATAAAAGCTCCACATTGGGGGCAAGATTCCTGGTTGACACTGGGGTCTTTATCAAATTCTCCCTGGATTAAATGGTCCCAATTCACTAATGCCCAGTCTGAGGAGAGCCAGGAGGGACAGAGGTACTTTTCTGAAGTGGAAAGCTGTCTTTGACTTGGCAAGTCCCCACAGGGTATAACAAGGCAAGCATTGAATGCAATAGTTTGAGGCAAAATTGACTTGGCTATGTTAATAACTAGATGGTCAGCAATAGAGAGAAGGAAGAAGAAAGAGTAATAGAATAGATGAAAGAGAGTTAAATTCTTCTTAGCTTTAGTTTAGTAGGGTTTTCCCCTGGGACTATGGCCCACCACTCTGGAGGGGGCGGCACTTTCTTGACTCAGATGTGATAAGTCCATCCTCTCTCTGCCATGTGGACTATGGTTTCAGTAGTTAGGAGCACTAAGTAGGGACCTTCCCAGGCTGGCTTGAGCTTCTCCTCTCTCCAGCTTTTGATGAGGATGTGATCCCCAGGCTGATGTTGACGCATTGGGAACTCCAAGGGTGGCACCTGTGTTAATAGACCTTTAGTTTTAAGAGAAGAGAAAGTAGAAGATAGACCAAGTATATAATTTTTGAGAAATTGATCTTTTGTTTCAAAGGTAGGAATATCAGCAGTAGAGTTTAAATAAGGCAATCCATAGAGCATCTCATAAGGAGAAAGACCAATATCTTTCAGTGGTGCAGTTCGAATTCTCAGCAGGGTGATAGGAAGACACTTGGTCCATGGCAATTGAGTCTCTAAGACTAATTTGGTTAAGTGGTTCTTTAAAGTCTGATTCATTCTTGGCCTGGTGGGTGGCTCATGCTTGTAATCCCAGCACTTTGGGAGGCTGAGGTGGGTGGATCATGAGGTCAAGAGATCGAGACCACCCTGGCTAACACGGTGAAACCCCATCTCTACTAAAAATACAAAAAATTAGCCAGGCATTGTGGTGGGCACCTGTAGTCCCAGCTACTCGGGAGGCTGAGGCAGGAGAATGGCATGAACCCAGGAGGCAGAGCTTGCAGTGAGCTGAGAATGTGCCACTACACTCCAGCCTGGGCTACACAGCAACACTCCATCTCAAAAAAAAAAAAGTCTGATTCATTCTTTATACTCTCCCTGATGAGTACAAAGAGGGTGGGTGCCAGGGAGTATGGTATTCTCATCTAATGTCTAATGTTTGGGATGGCCTTTTAATAATGTGTGTGGTGAAATGAGTTCCAGTGTCTGAGTGAATATTTTATATTAGTCCAAACCTGAGTACTATATTTTCAATTAGGGCCTTAACTACATTATTGGCTGTCACATTTGAAAAGGGGATAGCTTTGACTCAATGAGTGAGGTGGTCTATTATTGCTAGTAAATATTTTAGATGACCTATTGGAGGCATTTCTGTGTAATCAACTTGGATACTTTGGAATGGCCTTAGGCCTGGATTCCTTCCCCTGAGAGGTAATCTTTTTATAGTTTGTTTATTAGTTTTCTTACATACTAAGCAACTATCTGTAACCTGTTTGACCGGGGTATAAATTCCTATATAACCATGAACTCTGAGAACTGCATCACACATGGCCTGGGGCCCCCAATGTGTCCCTTGATGTAGATGGGATAAGATTTCCCTCATAAGGGATTTAGACAACATTTCTCTCTGGTCTGGCAATACCCATTTTCCTACGGAATTCGCTTAGTGCCTATTTTTATTAGTTTTTCTTTTTCAGTGGAAGAGAAAATGGGGATTACAGTAGGAGGGAGGTAGGGAGTTAAGTGAAAAATACGTGTTTCAGAAGACACAGTGGCCTGTTTGGTTACCTGATCTGCTAGGTTATTTCCTTGATTTTCAAAAGAAAGGCTTTTCTGGTGTCTGGGAACATGGACAATAGCTATTTCTTCCGCACTGACGATTATTGAATACTTGGGTGTTAGCTCCTTGTTAACAAGGTCTTGACCTTTACTATTAATGAGACCTCATTCAGTCCAAATTTTCCCAAATGTATGGGCCACTCCAAAGGCATACCTGGAATCTGTATAGATGGTTCCTTCCTGGTTCTGCAAGTACTCTAAGGCTTGGCTGAGTGCAAACAGCTCACATGTTTGAGCAGCCCAACTGTTGGGCAATTTTCCTGACCCTATTTCTACAAGAATTTCTCCATCAATCACTGAATACCCATTGTGTCTTTTTCCCTCAACCACCCAGGAGGAACCATTTACCAATAAGTGCTGTCCAGTCTGGAAGGGAGTTTCTCCTAAGTCTGGTTGAACCTTTGTATGGTAATCAATTAAATCTGGACATGTGTGTTCCCTCCTTAAATTTGGATTCTTTGTTAGGAAACCTGCTGGGATGAGTCAATTATCAGTGGTTAATGTGAAATCATTCTTTTCTAACAGAATGGCCTCACACTTTAAGATTTTCAAGTCAGTAAGCCATCTCCCTGCTCTCTTGTTTAAGATAGTTCTAACTTGGTGAGGCATGCTTACTGTCAGTTTTCCTCCAAAGTTAACTCTCTGCATTCCTCAACTAACATTGCTGTAGCCGTGATGGACTGGATGCGTTGAGGCCATCCACAAGTGACTGGGTCTAAGACCTTTGATAGGAAGGCCACGGGCTGCCAGTGGCCTCTGTGTTCTTGAGTCAGTGCTCCTAAAGCTACCCCACTGTCCACATTAACAAAAAGGTGGAATGGCTTTTCTAGGGACGCTAAGGCTAAAATGGGCAGTTATGAGCTTTTATTTCAGCTCCTCAACTTGATCAACTTCCTCAGAATTCCACAGGAGATGGTTAGCCTTCTCCTGGGCAAGTTTTTGATATAACAATTTACTGTGCAGTGCATATGAATCAATCTATACGTGGCAGTATCTGACTAATCCTAAAAATTTCCTGAGTTCTTGTTTAGTTTGAGGCAAGGGTAAGGACATGATTCCTTTGATTCATTCAGGCCCTATTCTTTGCTTGCCTGCACTTATTAAGTGGCCTAAATATTTAACTTCAGGCTCTACATACTGAAGCTTTCTTTTTGAGACTCATAGCCCCTCAAACTGCAGATGGTTAAGAATATGTGTAGAGAAGTCAGTCTCATATTTTCACCACATATAAGAAGATCGTCCACGTACTGGAGAAGGCATATTTGTTCTGAGATGACAACTTTTTCTAATACTTGTTCTAAAATTTGGCTGAAAAGATTAGGGGAGTCTGTGAACCCTCTGGGTAAGACTGTCCATCAATATTGTAGTTTCTGCACTGAGTGGGGATCCTCCCACTCAAAAGCAAATATATCTTGGTTGTCTTCAGCCAGGGGATATGCCCAAAAAGCATCCTTCAAATCTATTATAGTAAACCATTGATGATTATATGGCATCTTGCTGAGAATGGTGTAAGGATTGGGGACAACAGGGTGGGTAGTCTGGACTATTTTGTTAATAGCTCTAAGGTCCTTTACTAGTTGGTATGACCTGTCTGATTTCTTGACTGGCAGTATTGGCGTGTTATAAGGGGACACATAGGGCTCGAGAAGCCCACCTTTAATAAGGCCTTCGATTATAGGTTTCAACCCTATCCTACCTTCTAGGGGAATAGTGTATTGCTTTCTTCCTACTACTTCTCCAGGGGTTTAACTTGATGTGGATTGGAGGGAATCAGTTTCCCTCGGTTCGCTTCTTTGGACCACACATTAGGATTAATATATTTTTCATTTGCTGTGGTGAGTACGTTTAATGAGGTGAGGAATCCTCTTGGACTGACTTGTAGACCTATGCTCAACTTTAACATTAAATCCCTTCCCAATAAATTAGTTCCTGCTTCGGAGATTAACAGGAACTGAATATGAGCTGAGTGATCCTGGTATCTAACTTCTAAAATTTTTGCTCTAAATCCTTCCCCATTTACCCCAGAGACTTAAAGTTCCTCTGAGGAGGAGACATTAGATGGGGGGAAACAAACAGAGGAGCGAGTGGCCCCTGAATCAACAAAAAGGTGATAACCTCATATTTGGGTCCTACCTCTAAATTTATCAAGGGCTTCTGGTGGGACTCAAGAAAAAAGAGACAGAACCCCTAACTCCCCTATTCTTCCTCAAAAGTCATGAGTGGAAGGGCTTCTTTTTCCTTTCTTAATTCAGGACATCCTCTCTTGAAGGCCTGTTCTTCCACATCTATAGCACCTATCTTTCCCTTCCTCCCTCTTAGTTCTGGGATTCTTTAACCCTGCTCCCCCATACTCTTTAGGGGGCCTGGTAGATGAGGGCCTTGGTCCTCCAGATGAAGACTGGGGTCCTTTAAAGGAGGGTTTGGACCCTTTATAGTTTCTGGCTCCCTGGAAACTCTGTCTAGAAGTACCCAGGTTTGGAGCCATCTGTCGGAAGGTGAATCACATAAGTTTTGTCTTTTGTTTCTGTTTTTCTTTGTCCCTTCTTACATATAATTTCTGAGCTTCCCTAAGCTTACTTAGGGGACACTCTTCTCAATTGTCTATATTTTGTAGCTTTTTTTGAAACATCTGGCCAACTTTTAGTGACAAATTGGAGTTTCAACATTCCTTGCCTAAGGGGATCATCCAAATTGAGGCCTGCTTATTGCCTCATTTGCTCTCTCAGTCTGTCCAGGAATCTCATAGGCTCTTCATCCTTTTCCTGTTGTATATCAAATGCTTTAGAAAGATTTTGGGTTTGGTGTACTGATTCCTGAATTCCTTTTATTAGTATCTCCCTTAGGTCCTGCATATTTGCCTGGTGATCTGCATTGTTATTGTCCCACTGGGGGTCTCGGGTGGGGAATTTCTGGTCTGCAGTAGGCATGTTTTCACCACGAGTGTGCTCACATTCCCAAACTACCATAGCAGCCCTATGAATCATACCCCTTTCTTCCCCTGAAAAGAGGGTGCCCAAGATGAACATTAACTTGGCCCAAGTGTATAACTGAGGTCCTAAGAATTGGTCAATTTGGTCTGTCACTCCGTAAGGGTCATCTAGTAGTGGTTTAAGCTCCTTTTTAAAATTCTGGACTTCTGAACTGGCTAAGGGAGCATTTATGAAGCCAATGGCCTCCTACTCCTTGTGGTACCTCTTTCAAAGGGAAGAGAATTGGGGCTGACCCCTTAGGTATGGAGGGAAATGGGAAATTCTGAATATCTTTTTTTACATTGTTCTACCTCATGCTGGATTCCTTTTAGAGAGGGGTAAAAGTATTTAGGTTGGGAGGGAACAGGCTGGTGTGACGGTAATTCCCAAGAGTCAGGGTTATAAGGAGGAGGGGTAATGTGAGTAGAGGAAGGATTTCGAATGGGATATGAGGCAGCAGTGGCTGCCTGAGGGGAAGGATTGGGGATACTGAGCAGGGGAAATAGTCTAGGGGATCCCACACACTGGAATTTTTAGGCATGAGAGCTGGCTCCTCTGACTTTTCATTTTGAGTGCCAGATTGGGTTATTCCCTATTTGTTTTTAAGGGAAAAAGGCGGTCAGGCCCTTGCCTCCAGCAAAGAGCATAGCCTAGTTCTTCTTGAGACACTGGACTTTTATAATTAACATATTGGATTAGAAGCTGACACATTACATCCTCATTTGACCCAAACTTTGGCCAGAAGATTGAGGGTTTGAGGATGGGTCCCTGAGTCCAAATAAAACAGCAATATTTTTATCATTTTTTGCTTTTTCTTATGTTTAGTCCTTTCATTATCCTTCCAGTATTTTAACATGAGACCTAGGGGGCTCTCTGGGGGGATATCTTTGCTACCATCTTTATCCCTCTTGCTCCCTGTCTTACTTGGGGTATTTCCCATATTGATGGTTTTGGGGTAAGGTTCAATTTCCCTTACTGGAAACTTCTTGTCTTTTGGGGTGAGGCTCAATTTCCCCTACTGGAAATTTCTTGCCTTTTGGGTGAGGCTCTATTTCCCTTATTGGAAATTTCTTGCCTTTTCTACTACTGGAGGTTTGTGTGAGGTTCATTCCCCCCTAATGGGGATGCCTCATCTCTTTTTAACCTCTAAGCCACCCCAACAAAGGAGTACTTCACCACCCCCTGGTGACATTCTTACCTTGGTCCCAACCAACAAGGAAATATTTTACCAGCTCCTGCAGTGTCTTTTCCTTGGTCCATGCACAGACTTGAGTGGCCATTATGGAGGATCCTTTACCCCAGGTTGCTGGCCAGTTTCTTTCTGCATTGCTGAGAGCTTGGGTTATTTCTCACACTGGGTGGGTCCTGATTTTTCACCCCTGAGGATGCCACTAGGGGGCAGGGTGTGCCTCCTCATGAGAGAGAACCAGCCACCACTCCTGGAGGGGAATGTAATCCTGGACGAGCCCCAAAATTCTTATATGTAAAGTTTTGGTGCCACAAAAGAAATAGCACTAAAATACTAAAATTTTTTCTTCTCAGCAAGGTGATTTACTTCTATAAAAGGGTGTGCCCTTACAGATGGAGCAATGGTGAGTGCACACTTGGACAAGGGAGGGGAAGGGGTTCTTATCCCTGATGGATGTGGCCCCTGCTGCTGTGTCATCCCCCTATTGGCTAGGGTTAGACCACACAGGCTAACTAATTCCGATTGGCTAATTTAAAAAGAGTGACGGGGTGAGTGGTTTGGTGGGAAAAATGAATGAGTCAGGGTGGAGCAGGTAATCAGAATGAGTCAGGGTGGAGCAGGTGATCAAAAAATTTGCTTTATGAGGAAGTCAACTTTAAAAGTAGAAGGTAAAGAACTGAACATACTGACATATGATTCTTTGAAGAGAAATTTAGAACTCATATCTAATATAGGGATCTGGGCTCTGCCATTGTGAGGCTCAGCCCTCTGAAGTCCTTGTCACATCCTTGGAGCAAGGGAACACAGAGGATTCTGTGGATACTCTGTGGCCAGCCATTGGGGGATCACATGGACATGTTATATAGCCAGGGAATAGCCACAGTGTTCTCATTCACATTCCAGTGGCCAGAATGCATTACTTGGTCCCATCCAGATGCCTTAGGGGCTAGAACATTGTCTTTCTGTGTACATATGAGAAAAATGAAGGAGTTTGAAGAACACATAGAAATGATCAGTCCTGACCAGGCATGGTGGCTCATGCCTGTCATCCTAGCACTTTGGGAGACCGAGGTGGGCAGATCGCTTGAGTCCAGGAGTTCAAGACTAGCCTGGGCAACATGATGAAAACACATCTCCATTAAAAATATAGGCCGGGCACAGTGGCTCATGCTTGTAATCCCAGTGTCAGTCTTCTGAGCCCAAGCCTGCACATATACATCCAGATGACCTGAAGCAAGTGAAGAATCACAAAAGAAGTGAAAATGGCTGGTTCCTGCCTTAACTGATGACATTCCACCATTGTAATTTGTTCCTGCCCCACCTTAACTGAGCCATTAGCCTTGTGAAATTCCTTCTCCTGGCTCAGAACCTCCCCCACTGAGCACCTTGTGACCCCACCCCGTCCATAAGAGAAAAACCCCCTTTGACTGTAATTTTCCACTACCCACCCAAATCCTGTAAAACAGCCCCACCCCTATCTCCCTTCGCTGACTCTCTTTTCAGACTCAGCCGGCCTGCACTCAGGTGAAATAAACAGCCTCATTGCTCACACAAAGCCTGTTTGGTGGTCTCTTCACATGGACACGTGTGACGTTTGGTGCCAAAGACCCAGGTCATAGGGACTCCTTCAGGGGATGAAGGGATGGGTTGCCCCTCCACACCTGTGGGTGTTTCTTGTTAGGTGGAATGAGAGACTTGGAAAAGAAAGAGACACAGAGACAAAGTATAGAGAAAGAAAAAAGGGGGCCCAGGGGACTGGCGTTCAGCATACGGAGGATCCCACCAGCCTCTGAGTTCCCTTAGTATTTATTCATCATTCTTGGGTGTTTCTCAGAGAGGGGGATGTGGCAGGGTCATAGGATAATAGTGGAGAGAAGGTCAGCAGGCAAACACGTGAACAAAATTCTCTGCATCATCAACAAGGTAAAGAATTTAGTGCTGTGCTTTAGATATGTATACACATAAATATCTCAATGCCTTGGAGAGCAGTATTGTTGCCCGCATGTCCCACCTCCAGCCCTAAGGTGGTTTTCCCCTATCTCAGTAGATGGAATATACGATTGGGTTTATACAGTCAGGTTTTACACTGAGACATTCCATTGCCCAGGGATGAGCAGGACACAGATGCCTTCCTCTTGTCTCAACTGCAAAGAGGAGTTCCTTCTTCTTTTACTAATCCTCCTCAGCACAGACCATTTATGGGTGTTGGGCTGGGGGGTGGTCAGGTCTTTCCCTTCCCATGAGGCTGTATCTCAGGCTATCACATGGGGAGAAACCTTAGACAATACCTGGCTTTCCTAGGCAGAGGTCCCTGCAGCCTTCCGCAGTGTTTTGTGTCCCTGGGTACTTGAGATTAGGGAGTGGTGATGACTCTTAACAAGCATGCTGCCTTCAACCATTTGTTTAACAAAGCACACCTTGCACAGCCCTTAATCCATTTAACCCTGAGTTGACACAGCACATGTCTCAGGGAGCACAGGGTTGGGAGTAGGGTTACAGATTAACAGCATCTCAAGGCAGAATAATTTTTCTTAGTACAGAACAAAATGGAGTCTCCTATGTCTACTTCTTTCTACACAGACACAGTAACAATCTGATCTCTCTTTCTTTTCCCCACAGGGGGACAAGGCCCCTGTCCTCACCCTCACTCTCTGAAGAGATCCACCTATGACCTTGGGTCCTCAGACCAACCAGCCAAAGGAACATCTCACCAATTTCAAATCAGGTATGTGGTCTTTTCACTCTCTTCTCCAGGCTCTCTTGCTACCCTTCAATCTCCCTGTCCTTCCAACTCCAGTTCTTTTTCCTCTCTAGTAGAGACAAAGGAGATACATTTTATCTGTGGACCCAAAACTCTGGTGCCAGTCACGGACTTGGGAAGACAGTCTTCCCTTGGTGTTTAATCATCATGGGGATGCCTGCCTGATTATTCATCCATGTTCCATTGGTGTCTGATCACTGCAGGGATGCCTGCCTTGGTCATTCACCCACATTCCCTTGGTGGCAAGTCAATTGTGGGGATGCCTGCTTTGGTTGCTCACCCACATTGCAGCCCAGGGATGCTCCCCACCCCCTTCTCCCTGTCTCTACCATTCTCTTTAAACTTGCCTCCTTCACTATGGGCAAACTTCCACCCTCCATTCCTCCTTCTTCTCCCTTAGCCTGTGTGCTCAAGAACTTAAAACCTCTTCAACCTTTGCCTGACCTAAAATCTAAACATCTTATTTTCTTCTGCAACACCACTTGGCCCCAATACAAACTCAACAATTGTTCTAAGCGGCCAGAAAATGGCACTTTTGATTTCTCCATCCTACGAGACCTAGATAATTTTTGTTGAAAAATAGGCAAATGGTCTGAGGTGCCTTACATCCATGCATTTCTCACACTTCATTCCCTCCCTAGTCTCTGTTCCAAATGTGACTCATCCCAAATCCTCCTTCTTTCCCTCCTGCCTGTCCTTTCAGTCTCAACCCCAAACATCGCTGAGTCTTGTGAATCTTCCTTTTCTACTGACCCATCTGACCTCTCACCTCCTCCCCAGACTGCTCCTCCTCAGACCACTCCCTGCCAGGCTGAATCAGGCTCCAACTCTTCTTCAGCCTCTGCTCCCTGACCCTAAAACACTTCCATTACCTCCCCTCCCCGCACCCAGTCTGGTTTACAGTTTCTTTCTGTGACTAGCTCTCCCCCTACTGCTCAACAATTTCCTCTTAGAGAGGTGGCTGGAGCTGAAGGCATAGTCAGGGTACATGTGCCTTTTTCTCTATCAGACCTTTCCCAAATCAGCCAGTGTTTAGGCTCTTTCTCATCAGACCCCACAAAATATATACAGGAATTCCAATATCTAACTCTGTCCTACAATTTAACCTGGAGTGCCTTAAATGTCATCCTAACTTCTACCTTCTCCCCAAATGAACAGGAAAGAGTTTTTCCTCTAGCCCAGTCTCACACTGATAACCACCAGCTTCATGAGCCAGACCTCCAGGAAGGCATTAGAGCAGTTCCCTGAGAGGATGCCCTATGGAACTATCAGGCAGATTCTCCAGGTATAGCTAGGCGAGATTACATGTTTTCCTGCTTAGTTGAAGGGCTTAAAAAGGCAGCACGCAAAGCTGTTAATTAGACAAACTTAAAGAAACTACCCAAGGTAAAGACAAAAACCCAGCCCAGTTCATGGCCCACTTAGCAGCAACCCTTAGATGCTTTACCGCCCTAGACCTAGAGGTCCCAGAAGGCCACCTAATTCTTAATATGCATTTTATTACCCAGTCAGCTCCTGACATTAGAAAAAAGCTTCAAAAATTAGAATCTGGCCTTCAAACCCCACAACAGGAATTAATCAACCTCACCTTCAAGGTGTAAAATAACAGAGAGGAGGTAGCCAGACAGCAACACATTTCTGAGTTACAGCTACTTGCCTCCACTGTAAGACAACCCACAACCACATCTCCAGCATACAAGAACTTCAGGACATCCAAGCTACAGCTCCCAGGGGCTCCTTCAAAACATCCTCATGGACCTTGCTTCAAATACCAAAAGCCTGGCCACTGGGCCTCAGAATGCCCACAGCCCAGGATTCCTCCTAAGCCATGCTCTGCCTCTGTGGGCCCCCAATGGAGGTCAGACTGTCCAACTCACATCACTGCCACTCCTAAAGCCCCTGGAGCCCAAACCCAACATTCCTTGGCCGATTCCTTCCCAGACCTCCTGAGCTTAGCAGCTGAAGACTGATGCTGCCCGATCGCCTCGGAAGCCCCCTGGACCATTACGGACACTGAGCTTTGGGTAATTCTTATGGCGGCGGGTAAGTCCATCCCCTTCTTAATCAACATGGAGGCTATCAACTCCTCATTACCTTCTTTTCAAGGGCGTGTTTCCCTTGCCTCCATAACTGTTGTGGGTATTGATGGCCAGGCTTCTAAACCTCTTAAAACTCCCCAACTCTTGTGCCAACTTGGACAATACTCTTAAGCACTTTTTAGTTATCCCCACCTGCCCAGTTCCCTTATTAGGTTGAGGCATTTTAACTAAATTATCTCCTTCCTTGACTATTCCTAGGCTACAGTCACACCTCATTGCTGCCCTTTTCCCCAGTTCAAAGCCTCCTTCACGTCCTCCTCTCATATCCCCCAACCTTAACCCACAAGTATGGGATACCTCTACTCTCTCCCTGGCAACCAATCACATGCCCATTGCTATCTCATTAAAATCTAATCACCCTTACCCTGCTCAATGCCAATATCCCATCCCACAGCATGCTTTAAAAGAATTAAAGCCCGTTATCACTCACCTGTTACAGCATGGCCTTTTAAAGCCTATAAACTCTCCTTATAATTTCCCCATTTTACCCATCCAAAAACCAGACAAACCTTACAGGATAGTTCAGGATCTGTGCCTTATCAACCAAATTGTCTTGCCTATCCAACCTGTGGTGCCAAACCCATATACTCTCCTATCCTCAATACCTCCCTCCACAACCCCTTCATAACCCATTATTCTGTTCTGGATCTCAAACATTCTTTCTTCACTATTCCTTTGCACCCTTCATTCCAGCCTCTCTTTGCTTTCACTTGGATTGACCCTGACACCCATCAGCCTCAGCTACTTACCTGGGCTGTACTGCTGCAAGGTTTCAAGGACAGCCCCCATTACTTCAGTCAAGCCCAAATTTCCACCTCATCCATTACGTATCTCAGTATAATTCTTCATGAAAACACAAGTGCTCTCCCTGCTGATTGTGTCCAGCTGATCTCTCAAACCCCAACCCCTTCTACAAAACAACAACTCCTTTCCTTCCTGTGCATGGTTGGATACTTTCATCTTTAGATAACTGGTTTTGCCATCCTAACAAAACCATTATATAAAGTCACAAAAGCAAACCCAGCTGACCCCATAGATCCTAAATCCTTTCCCCACTCCTCTTTCTGTTCCTTAAAAACAGCCCTAAAAGCTGCTCCCACACTAGCTCTCCCTAACCCATCCCAACATTTTTTCATTACACACAGCCAAAGTGCAGGGCTGTGTGGTTAGAATTCTTATCCAAGAGCCAGGACCATGCCCTGTAGCCTTTCTGTCCAAACAACTTGACCTTACTCTTTTAGCCTAGCCCTCATGTCTGCATGTGTTGGCTGCCACTGCTTTAATACTTTTAGAGGCCCTCAAAATCACAAACTATGCTCAACTCACTCTCTACAGTTCTCATAACTTCCAAAATCGATTTTCTTCCTCACACCTGATGCATATACTTTCTGCCCTCTGGCTCCTTCAGCTATACTCACTCTTTGTTGAGTCTCCCACAGTTACCATTGTTCCTGGCCTGGACTTCAATCCAGCCTTCCACATTATTCCTGATACCACTCCTGACCTCCATGACTATCTCTCTGATCCACCTGACATTCATTCCATTTTCCCATATTTCCTTCTTTCCTGTTCCTCACCCTGATCCCACTTGGTTAATTGATGGAAGTTCCACAAGGCCTAATCACCACTCATTAGCAAAGGCAGGCTATGCTATAGCATCTTCCACATCTGTCATTGAGGCTACTGCTCTGCTCCCCTCCACTACCTCTCAGATGAACTCATTGCCTTAACTTGAGCCCTCTCGCAAAAAGACTACACATCAATATTTATACTGACTCTAAATATGCCTTCCATATCCTGCACCACCAGGCTGTTATATGGGCTGAAAGAGGTTTCCTCACTATGCAAGTGTCCTCCATCATTAATGCCTCTTTAATAAAAACTCTTCTCAAGTTTGCTTTACTTCCAAAGGAAGCTGGAGTCATACACTGCAAGGGCCACCAAAAGGCATCAGATCCCATCGCTCAGGGCAATGCTTATGCTGATAAGGTAGCTAAAGAAGCAGCTAGCATTCCAACTTCTGTCCCTCATGGCCAGTTTTCTCCTTCTCATTAGTCACTCCCACCTACTCTCCCACTGAAACTTCCACCTATCAATCTCTTCCCACACAAGGCAAATGGTTCTTGGACCAAAGAAAATATCTCCTTCCAGCCTCACAGGCCCATTCTATTCTATCATCATTTCATAACCTCTTCCATGTAGGTTACAAGCCGCTAGCCTGCCTCTTAGAACCTCTCATTTCCTTTCCATTGTGGAAATCTATCCTCAAGGAAATCACTTCTCAGTGTTCCATCTGCTATTCTATGACTCCTCAGGGATTGTTCAGGCCCCCTCCCTTCCCTACACATCAAGCTTGGGGATTTGCCCCTGCTCAGGACTGGCAAATTGACTTTACTCACATGCCTCAAGTCAGGAAACTAAAATATCTCTTGGTCTGGGTAGACACTTTCACTGGATGGGTAGAGACCTTTCCCATAGGGTCTGAGAAGGCCACCATGGTCATTTCTTCCCTTCTGTCAGACATAATTTCTCAGTTTGGCCTTCCCACCTCTATACAATCCAATAACAGACTGCCCTTTACTAGTCAAATCACCCAAGCAGTTTCTCAGGCTTTTGGTATTCAGTGGAACTTTCATACCCCTTACCATCCTCAATCTTCAGGAAAGGTAAAATGGACTCATGGCCTTTTCCCCAAAACTCACCAACCAAGCAAGTAATTATGCTCAACCCCCTTGGGCACTCTCTAATTGGATGTCCTGGGTCCTCCCAATTCTTAGTCCTTTAATACTTATTTTTCTCCTTCTTTTATTTGGACCTTGTATCTTCTGTTAAGTTTCTCAATTTATACAAAACCATATCCAGGCCATCACCAATCATTCTATACGACAAATGCTCCTTTTAACAACCCCACAATATCACCCTTTACCTCAAAATCTTCTGTCAGCTTAATCCCTCCTGCTCTAGGTTCCCATGCTGCCCCTAATCCCCCTCAAAGCAGCCCTGAGAAACATCACCCATTATCTCTCCATACTACCCCGAAAAATTTTCACTGCCCCAACACTTCAACACTATTTTGTTTTATTTTTATTATTAATATTAGAAGACAGGAATGTCAGGCCTCTGAGCCCAAGCCTGCACGTATATATCCAGATGGCCTGAAGCAAGTGGAGAATCACAAAAGAAGTGAAAATGGCTGGTTCCTCCCTTAACTGATGACATTCCACCATTGTGATTTGTTCCTGCCCCACCTTAACTGAGCCATTAACCTTGTGAAACCTTCTCCTGGCTCAGAAACTCCCCCACTGGCACCTTGTGATCCCCGCCCCTGCCGTAAGAGAAAAACCCCCTTTGACTGTAATTTTCCACTACCCACCCAAATCCTATAAAACAACCCCACCCCTATCTCCCTTCACTGACTCTCTTTTCGGACTCAGCCTGCTTGCAACCAAGTGAAATAAACAGCCTTGTTGCTCACACAAAGTCTGTTTGGTGGTCTCTTCACACAGACATGCGTGACACCCAGCACTTTGGGAGGCCAAAGCGGGTGGATCACCTGAGGTCAGGAGTTCGTGACCAGCTTGGCCAACATGGTGAAAACCAGTCTCTACTAAAATAACAAAATAAAAAATAACTAAAAATACAAAAAAATTAGCTGGCATGGTGTCACACACCTGTAGTCCTAGCTATTTGGGAGGCTGAGGCAGGAGAATTGCTTGAACCCAGGAAGTGGAGGTTTCAATGAGCTGAGATTGTGCCACTGCACTCCAGGTTGGGTGACAGAGTGAGACTCAGTCTCTCTCTCACACACACACATAAATAAAAATAAAAATTAGATGGGTGTGCATAGTGGTGCACACCTGTAGTCCCAGCTACTCCAGAGGCTGAGGTGGGAGGATTACTTGAGCCTGGGAGATGGAGGCCGCAGTGAGCCAAGATTGCACTGCTGCACTCCAGCCTGGGTGACAGCATGAGACCCCATCTCAAAAAAAAAAAAAAAAAGAAAGAAAGAAATAAAGAATGCTTCAGGCTGGCTTCCTGACATCTAATTAAGTCTTCCCATGTGCCAGACTCATACTAGTGCTTGATACAGGCTGGTGTTCTTGAGGCAGCCAACAGTCCTATGGAGTGGGGAGTACTATTATTATCCCCATTTGACAAACTTGGAAACTGAGGCTGAGTGCACATAACTTGCTCATGATCAGCATACTGGCATTTGGCAGAGCCAGGATTCAAATCCAAGTGTTGCAAATGCAGGGTTTCTCAACCACCATACTATCGGCTTGCTGGACTGCATAAGTCTTTGTGCATTGCAGGATGTTTGGCAATATCCCTGGCCTCTTGTCTATGACACTCCAGCACCAGCCCTCTGCCCCTTCCTGAGTGAGGACAACAAAAATGTTTCCGATATTCTCATATCTTCTGGGAGGTAAAATCTCCCCTGTCTGATAACCACTGCTTTCTCACTCAAGCTGGGAGGCAGGAGACACAGCAGATATTGCTATTGTTACTGCAGATGTGGGACTTGGTTGTTAGGGAAGATTTCCAATGGTGACATCAACCTCTGACCTGACCTCGAAACGCAAGCAAGCACAGTTTCCCAGATTTGCAAGAAAGAGGACAAAGCCTGTCTATTCATTCTCTCACTCCATAGGCATTTGCTGAGCACCTACAAAGTACCAAGCCCCAATCCAGCCTCTGGTGATAAAATGGCACAAAAGGAAAATTCCTGTCCTCCCAGACAATAAACACACAAGTGAGGCAGGTGATGATAACGGTCACAGGGAAAAACCAAGCAGTGGGGGGTGAGGAAGGTGGGGGATGGGGAAGATGGGGGATGGGGAAGGTGGAGGATGAGGAAGGTGGGGGATGTGGAAGGTGGGGGGTGGAAAGGGTGGGGGATGGGGAAGGTGGGGCTGGGGAAGCTGGGCGTAGGCATGCTGGCGGGAGTTAAATTTTAAATAAGATTTCCAGGGATGGCCTCACTGAGAGGGAGACATTTGAGCAGAGACCAGCAAGAGGGGAGGCATGGAGCCTAGCGGAGGTCTAGGGGAAGAATGGCGTACAGAGAATGGCTTGCCATACAACAGCTCTGGGACCTCCTCCACAGGCTGATAGATGGATGATAAGCTGGAGTTGAATCACAGAGTGGGACGATGAGGTCTGAGGGCCGGTGGGAGGAATCGTGTTTGTGATGTCCATTGTGACTTGGTGGCTTACCCAAGACTATTTCTAGTTAGCAGTGCCATATTGTAAGCTGGGACTCTAGAACTTTCTTTTCTGGCTGCATCCGGCTGGATGGGCCACTTTCTTCTCTGCATGGGCCCTGTCCTAGAACCACATCCTCACTTGAGCCTGTGACTCACCTGGGCTGGGCCAGTGTTTGTGGGACCCAGGGAGGTGGGGGAGGACAGGTGTGACTTATAAGTGGAGGAGGTCTGCTGGCTCTGAACCGTGTCCTAAATGGTTTACGCTGCGCACAGCTTCCTCTCAGCCCGCTCTGAGCTGGAAGCAGCATGTGGGTCCTGGCCCTGATCTTCCTGGCAGCAGCCTGCGTGTTCTCACTAGGGGTCACTCTGTGGGTCATTTGCAGCCATTTTTTCATTGTGCACATCCCTGCAGCGGTTGGCCACCCTGTGAAACTGAGAGTCCTCCATTGCATCTTCCAGCTGCTGTTGACATGGGTGAGTTTTGTGCTGTATGTATCCCCTCCAGCTGACCATTAAGGAAGGTGGCAGGAAAAATCACACACCGGAAGCTTCTAGCTGAATGAACACCGGTATCATGGGGCCCGCAGTGACAGCTGATCGGACCTTCTGAAACGTGCTTAATCCCTATTAGGTGGTTCTCAGCCTCTTTGGGTGTTTCTGAAGCTGGCCCTGGCTAATATCCACAAAATTCTAAGAATGATCTGCTTTCTCAGTTAACAGAAGGAAAAAAACCAGTCTGGTTCTATTCACCTGAGTGTCTCCCAGCTGACTGTCTTTTTTTGTTGTTGGTTTGTTTTATTTTAAAAATTGAGGTAAAATACGCATATAAAATTCACCATCTTTCCCATTTTTAAGTGTACAGTTCATGTGTCCAGAAATGTGTCCATATTATTCACAGCACTCACCACTCTCAGAAGTTGTGAAGATACGAATGAATTTTCCTGAGTCTCTGGGCCCCCATTTTTATCTACCTGCTAGCTAGAGCCAGCAAGCCACAAAGTAAACGGGTAGCAGATGAGTAAATTAGTGCCGGTGAGCGAAAGTACAGAATGTGACTTTAAAAATATGTTGTTGCTTTTGAGAGCTAGAAAGCTGCCTAGGGAATATAGTTTGGTTCTGCTTCTGGTGTAATTTGTTAAAATACCTGTAAATGGAACTGTGTAGGTGTTGCCAATATGGATTTCTTGTACTTTTTCTTGTACCTTCACAGAAACTGAATATACAAAATATTTTTTGTAAGTTTCTGACATAATGAAAAGCAATTGCCAGTGCCTCTTCTCAAGAGACACCCTAGGTGTTTCTTCTATGCTATTCAAAATAACTTCTATACTATTCAAAAGAATGTAGCTATTACCTAAAAGAGAAGATCCCGGGAACTCTAGGCTTCTGATCTCCAGTCAGCTTTTATAAGATGCAGTGATTGGGTCCTAGGTTTTCCTGCCCTTGACTGTCAGATTCTGTAGTCCAGGCTCCCAAATACAGTGACTCGATTTCCTCTTTTGCAAAGTAGGGAAAATTGCTCCTACTTCACAGCATTCTGTGGAGACTCCATGAGTAACCCTCTCCAGAAGGCTTATTATAATGCCTGACACCGAGGGAGCCCTCTGTAAATAGTAGCCATTGTTACTCTTTGTTGATTCTTTTATTTTTTATGCGAAGATGTGTTATGCAACTGCTGTGTGTCCTGCACCAGTTCTGGGCTCTAGGGCCAATGACAGGTGAGAGAGGTAAAGTTCCCCCAGGTCTGCCTTTAGGGAGCTTGTAGGGTCCAGGCAGTGGGCAGCGGGGAAATGGTCTATAAAGAAGCTAACCCACAAGTGAACAAACTACAGATAAACAGCTTCCCAAAGTGGAGAACACAAGGAGGACAGCAAAACCCATCAGGGTAGCCGAGCAGGGCTTCTCTCCTGGGGCTCCTTGAGCCCCTGGGGTCACAGAACACAAGGGGGTCATGGATTTGGGTCACAGAACACAAGGGGGTCATGGATTTGGATGGGGTCAAAATTACCCCATTTTCACAACTAACTTCCAATTGAAATTCTTTTCATGAGGAATGAAGGCAACAAACCACAGTCCTGAAAGCCAGACCTCGACTTTGTCACCAAGAGGAATCAGACATATTTGCATAGCCTGTTAGATATTGTGAAAACTCATGTATTCTCCTCATTTCTTTGAAACTAGGGTAGTATCAGGCAGCAGTTCGATCTTATTACTCTATGTGCTAGTAAGGAAGCACCTATATTATTATGACACACATTTTAATATTTTGATAAGTATATTTAAATAAAACTACTTTTCTTTATAATCCCATGTATTTATTTTATGTATTTAAAAATGTTCTGGGTTGGGTGTAGTGGCTTACACCTGTAATCCCAGCACTTTGGGAGGCTGAGGTGGGAGGATTGTTTGAGTCCAGGAGTTTGAGACCAGCCTGGGTGACATAGTGAGGCCTCTGTCTCTCCAAAAAAAAAAAAAAAAAAGTTCTCAAATGAGGCCTGCAGCTTTTCACCCATGGCCAAAATGGCTGTGGCACAGACAAGGATTAGGAAACTGGAAAGGATACCCAGAGGGAGAGCCCTCTTTATTTACATATTTTTAACTCTTTTTTTTGAGCTGGAGTTTTACTCTTGTTGCCCAGGCTGGAGTGCAATGGCATGATCTCGGCTTACTGCAACCTCTGCCTCTAGGGTTCAAGAGATTCTTCTGCCTCAGCCTCTCGAGTAGCTGGGAGTACAGGAGCCCACCACCACACCCGGCTAATTTTTGTATTTTTAGTAGAGACTGGGTTTCACCATGTTGGCCAGGCTGGCCTTGAACTCCTGACCTCAAGTGACCCACCAGCCTTGGCCTCCCAAAGTGCTGGGATTACAGGTATCAGCCACTGTGCCTGGCTGTATTTTCAACTCTTTATGCAAACTTTGACATATACCAAAGGGGAACAGGGTGCCCACTCTCCAGTGTCACCATCACTGACTCCTGGCCTGTCTCCCTTCCCTGTGTCCCTAAATGTCTCTAACTTTTCCCTCATTTTCATTTATTTAAGAAGCCAATGGACATCATATTATTTTATCCTAAAAATTTTCAGTAGGCATTTTCAAAAGATATGAACTCCTCCTTTCTGTTTTTAAACAATGTACCCTTACTACAGTTAGCTACACAGGCTTGGGGTGGCCAGATTGGCTGGGACGGCACAGGACGGCCTCCCTGGAAACAGATGTTGTGCCCAGGCTGAGGTGGAACAGGGTCTCATGGTGGAGGTGGGTGTTGCAAGTAGAGGGACCATCAAGGGTGCCCAGAAGCCTGGCTTGTAGTGGCTGCAGTGGAAGGTGTCAGGAGAGTGGGTGGAGAGGGGCTGGCTGGTGCTATGGCCACCTGAGCCTGCATGGGAGTGCATTTTCCTGCAGGTGTCCTGAGGGAACTGAGGGCTTGAGTAGGGCTGTGATCCAATCTGATTGCAGTTTCCAAAAACTCCTTTTGCCACCTGTGGAGGGCAGGTTGTGAAGGCCAGACTCCAGATGGCCTAGGAAGAAACCCATCTCGACCCATTTCTTCTTCTCTCTCCAACAGGGGATGATGTTTGAGAAGCTCAGAATCTGTTCTATGCCCCAATTTGTCTGTTTCATGCAAGATCTGCTTCCGCTAAAGTACGATCCCGATGTTGTGGTCGTGGATTTCCTCTTTGGGACAATCCCTGTGAAGCTGTACCAGCCCAAGGCATCCACTTGCACCCTGAAGCCTGGCATCGTGTACTACCACGGTGGTGGGGGCGCCATGGGGAGCTTGAGTAAGAACGCTTTTCTCAGACCTCCTAAAGGGTGGTGGCACCCCTTAACATAACTTGGAAGAATGGGCATCTTCCTGGGACTTAAAGTCTGCTGTTATTACCAGAGAACACCAGGGCAGTTCATGGTTTGCAGATCATTGAGGGGGCAAAAATATGGCATATATTGCCCTCTTATGTATCTCCTTATTTACATAAATGTAATCCTTAGTTAAATTAACAATACTGTAATATAAGGAAGGATACTGTAAGGTAAAGATCCTGAAATATACGCTTACTTGCATTTATATGTGTACATATGTATGTACATATAAATGTATACATGTATATATCACTATTTTACTTATAATCACCACCTCTATTTAGTTGGAAATAAGGATATTTTAAATGAAAAGAATTAAAACACAGCATTTTGTTTCACATCAGGTTTTGCTAAGACAAATTCTGGTACAGACAAACAGGAAGATTTGAGAAAAATCAATGAGAGGAAAAAGTCACTATTGAGACAATTTTACTGTCTTAATTATTACCCCCAGGGAATTAGGGGAGAGGAAACACCTTTATTTGCTTTCAGTAGTGCTTTCTAATCTGTGGAATGCCAGGGTCCCAGTGTGTGAGCCTTTGAGAATAAGGGATTTAATGCAATGGTGGTGTGGTTTGGTCTGTATGAGAATGATAGTAATAGCCAATATTTATTAAGCAATATTTATTAATATTACTAATTACAGGCAGGCACTGTGAGAACCCTATATGTGGATGATCTCATTCCAACTCCAACACTCTACGAGTTAGATATTTTCATTACCCCAGTTCACAGATGAGGAAATGAAGCCTCAGGAGGTTGAGAGACTTGCTAGGCACTATGTTAGCTCAAGCTGGAAAGAGGCAAAGTTGAGATTTGAACTCCAGTCTGAATCCAGAGCTCACACCTTAAACCTCTGCATTCTACAGTCAAACAGCTTCACAGATATTTTTAATGGCTTGTAGGATGGATCGGAGGGTGGGCATCTTAGAGAAATTTGTTCAGGCAGTACCACAAAGGAGAATCAGTGAGAAGATTGATCGAAGTTTGCTGGAGTAGAGGAAAACCTAGTCAGCATCAGCCCAAGGGCTGTGTCTGTAGGAAGAAGACAGCAACAATGGCTGGCAAAGGAAGCCTTCCTAGCGAATGTCAAAAACCATTTATTTTCTAGAAACCCACCATGGCATATGCTCTCGTTTGTGCAAGGAGAGTGACTCCGTGGTTCTGGCAGTTGGGTGAGTAAAGGGGAGATCCCAGGGAGCCAGCAAGGAGCAAGGCTCTGATGTGGAGAGACAGGGTGGAAAGTAGAAATGGGGGTCGGGGGTGGGAGCAGATGGGAGCTGGAGGAAGCCCAGAGGTGAGGATGGGCTGGGAGAAGCCAGTAAAGAGAGAAAGAGAAGGCGGCTGGGTGTGGTGGCTCACGCCTGTAATCCCAACATTTTGGGAGGCCACGGTGGGCGGAATGCTTGAGCCCAGGAGTTCAGACCAGCCTGGGCAACATAGTGAGATCCCATTTTTACAAAAAATACAAAAATTAGCCAGGTGCGGTGGCATATGCCTGTAGTCCCAGCTACTTGGGAGGCCGAGGTGGAAGAAGCACCTGAGCCTGGGAGGTTGCAGTGAGCCGTGGTTGTGCCTGGGTGACAGAACACTCAGAACACTCAGCCTGGGTGACAGAACAAGACCCTGTCTTAAAACAAACAAAACAAAACAAGAAAAAGAGAGTGAGAGAAAAATAAGGGGAGGTGAAGAGAGATGGAGAGACAGAGAATGGGGAATCCCTTCCTCTGTGCCTGTGGGCCTTGGGTTTGTTTAAACAGAGGCGTTTTGTGCATTTGGAAGCTGGGTAGGAGGTGGTCTTTTTTAAGCAGTTCAGGTGCAGAGTTTCACTGCAGTAACACTTGGACAACATAGCTCTTCTTTGAGTAAAACAACCCTGCATCTCCCTCTGCTAAATGCCTGTGGTGCCCCGCACCATCACTCAAACAACCCAAAATGCTACCACATTCACTTCCAAGTGCTCCCAAAAGGGAGGTCCCCCTGGCTGAGACCCACTGAAGAAAGTGAGAGAAACAAAAACAAAAGCAAACCCATTGTCTCTCCTAACAGATCTCTGACAGTCACCGCCCAGCCTGGAGCCTCAAAGAGGGCGCGGTAGGCATTGGGTCCCCTGTCCTGCTGCCTGATGCAGCATCACACACGTGGTTCCTCCTGGTTAAGTTTTCCTGTAGTTTCATTTAAAGGTACACACTCTAAAGAAATATCAGTTCTCTGTGTCTCAGTGGGGGCACATCTGCCAGCTTTCTTGTGGCACAGCTACCTGAGGTGAGTGGAAAATGAAGAGATGAAGCCGGGCGCAGTGGCTCACACCTGTAATCCCAGCACAAGGCCAAGGCGGGTGGATCACTTGAGGCCAGGAGTTCAAGACCAGCCTGGCCAACATGGTGAAACCTTGTCTCTACTAAAAATACAAAAATTAGCCAGGTGTGGTGGCGTGTGCCTGTAACCCCAGCTACTCAGGAGGCTGAGGCAGGAGAATCACTTGAACCCAGAAGGCAGAGGTTACAGTGAGCTGAGATGGCGCCACTGCACTCCAGCCTGGGTGACAGAATGAGACTCCATCTCAAAAAAAAAAAAAAAAAAAAGGAAAAGAAAATGAAGAGAAGAGATGAGAGAGAGAGACCTGGATAAACCCCTGACTTTACAATTCTCAGTTCCAGAAGGGTTTCTACCATGGGATGTTGCTGGACACCTTATCATTCTGATTGTGCTAAACCAAGAGATCATCAGTAGAACATGCTAGCAAGTCTCCGCCAGAAAGTTATTTTCTAAATCCAAGGTAGACAGGATTTTGGAGTTAAGGGCATTGTTTTCCAGGATGTCCTATTCCCGGGTGGCCTGAAATGGTGGTATGGAATGGAAATGGCTGATGGAAGTTTTATTTGTTGCTCCCATAGAGTGTTTCTTTGTCTTTTTTTTTTTTTTTTTTTTTTTTTTAATTTGTGGCCAGCATTTAAAAATAGTGAACTTTCTCACAAAACCTGGATTTCTGGAATCTCTTAGCAATACCAGGTAGGCAGGGCAGCAATGGTGTTGAGTGTGCATAGCTTGTTTGGAAGAGTGCTGTCTATCTCTGGCCTCTGGTGGTGCAGTCAGTCCTCAACAATGTCGACAGGTTCTTGGAACTGTGACTTGGAGTGAAACCAATTTTACCTATTACAAAACCTAGGCTAATTGATATACACAGAATTAAGCTCTGATGGTATAATTCTGGTCACAAAAACACCAGCTAATTTATTAAAAAATTTTTTAAAAATTTATTTTACTACTTTTATATTTTATAATTTTCTTTAATAGAGACGAGGTCTTGCCATGTTGCCCAGGCTGGTCTCAAACTTCTGAGCTCAGGCAATCCTTCTTCCTCAGCTTCTCAAAGTGCTGAGGTTACAAGTGTGAGCCACTATGCCTGCCCTAAGCTTCTAAATAAAGAAAAAACCTGCTAATATTAAAAATTGAAATAAATGTGAGCTATACATATATTTTTCAAAGATAAAAACAAAAAGATAATTATTTACCCAATTTTTGGTGAATCAGTGAGTGATGGTGGTCATTCTGGTGGTGGTTTAAATCTAGGAATAAATGTTTACAAGGTAAAAATTGTCAGGAGTACCTCTGACTGTCTCCCAGTTCAAAACTACTTACAAATGTGGCAGCCTCACTGAGAGATTCTGTACCGCATCATTTATTTTTGTGTAGATGTATGATTATTGTAAACTTTATGCATTTTTTTGTTTTTGAGATGGGATCTCACCCTGTCACCTAGGCTGGAGTACAGTGGAATACAGTGTTGTGATCTCGGCTCACTGCAACCTCCGCCTCCTGGGCTCAAGTGATTCTTGTGCCTCAGTCTCCTGAGTAGTTGGGACCACAGACACACACCACCAAGCCTGGCTAATTTTTTGTATTTTTGGTAGAGGCAGGGTTTCACCATGTTGCCCAGGCTGGTTTTGAACTCCTGAGCTCAGGCGATCCATCTGCCTTGGCCTCCCAAAGTGCTGGGATTACAGGCGTGAGCCACTTTGCTTGGCTGACTTTATAATTTTTTTCTTTTTTGAGACAGAATTTCACTCTTGTTGCCCAGGTTGGAGTGCAAGAGTGCGATCTCGGCTCACCACAACTTCTGCCTCCCGGGTTCAAGGGGTTCTTCTGCCTCAGGCTTCCTGAGTAGCTGGGATTATAGGCATGCACCACCATGCCTGGTTAATTTTGTATTTTTAGTAGAGATGGGGTTTCTCCATGTTGGTCAGGCTGGTCTTGAACTCCTGACTTCAGGTGATCTGCCTGCCTTGGCCTCCCAAAGTGCTGGGATTACAGGCATGAGCCACTGCACCTGGCTGGCTTTATGCATTTTTATTTTGCAATAATTTATATTCCTTCATCTATTCCTTTTTCAACTCACTTATTCCAGTTCAGGGTCGTGGGTGGCTGGATCCTATCCCTGCAGCTCAGGGAACAAGGCAGGAACCAATCCTGGACAGAACACCCACCTATCGCAGAGCACACTCACACCTACACCCACATTCACCTGGACTGGGACAATTTAGACATGCTCATGAATGTAACATACACATCTTTGGGATGTGGGAGGAAACTGGAGGACTGGGAGAAAACCCACACAGACATGAGGAGAATGTGCAAACTCCACACAAACAGTAGTAGCCCAGGCTGGAATTGTTTTTCTTTCTTTCATCAATATAATGAAACAATGTTGAATGAAATGACATTATTCGAGAGCCTGCTTTTTTTTTCTTCTTTGAGACAGGATCTCACTCTGTCGCCCAGGCTGGAGTGCAGTGGCATGATCACAGCTCACTGCAGCCTCAACCTCCCAGGCCCAAGTGATCCACCTGCCTCACCCTCCTGAGTAGCTGGGACTACAGGCATCCACCACCATGCCCAGCTAATTTTTTATATTCTTTGTAGAGATGGGGTCTCACCATGTTGCCCAGGCTGGGCTTGAACTCTTGGACTCAAGGGATCGGCCCACCTCAGCCCCCAAAGTGCTGAAATTAAAGGCATGAGCCACCAGCCTGGCCAACCTGCTGTATTTAAGTCTATAAGATCCCCCCTAACAAAATCTGTAGGTATGGAATGATTAATTAAAAACTCAAGCAGGCCTTGAAGTTGCTCATACAAGAATCATAAAACAGGAAGCAGGAGCAGGTGAATCAGCGAAGCAACATGAGACAGGTTCAGGAAGATGGGGCTAGTGTGGGTGATATTTACATTGCTGGCCAATTGGTGGATGTCTCGTGACACAGGTCCCCCATTAGGGCATTGAGACGGTAGGAATGGCACCTGCCTAGGTATGTGGGCTTTATGTGTCTTGTCTCATTTAAGCCTCACACCTAACTTTACCTGCTCAAGTTCCACAAAGGGAAGTGAATGGACTAATTTGGGCTAAAAGAGGCTAGATGCTGATATTTTTGGATCTGCTGGGGCATTATCAACTGTGTTTCTTGATTCCTTCTTGATTCCTTTTTAGTTACCGCAAGTTACCTAAGCATAAGTTTCCAGTGCCAGTAAGAGACTGCTTGGTGGCCACCATCCACTTCCTGAAGTCCCTGGATGCATATGGAGTGGATCCAGCCCGGGTTGTGGTCTGCGGTGACAGTATCGGAGGGGCAATAGCCGCAGTGGTTTGTCAAAAACTTGTGGACAGGCCAGACCTGCCCCGGATCCGGGCTCAGATCCTGATCTATGCCATTCTCCAAGCCCTGGATTTACAAACCCCTTCATTTCAACAGAGGAAAAACGTCCCACTGCTCATCTGGAGTTTCCTCTGCTACTGTATTTTTCAAAACCTGGATTTCAGCTTCTCCTGGCAAGAGGTCATCATGAAAGGTGCCCATTTGCCTGCCGAAGTCTGGGAAAAGTACAGAAAGTGGTTGGGCCCAGAAAACATCCCTGAGAGGTTTAAGAAGAGGGGTTACCGACTGAAGCCCCATGAGCCCATGAATGAAGCTGCTTACTTGGAAGTAAGTGTTGTCCTGGATGTGATGTGCTCGCCCCTGATTGCAGAAGATGATGTAGTGTCTCAGCTCCCAGAAACCTGCATCGTGAGCTGTGAGTATGATGCTCTCCGGGACAATTCACTGTTGTACAAGAAGAGGCTGGAAGACCTGGGAGTGCCCGTGACCTGGCACCATATGGAGGATGGTTTCCACGGAGTGCTCAGCACCATTGACATGAGCTTCCTGCACTTTCCCTGCTCCACGAGAATTCTGAGTGCATTAGTTCATTTTATAAAGGGACTGTGACTGTCTTTCTTCTCTGCTGGTACTGTGGTGTGGATTCCACTGGCATCCAGCCTCCCCTAGGGCTCTCTGTTGCTGATTTAGGTGGTGCATAGTGGGGCCAGGGAGGGGGTAGAGGTTGCTGTCACCTTTCTGGTCCAGGTTCTAGAACCAGACAATGCATGCTCCTGATGTCCAGAGGACATGGTAGAAAAGACAGGTTTGGAGGTGGGAGTGGGGCTGTCTGTCTCTATTTTCTGTTGGGAAACCCTGGGCTGACAATCTTCAGTGGCCATTTGTGGGAGTGAATCAGCAGGTAAGAGCTGTTCTCAGCCTCCCTAAGGGGCAGTTCAGGCTCTCAGATTGATCCAGACTGTGTGTGACTTGTGTCCATTTGACTGGACTTTGGAATAGCACAAGGGCATCCGTACAGCCTCACAAGGCTTTCCCAATGTGGCTCAGAGGCAGGAGCTCTGATGTTCTAGGCTGCTGTGAGGTGGTGGTGGTGGTGGAGAAACTGGCTTCACCCACCTTCTCTTCTGTGAACAGTAGTGACTTTTCCTGTTGTTTCTCAGCCTCTGGGATCAGAGTCTTCACTGCCTGGGCTGGAAACTTTAAGATAGAATGGTGGGGGCGGCTGTGGCAATTTCTTAAAATAAAATAAGACAACAGTGGATTTGCCACATCAATGGACTCTTCCTTTCACGAAAGATTTCTCTGTAGCAGGTGATGCTGTTCTATAGCATTTTACCCACAGCAGAATTTCTTTCAAAACTGACGTCGGTCCTCTCAAACCCTATGCTACTTTATCAACTAAGTTTATGTAGTATTCTAAATCTTTTGTTGTAATTTCAACAGTGTTCATAGCATTTTCACCCAGAGTAGATTCCATCTCAAGAAACCACGATTTTTGCTTATCCATAGGAAGCAAATCCTCATCTGGCCAAGTTTATTCATGAGATTGAAGGAATTCAGTCATATTTTCAGGCTCCACTCCTAATTCTAGTTCTCTTGTTATTTCCACCACATCTGCAGTTACATCTTCCACTGAAGTCATGAACCCCTCAAAGTCATCCATGAGGGTTGGAATCAACTTCTTCCAAACTGTTAATGATGATATTTTGACCACTTCCCATAAATCATGAATGTTCCTCATGGCATCTGGAATGGTGAATTCTTTTTAGAAGGTTTCCAGTTTACTTTGCTGAGGTCCACAAGAGGACCCACTGTCTATGACAACTATAGCCTTACAAATTGTATTTCTTAAATAATTGGACTGGAAAGTCAAAATACTCCTTGATCCACAGGCTGCAGAAGGGATGTTGTGTCAGAAGGCATGAACACAACATTAACCTTGTACATCTGCATCAGAGTTCTTGGGTTATCAAGTGTCTTGTAAATAAGCAGTAATATTTTCAAAGAAATCTTTTATTCTGAGCAGCAGGTCTCAACAGTGGGCTTAAAATATCTAGTAAACCATGCTGTAAATAGATGTGCTGGCAGCCAGGCTTCTTTGTTCCATTTATAGAGCACAGGGAGGCTAGATTTAGCATAATTTTTCAGGGCCCTAGGACTCTTGGAATGGAAATGAGCATTGGCTTCAACTTAAAGTCACCAGCTGCATTAGCTTCTAACAAGAGAGTCAGCCTGTTCTTTGAAGCTTTGAAGGCAGACATTGACTTCTTCTCTCTAGCTATGAAAGCCCTAGATGGCCTCTTCTTCCCATAGCAGGCTGTTTCATCTACAATGAAAATCTTTTGTTTCATGTAATCACCTTCATCAATCATCTTAGCTGAGTCTCCTGGATACCTTGCTGCAGCTTCCCCATCAGCTCTGCTTCACCTTGCACTTTTATGATTATGTTATGGAGACAACTTCTTTTCTTCAACCTCTTGCACCAAACCCTGGCTAGCTTCCTCACTTCCCCCTCAGCCTTCATGGAATGAAAGAGTTAGGCTCTTCCTCTGGATTAGGCTTTGGTTTACAGGAATGCTGTGGCTGGTTTGATCTCCTATTCAGATCATTACATTTTTCTGCATGTCAGCAATAAGACTGTTTTTCTTTCTTATCTATCATGTTTCTCTGGAGTAGCACTTTTAATTTCCTTCAAGAACATTTCCTTTGCATTCACAAATTGGGTAACTGTGTAAGTGATAGAGCTTTTGGCCTGTGTCAGCTTTTGACATGCCTTCCTCACTAAGTTTAATCATTTCTACCTTTTGATTTCAAGTGAGAAATGTGTGACTCTTCCTTTCACCTGAACATTTAGAGTTCCTTGTAGGGTTATTAATTAGCCGAATTTCAATATTGTTGAAATCTCAGGGAATAGGGAGGCCCTAAGGGAGGGAGAGAGATGGGAGGGTGTCAGTCAGTGGAGCAGTCAGAACACACAATATTTATTAAGTTCACTGTCTTATACGGGTGTGGTTCATGGCACCAAAACAATTACAGTAGTAACATCAAAGATTACTGATCACAAGCCAGGCATGATGGTGCATGCTGTGGCCCCAGCCACTCAGGAGGCTGAGCTGGGAGGATTGCTTGAGCCCAGGGATTTGAATACAGCCTGTGCAACATAGTGAGATGCCTGTCTCTAAATTTTTTTTTTTTTTAATTTAAGAAAGGAAACAAGGCCAGGTGCAGTGGCTCACTCCTGTAATCCCTCCTAACGCTATCCCTCCCCTTGTCCCCTACTCCCCAACAGGCCCCGGTGTGTGATGTTCCCCTCTCTGTGTCCATGTATTCTCATTGTTCAACTCCCACTTGTGAGTGAGAAATGTGGTGTTTGGTTTTCTGTTGCTGTGTTAGTTTGCTCAGAATGATGGTTTCCATCTTCATCCATGTCCCTGCAAAGGACGTGAACTTATCCTTTTTTATGGCTGCATAGTATTCTATGGTGTATATGTGCCACATTTTCTTTATCCAGTCTATCATTGATGGGCATCTGGGTTGGTTCCAAGTCTTTGCTATTGTAAATAGTGCTGCAATAAACATATGTGTCCATGTGTCTTTATAGTAGAATGATTTATAATCCTTTAGGTATATACCTAGTAATGGTATTGCTGGATCAAATGGTATTTCTGGTTCTAGATCCTTGAGGAATTGCCACACTGTCTTCCACAATGGTTGAACTAATTTACACTCCCACCAACAGTGTAAAAGTGTTCCTATTTCTCCATATCCTCTCCAGCATCTGTTGTTACCTGACTTTTTAATAATTGCCATTCTAACTGGCATGAGATGGTATCTCATTGTGGTTTTGATTTGCATTTCTCTAATGACCAGTGATGGTGAGCTTTTTTTCACGTTTGTTGGCCACATAATGTCTTCTTTTGAGAAGTGTCTGTTCATATCCTTTGCCCACTTTTTGATGGGGTTGTTTGTTTTTTGCTTGTAAATTTGTTTAAGTTCCTTGTGGAGTGTAGATATCAGACCTTTGTCAGATGGAGAGATTGCAAATTTTTCTTGCATTCTGTAGGTTGCCTGTTCACTCTGATGATAGTTTCTTCTGCTGAGCAGAAGCTCTTTAGTTTAATTAGATCCCATTTGTCAATTTTGGCTTTCATTGCAATTGCTTTTCGTATTTTAGTCATGAAGTCTTTGCCCATGCCTGTGTCCTAACGGTATTGCCTAGGTTTTCTTCTAGGGTTTTTATGGTTTTAGGTCTTATGTTTAAGTTTTTAATTCATCTTGAGTTAATTTTTGTATAAGGTGTAAGGAAGGGGTCCAGTTTCAGTTTTCTGCGTATGGCTAGCCAGCTTCCCCAACACCATTGATTAAATAGGGAATCCTTTCCCCATTGCTGTGTTTGTCAGATTTGTCAAAGATCAGATGGTTGTAGACATGTGGTGTTACTGCTGAGGCCTGTGTTCTGTTCCATTGGTCTACATATCTGTTTTGGTACCAGCACCATGCTGTTTTGTTTATTGTAGCCTTGTAGTATAGTTTGAAGTCAGATAGCATCATGCCTCCAGCTTTGTTCTTTTTGCTTAGGATTGTCTTGGATATACGGGCTCCTTTTTGGTTCCATATGAAATTTAAAGTAGTTTTTTCTAATTCTGTGAAGGAAGTCAATGGTAGCCTGATGGGAATAGCATTGAATCTATACATTACTTGGGGCAGTATGGCCATTTTCACGATATTGATTCTTCCTATCCATGAGCATGGAATGTTTTCCATTTGTTTGTGCCCTCTCTTATTTCCTTGAGCAGTCCTTTGTAGTTCTCCTTGAAAAAATCCTCAGGTCTCTTGTAAGTTGTGTTCCTAGGTATTTTATTCTCTTTGTAGCAATTGTGAATGGGAGTTCACTCATGATTTGACTCTCTGTTTGTCTATTGTTGGTGTATAGGAATGATTGTGCTTTTGCACATTGATTTTGTATCCTGAGACTTTGCTGAAGTTGCTTATCAGCTTAAGGAGATTTTGGTCTGAGATGATGGGGTTTTCTAATTATACAATTATGTCATCTGCAAACAGAGACAATTTGACTTCCTCTCTTCCTATTTGAATGCCATTTATTTCTTTCTCTTGCCTGATTGCCCTGGCCAGAACTTCCATTACTATGTTGAATAGGAGTGGTGAGAGGGGGCATCCTTGTCCTGTGTTGGTTTTCAAAAGGAATACTTCTGGCTTTTGCGCATTCAATATGATATTGGCTATGGGTTTGTCATAAGTAGCTCATCATTTTGAGATATGTTCCATCAATACCTAGTTTATTGAGTGTTTTTAGCATGAAGAGGTGTTTAATTTTATTGAAGGCCTTTTCTGCATCTGGTGAGATAATTATGTGGTTTTTGTCTTTGGTTCTGTTTATGTGATGGAATATGTTTATTGATTTGCATATGTTGAACCAGCCTTGCATGCCAGGGATGAAGCTGACTTGATCATGGTGGATAAGCTTTTTGATGTGCTCCTGGATTCGGTTTGCCAGTATTTTATTGAGGATTTTCACATCGATGTTCATCAGGGATATTGGCCTGAACTTTTCTTTTTTTGTTGTGTCTCTGCCAGGTTTTGGTATCAGGATGATGCTGGCCTCATAAAATGAGTTAGGGAGGAGTCTCTCTTTTTGTACTGTTTGGAATAGTTTCAGAAGGAATGGTACCAGCTGTTCTTTGTACCTCTGTTAGAATTTGGCTGTGAATCTGTCTGGTCCTGGGATTTTTTTTTTGGTTGATAGGCTATTAATTACTGCCTCAATTTCAGAACTTTTTATTGTTCTATTCAGGGATTTGACTTCTTCCTGGTTTAGTCTTGGGAGGGTGTATGTGTCCAGAATTTATCCTTTTCTTCTAGATTTTCTAGTTTATTTAAGTAGAGGTGTTTTTAGTGTTCTCAGATGGTAGTTTGTATTTCTGTGGGATCAGTGGTAATATCTCCTTTATCATTTTTTATTGTGTCTATTTGATTCTTCTCTCTTTTCTTCTTTATTAGTCTGGCTAGCAGTCTGTTTTGTTCATCTTTTCAAAAAATCAGCTCCTGGATTCATTGATTTTTTGAAGGGTTTTTTTTTATGTCTCTATGTCCTTCAGTTCTACTCTGATCTTAGTTATTTCTTGTCTTCTGCTAGCTTTTGAATTTGTTTGCTCTTGCTTCTCTAGTTCTTTTATCTGTGATGTTAGAGTGTTGATTTTAGATCTTTCCCCCTTTCTCCTGTGGGCATTTAGTGCTATAAATTTCCCTCTAAACACTGCTTTCAGCTGTGTCCCAGAGATTCTGGTACATTGTGTCTTTGTTCTCATTGGTTTCAACGAACTTATTTATTTCTGCCTTAATTTCATTATTTACACAGTAGTCATTCAGGAGCATGTTGTTTAGTTTCCATGTAGTTGTGTGGTTTTGAGTGAATTTCTTAATCTTGAGTTCTAATTTGATTGCACTGTGGTCTGAGAGACTGTCGTGATTTCTGTTCTTTTGTATTTGCTGAGGAGTGTTTTACTTCCAATTATATGGTCAATTTTAGAATAAGTGCTATGTGGTGCTGAGAAGAATGTATATTCTGTTGATTTGGGGTGGAGAGTTCTGTAGATGTCTATTAGGTCTGCTGGGTCCAGAGCTGAGTTCAAGTCCTGAATATCCTTGTTATTTTTCTGTCTCATTGATCTGTCTAATATTGACAGTGGGGTGTTAAAGTCTCCCACTATTATTGTGTGGGAGTGAGTTTTCACTCAATAGTATATCTAAGAAATTCAGCTTAATAAAAATAGATTTACCTCACTCTTTTTAGCTACCGAATAGTATTCTGTAGTTTGGCAATATTACACTTTTTAGCCATTCCCTACTGTTGGACACATTTGGTCTGTTTTTCAGTTTCTCAATGTGACAAACAAATTTGTAGTGAGCATTTCTGCACACATCTCCTTCTGCACATGTGATTCTCTGTGATAGATCCAAGAACTGTTAGCAGGGCACATCTTAAATGTTGATAAATACTAACAAAATGCTTGTTTCATTTTCTTTTATCGGCAGATCTCAGTTGGGAGGGAACTAGTCACACTGTAACAACCAATCCCTAAAGCAAAAAGAAAACTGATGAGTTTGATAATTGTAGGATGGGAAGTAGTTGGTACGGTATATCTGTATTTTAAAAGGAAAGTTCCTCAACTCAAACCATTAGTGGGTTTTTGCCTCAAATATCCTTGCCTCCATTTAACAAAGCAAAAGTTGTCAGAGTCAGCAAACTGGTTCCTAGTTATGCAGATTGCCAAAGCTTGTTTGGTTCCCTGACAAGAACACCACTGCTCCAACATTGCAGCTGGCTGTCTTGCAAATTGCTGTACAAGGTTAAATCACATAAGGCAGTGTCTGGGGTTCAGTTTCAAAGCATTTCTAGTCATAGTAAAAACACTCAAGGCTCTATCTCCATTACTATGAAATAATTCCCTGGCTGTCATCACTAAAGAACAGAGGAGTTTTAATTTTATGTGGAAGGGATAAATTTTGGACTTGTTGCTGTTGCATTCCCAAGGCCCCTCCAGGAGGTAGAATGATGTAGAACACATGATCTGGAGCCAATCAGAGACCCAACATTTAACCTCCTGGCCCCTCCGTTTTCTTGCCTTGAAATGGGGATCATCATATCTAATGTGTTGTTCATGCTGACTCAATAAAAGTTGTGATTAGATATATGCTGCTTGTCAGACTCAATTGTAGGGGGTAGGGAGTGCTGTTGATTCGACTCACAGCAAAGCCCCTGGGGTTAAGAAGTTAGTCTTGTATGCAGGAATTCTCTATTCAAAGAGAATCTAGAATGACTTCCCTTGGGATTCTTCTGCCCTAAATTTTCAAATACACTCTTCTAATGAAGGAAAAGGAACAAATTTTGTTACTAGAATAAACTTGGTTTAGGCACAAAGAGAAGAAAGAATTGACAATTTTTTGACATTTTCTATGTGACAAACATTTTACCAGGTGCTTTTTGGTGACATCTCATTGAATCCTCATCATGTTATGAAGCATATAATATTTCTTCCTAATTTATAGATCAGGAAACCAAGGTTGACATGGCCAGGAAACTTGTTCAAAGTTTCTTGGTAAGTGGTAGAACTGGAATTTGAGCTAAGTCGGTCTGAGTTCCAAATCCACCACCCTACAACCATTCGGTTCCTATTGCAATAACCTGAAACTGATTTGCCATCTTTAAGAAGTATTTCTAGGTCATAGTGGATGAGGAGTGAAGAAGTCAATTCATTATTCACTCCTTGGGTCCCACCTTAGACTTTGCCTTTCTGGTAAGCCTTCCTACTCCAGTCAGGGTTAGATTCTTCTCCTTCTGGCTCACATAGCATACTGTAGTTCCTCTATCATAGTTCTGAGCACATTGCATTGTGATTATACAGTGACTGAAGATGTGAATGGGATTGGATTAAAGTGTTCCATAATCCAATCCACACATTGGATTAAAGTGGTGCCCAATTTCTAATGTTCACAGGTGCTTGGAAAAGCAAATGGCAGTCATCTCTGGAGGAAGGAAATATTCTAGGCTTTACATTGTATTTGCAAAGAATTTTTAAGATACCAGCTACATGAGAAAGAAAAGAGCTAGAAGAACCCACAGAAACAACAGTAAAAATAAGAAAAGAAAAGAAAAAGAAAAGAAAAAATCCAAATTCTGTAAAAGAGATCTGCTTACTATGCTGAAGGAGATAAAAATCTAAATTTGAAATTTGAGGAAGTTGAAACTGGTAATTTAAAAGTTCAGGAGGCAAAACAAAATTTAAAAAATTAAAATGGAAAAAGCAACATAGCATTAATACACACACACACACACACACACACACGTATATATAGGAAACAAACAGAAATTCCAGAACTGAAGAGTGCAGTAAACAAAATAAAAATTCAACAGATAGACTTGTCAAAGAAAAACTTCAGCCAAGTTAAACTTAAAGGAGTTTAACTGAGCAATGAATGATTCACAAATTGGGCAGCCCTCAGAATCATGGCAGATTCAGAGAGACTTCAGATGTGCCTTGTGGTGAGAACAAATTTATAGACAAAAAAAAAAAAAAACAAAAACAAAAACGGGGGGGACGTTTCATACAGAAATTGGAGGTGAGGTACAGAAACAGCTGGATTGGTTACAGGTTGGTGTTTGCCTTATTTGAACACAGTTTGAACACACAGCAGCCTGTGGACGGCTGAAATATGGCTTCTGGGAATGGCCAAGACCCAACTGTTGTTACAGGTGCATACTCCTAAGTTAGGTTTTCAGTCTTGTCTGCCTATTAAGCTAGGTTATGATTTGTCCACAAGGACTCAAATAGAGAGGTACAGAGTTCTCCTCAGGCTATACTTAGTTCACTTTAACAGGCTTGATTTCACCTTAGACACACCTGAAGAAAAGTTATGTAAACTGGAATCTAGGTCAGAAGAAACTATAAGAAATCAAGCATGAAGAGACCAAAGGATAGGAAATACAGAAGAGGGGACTAGAGGCATTGAGGATTCAGTGATAAGAAAGAACAAATATGTAATTGGTGTCCTAGAAGGAGAGTGGAAATAAAGGAGGCAGCAGCCGTATTTGAACAGATAATAGCTGGGAATTTCCTAAAATGATTGAAAGACATTTATCCATAAATCCAAGAAGCATATTCCAAGCAGTGTAAAGCAATCCACTCCTACTTAGATACATCAGAATAATGCTGCAGGAAACCAAAGATAAAGAGAAAATCTTAAAAACAAAACAAAAGAATCGCCCAGATACCTTAAAAGAATTAATAAACTGACACCTATTTTCTCAGAAGCAACAATGACAGTCAAGAAACAGTGGAAAAATATCTTCCACGTGTGAAGAAAAGTAACTGCTAAACTGGAATTCTACCCTCACTGAAAATATCCTTCAGAATCAAAGTGAAATAAAGATGTTTTCAGATAAATAGAAACTGAGGAAGTTTGCCACTAGCAGAACTCCTTTAAAGGAAATTGTACAGGGTTCTTCAGGAAAAAGGGAAATGATCACAGATGGGAGGTCAGAGATGGAGAATGGAATAAAAAATAATGCAAATGGCAAATATGTGGGCAAATCTAAGTAAATGCTAACTATAAAATGATAGTAATAATAACTCATGTAATGTAAAATATGTAGGAGAGAGAATTAAAGTACATAATAGCATATAGATCTAGAAGGGACCAAATAGAGTTAAATTGTTCTAAGGTCCTTGAGTTTTCTGGGAGGAGGGTAAAAGTATCAACCAAGATTAGACTTTGCTAAGTCATGAGTGCACGGTAATTTCTTTGGTAAACACTAAAGAAATAGAAAATAGTTTAGTCCACTATGGGAGGCAGAAAAATAATAGTTAAGGGAATTTATATCCTCAAAACAACAATTAAGGGAATTTATAGTCTTAAAAGCATATAGAAGAAAGGAATAAAGGCTGAAAATTAATGAACTAAACATCCATCTCAAAAAACTAGAAAACTGATAGCAAAACAAATCCAAAGAAAATATAAGGAAGATAATGAAAAAAATAAAGTTTTAAAAAGGATTTTTATACTTACTTTTATTTTTTAAATTATTTTTTATATCTTTAAAGGAAAATTTCTAAAATAAAACAATCACACAATAGAGATGATCAACCATGCCACGTTTTGGCTCTTGGAAAAGACTGATAAAATTGGTAATATCTGGTGCGACCAATAAAGGTAAAAGAGAAAAGGCATAAATAGTAAATATTAGGCATAAAGGGAACTTTAATACAGGCCCTAGAGATGTAAAAAGATAATAAGAAGACATTATGAGCAACATATGTCAAAAATTTTGAAAATTTAGGTGCAACATGTAAATTCCTAGAAAAATACAACTTACCAAAACTGGAAAAGGAAACAGAAAACCTACGTAGTTTTCTACCTAATAAAGATAGTGAATCTAAAATAGAAAAGCCTTCCAACAAAAACAAAACCAAACAGAAACCTCTTGGCCCAGATGGCTTGATTTATGTAATATTCAAGGAAGAAGTAACACTCAGCCACACACACACACAAAACCTGATGTAAAAATGAGCAAATGCAAAGAACTAAAAATAGAATTACAGTTAGACCTAACAATCCCATTACTAAGTATTTACCCAAAGGAAAATAAACCCTTCTACCAAAAAGACACCTATACCTGTATGTTTATTGCAGCACTATTTACAACAGCAAAGACATGGAATCAACCCAGGTGCCCCTCAATGGTGTGGAATGGATAAAGAAAATGTGGTACAGGCTGGGTGCAGGGGTGCACGCCTGTAATCCCAGCACTTTGGGAGGCCAAGGCAGGTGGATCATTTGAGCCTAGGAGTTCGAGACCAGCCTGGGCAACATGGTGAAACCTCGTCTCTACCAAAAATACAAAAATTAGCCAGGTGTGGTGGTACGCACCTGCAGTCCCAGCTACTCAGGAGGCTGAGATAGGGGGATTGCTTGAGCCTGGGAGGTTGAGGCTGCAATGAGCTGTGATCATGTCACTGCACTTCAGCCTAAGTGACAGAGTGAGACCCTGTCTCTGAAAAGACAAGAAAAGAAAATGTGGTACATATACATCATGGAATACTACACAGCCAGGAAAAGGAATGAAATCATGTAGTATGTGGCAACATAGATGCAGCTGGGGGTCATTATCCTAAGTGAATTAATGCAGAAACAGAAAACCAAAAACCACATTTTCTCACTCATAAGTGGGAGCTCAACACTGAGGACACATGGACACAAACACGGGAACAGTGGACACCAGGGATTCCAAAAGTGGGGAGGGAGAAGGAGGGCAAGTGCTGAAAACTCCCTATTGGGTACTATGTTCACTACTTGGGTGGCAGGATCATTAGAAGCCCAAGCTCTAGGATCTTGCAATATATGCATGTAAAAACCTGCACATTCACCCCTTGAACCTAAAATAAAAAATGAAACAAAACAAAACAATGGGCAAACGACTTGCATAGACATTTCTCTAAAGTAGATATATAAATGGCCAATGAGCACATGACAAGACACTCAATACCATTAGTCATCAGGGGAAATTAAATTCACAATGAGATACCACTTCACACTCATGAGGCTGGTTATTATTTAAAAACTGGAAAATAACAAGTGTTGGTGAGGAGGCAGAGAAATGGGAACCCTCGTGCTCTGCTGGTGGGAATGAGAAATGATGCAGATGCTGTGGAAAACAGATGCTTTTGTGGTTCGTGAGCCTGATGATTGGGTGTTCATGTATGTGTGTGAGATGTGCTACCCTTGAACCTTGTTATGACGTCAGCACATTACCCATCTGACCTGGAAAAAAAAAAAGAGAGAAGAAAACAGTTTTGTGGTGCCAATTTCACTCCTAGGTATAAACCCAAAGAACTGAAGGCAGGGATTCAAACAGCTACTTGTACACCAATGTTCATGTCAGCATTATTTACAAAAGCCAAAAGGTGAAAACACATCAAATGTCTATCACCAGATGAATGGATAAACAATGTGTTAAATACATACAATGGAAATACCATTCAGCCTAAAGAGGAATGCAGTTCTGATACGTGCTACAACATAGATGAACCTTGACAACATTATCTCAGGCAAGAAAACTGACACAGGAGGACAAGTATTATATGATTCCATTTATATGAGCTACCTAGACTAGGCAAATTCACAGAGACAAAGGAGAATAGAGATTACCAGGGGTTTAGGAGAAGGGGAGAATAGGGAGTTACAGCTTAATGGGTACAGAGTTTCTGTTTGGGATGCTGAAAAAGTTCCGGAAGGTGTGGAGCAATGGAAACACCCGTACATTTATGGTGGGAATGTAAATTGATAAAACTCTCTGGAAAATAATTGGCATTATCTAGTACAGCTGGAGACACATATGCACTCTCTGATGTAGCGATTCCACTCCTACGTATTTATCCTAGAGAAGTGGGTTTCAAAGTGAGATCCACAGATGCTTGGAGGTCCCAAGTCCCTTTCAAGGGTCCTGGAGGGTCAAAACAATTTTCTTTTTTTTCTTTTTTTTTTTTTTTTGAGATGGAGTCTCGCTCTTGTTGCCCAGGCTGGAGTGCAATGGCGCGATCTCGGCTCACTGCAACCTCCACCTCCCAGGTTCAAGCAATTCTCCTGCCTCAGCCTCCTGAGTAGCTGGGATTACAGGCGCCCGCCACAATGCCCGGCTAATTTTTTGTATTTTTAGTAGAGACAGGGTTTCACTATGTTGGCCAGGCTGGTCTTGAACTCCTGATCTCGTGATCTGCTTGCCTCGGCCTCCCAAAGTGTTGGGATTACAGGTGCGATCCACTGTGCCCAGCCAACAATTTTCATAATAATACTTGCCCTTTTCTACAGTGCTTTTTTTTGAGACAGTATTTTGCTCTTGTCACCCAGGCTGGAGTGCAATGGCACAATCTTGGCTCACTGAAAGCTCTACCTCCCGGTTCAAGTGATTCTCCTGCCTCATCCTCTCGAGTAGCTGAGGAGGTGTGCACCACCACCCTCTGGCTAATTTTTGTATTATGAGTAGATACGGGGTTTCACCATGTTGGCCAGGCTGTTCTCAAACTCCTGATCTCAGGTGATCCACCTGCCTCGGCCTCCCAAAGTGCTGGAATTACAGGTGCAAGCCACTGCGCCTAGCCCACAGTGCTTACTTTGATGGTGCAAAAGCATTTGTGGGTAAAATTGCTGGCACCTGTGCACGAATCAAGGCAGTGCCATTAATTATATTAGTATCCTTTATTCTTCACTGCCACACACTCACAGTTTAAACCAAAAAATTAAGTTTGCTTAAGAATGTCCTTTAATGAAGAAGTAATTATTACTTTGATCAAATCTTGACCCTGAGCAAATGCCTTTTTGGCACTCTGTGTGATGAAATGGGAAAGAGATACAAATAAGGCAGTGATGTTGCACATCCAAGGGCGAGGGCTGTCTTGAGAAAGAGCATTGTGTGGATTATTGAGGTGTAAACTGAATTAGTTAGCCAGGCTTTTTTTTTTTTTTTAAACGAAACACCATTTTTACTTGACAGACCATGATTATTCAAAGACAAACCATGATTATTTAAATTTGAATTTTTTTTTGTTCTTTTTTTTTTGAGACGGAGTCTCACTTTGTTGCCTAGGTTGGAGTGCTGTGGTGCGATCTCGGCTCACTGCAAACTTCGTCTCCCAGGTTTAAGCAATTCTCCTGTCTCAGCCTCTCGATGAAATGTTTTCTTGATGTTTCCTTGAAAATGAATGAGGTAAGTCTGTCACTTTAAGGAAAACAAATGAGATTAATTGTTGCCAATAATAAAATTTTGAGCTTTCAAACTAGAACTAGAATTTTGGAAAACTTGTGTCCACCACTGTGAGCTTAACAACTTCCTAATCGTTCAATGCTTTTCTGAAGATATCAGTAATGATGTTAGCAAATGTGATTTTTTTCTTTTTTGAGACAGGGTCTCACTTTGTTGCCCAGGCTAGAGTGCAGTGGTGCAATCGCTGCTTACTGTAGCCTTGACCTCCTGGGCTCAGGCCATCCTCCTACCTCACTCTCCCGAGTAGCTGGGACTACAGCTGTGCATCACCACTCCTGGCTACTTTTTGTATTTGTTTGTAAAGATGGAGTTTTGTCATGTTGCCCAGGCTGATCTTGAACTCCTGGGCTCAAGTGATCTGCTCGCCTCAGCCTCCCAAAGTGCTGGTATTACAAGGTGTGAGCCACTATATCCAGCAGCAAGTGTGATTTTTAAAAATATTGTATAGTTTGGAAGATCTACACAGCTTAGTAAAGCAATATTTTCCAGATGACCACCAAAATCACCAATGGGTAAAAAATTTATTGAAATTTTTTGTTTTGGAAAATGGAGTTAATCTTTATTAAAAAATTAATTATGTTAACATGAAATGAGTTTTTTTGTTATTTGGAAATTAATAAATATATTTTAAATTTCTGTTTTAATTTCTTTCTTTTTTTGAGACAGGGTCTTTCTCTGTCACCCAGGCTGGAGTGCAGTGGCACGATCGTAGCTCCCTGTAGCCTCAAACTCCTGGGCTCAAGGGATCCTCCCATCTCAGCCTCCTTAGTAGCTGGGACTACAGGCGTGCATCACCACGCCTGGCTATTTTTTGTGTATATATTTTTTTAAGAAATGGAGTTTCACCATGTTGCCCAGGCTGGTCTTGAGCTCCTGGGGCTCAAGTAATTCTCCTGCCTTGGCCTTCTGAAATGCTGGGATTACACACATGAGCCACTGTGCCCAGACTGTTTGAATTTCTAATATGGTAAATATTGATGAATATAACCAGTAACATGTTGATAAAATCATTTTCTGGGGAAAAACCAACAGCCTGATATGTAGCCTTTGCCGATTCTGTGGTGTAAATATTCCCACTGCGACTGATGTCAAGCTACCCATGGGACTTCCTAGAGCATGGGATTGGGAAGAGATAGGCTCTCATGAGCAGGTGCAACCTGGCTCCAGCACCACTAATATAATCCACATTTAAAAAGCCCTCTGAGTCCTCAATAATTTTTATGAGACTAAAGAGGTCCTGAGACCAAAATGTTTAAGACCCACTGCCCTAAAGAAATGGCTATATTTGAGCACCAGGATATACGTATCATGTGATCTGAGAGACCAAAATAGACGCCCCCTATCAACTAAGACCCTAAGGCTAAGGAAACAAAAGCTATCTACAGGTTGAGGGTTCAGAGCTTGGCTGGCCTGATAATTTTTTTCTTTGAGACAAAGTCTTGTTCTGTCACCCAGGCTGGAGTGCAGTGGCAAGATGATGGCTCACTGCAACCTCTACCTCCCGGGCTTAAGGAATCCTGCCACATCAGCCTCCCGTGTAGCTGGTACCACAGTCATACACCACCACACCTGGCTAATTTTTGTGTATTTTGTAGAGACAGGGTTTCACCATGTGGTCCAGGCTTGTCTCGAACTCCTGGGCTCAAGCAATCTGCCTGCCTTGGCCTCCCAAAGTGCTGGGATTTATAGGCATGAGCCACCGTGCTCGGTCTCAGCATGGCAAATTTCTAATCTCCTGTGGCTATAGGAAAAAAGACCCTTGCTAAACTCCCTAATAATAGGGCCTGTCAGGCTGATTTACAACCCAGGCCACTACAACTCTGATTGGACAGAGGACTGGCCTTACAAACATTCTTTTCTGATAAGTTATTGCAGACATAAAGCCAGTTCCAGCCAGCTTATAGAGGCTGTGCACAAACTCTCTTTGTGTCCTATATTTCACCTTTTGACATAAAGAGCAAAATTCCACCTCATTTAATATTAAAACCCGGCCCACACTTTGCAAACCGGTATCACCAATAAAGCTGTCCTGCTATTCAGCCATCCTGGTGGTCTTTCGGATGACGATCATGTACAAAACGGTCATAGCAGCCATGTCTATATGCAACATGGGTGAATCTTAAAAACATTAACAATATTGGGGAAAACAAGCCAGACTTGAGTAAATATATATGATAGGATTCCATTTATATGTAGTCCACAAATACGCAAAGCTAAACATTATTGTTTAGGAAAGATGTATGTTACATACATGTTTTTCCATTGTGCATGTGCTCAGTTCCACTCATAAGTATGTATAGCTTCCCCCAAACCTGCTGAATATATATATAAATACAGGCCTTGTGAAGCATGAAACCCAACCTGTCCTTCCTCTCTTGGAAGAGAGAGTACCTCTGATCCATGCTGGAGGCTGTCTTTCTGTGCAGTTTGCAAACTGCTATCACCATTAAAGCTCTTCTTTTTACTATTTAGCCATGCTGGTGGTCTTTTCAATGACCGTCATGTATAAAACAGTCATAGCAACCATGGCTACATGCAAAATGTGTGAATCTTAAAAATATTAACCCTACTGGGGAAATCAGACTCATTACATACTATAGGATTGAAATTATATGAAAGTCCACAAATAGGCAAAACTGAACATTATTGTTTAAGAGCATACTTTGGCATTAAGTATATAAAGAAAAGCAAGGAAGTGATTGCTATAAAAGTCAAGAGAGTGGTTTCCTTTAGGGGAGGAATGGGTTGTGAGTGGGAGGGGCATGTGGAGTACTTTGGGCGTGCTGGCAATATTTTATTTCTTCACCAGCTCAGTGTTTTTTGTGGGGTTTTGCTATTCCATAATTCATTTATCTGTACATTTATTTTTAACATACTTTTTGATATTTGTGTTTTATGTGACAATAAAAGGTTTTAAAAATTGAATTATACCAGGCCGGGTGCGGTGGCTCATGCCTGTAATCCCAGCACTTTGGGAGGCCGAGGCGGACGGATCACGAGGTCAGGAAATCGAGACCATCCTGGCTAACACGGTGAAACCTCGTCTCTACTAAAAATACAAAAAATTAGCTGGGCTTGGTGGCGGGCGCCTGTAGTCCCAGCTACTTGGGAGGCTGAGGCAGGAGAACGGCGTGAACCTGGGAGGCGGAGCTTGCAGTGAGCTGAGATCATGCCACTGTACTCCAGCCTGGGCGACAGAGCGAGACTCTGTCTCAAAAAAAAAAAAAAAAAAAAAAAATTGAATTATAACAAACACATGCCTCCTCTGCATGTTAATTGGAAGGACACCTCCTCTTCCTAGCTCCAGCCCTGCCCCAACTGTGGTCTCTGCTAAATAAAGGTTTATTCTACTCTGCAGAACATCTTTCATGGTCTTTTCCTGCCGCAGGCTTAGTTTCAAGATGGTACACATAGTTTCGTGGAGTTCCTCTATGTTTGTTTAAAGGCCATTGGAAACTTTCTCCTAATTGCCTACTGAAATCTAGCCTCTTCATTTTCAGCAAGCAATACTATAGCACACAGAGTTTTGTTTAGTTAACTTAACCACATGTGATAGGCATCTTTTTAAGTCAGCCTTTAAAATTTTTGCAGAGGATTTCATCATATGGATGTATTACAATTTATTGAACCAGCCTCTGCTGATGGATATCTTGGTGCTTGGACTTTTTTTCGCCTAATGAATGAGCAAGACAAAGGCCCGTATCTCACTGGACTGAGCTCTGTGGGGATGGTGCCCAGGTCTAATTGCTAATGCATTACAGCTGTAGCTAAGCACCTGCCATAGAATGGGAAATGATTGTGGAATGACTGAATGAAGACTGAGCGAATGAAGCATATTATACCAGTGCGAGCTTTGTGCAAGCCCCTACAAAGTAGCAGATAGGAAATGAATAGAGCCCAGTGGTTTAGGTCTGAACCAGCGTGGATTTAAATCCCATCACAACTGCATGACGTTAGGCAGCTACTTAATCTCTTTGCTTCAGTGTCCTCATCCGTAAAATGGGTGTAATAATGCCATCTGCTTCAGAGGGCTGCTGTGAGGATTAAACAGGTGAATAAATGTACATAAATGCCTTTGCTTGGAGCAAGCACATCAACATTCATTAAATAGTAGCAGACTTTAACTCACCCCAAATGTAAAAGTGTAGCAAGGACGATACTAGTATTGTGGTGATAACACAGAAACCAGGTTCTTCTGGTGACTGCTTTTGTGGTGGTGGTTGGTTTGATTTGTTTCTGTGAGGTCAATTTCGCTTCTGTAGAATCAGCTGTTCTCTTACAGAGAATATTTATCCTCAGAGTCTGTCACCATGGAGACAGTCAACAGTAGAGAATCCAAGGTAGATCACCTCTCCCTAAAGCCTGAAAGTGAACTCTTGGGGCCGTTTTATTCTCTGAGGTTAGCAAGGAGTCATCTACTACCCATTCAGGAGGCCAGCTGGGAAGACAAATAGGCACCCCAAACTCAGCAACTTCATAACACCTTCCTCTCCCCCTGAAGCCTTAAACTGCATCAAGTCAAAGAAACCTGGGGCAAATCCTTAACATGTTTTTGACCGCAGTAAATCCACAGCCACTCTCTACTCCGAGCTGGCAGATTGAGAGCAAGTATTCAACGAAAGTGCTCACTGGAAATTGGATAGAAGAGAGGAGAAAGGTAAGGAAACGAGAGAGGTTGGAGAGAGGGCTCAGGGAGGACTGATGGGGAGAGGCAGGAGTGAAGTTCATCACTATTTTCAAATGGAGGGCAGCAGATGATTGCATCTTAAAAATGTGTCATTGGGGTCTTTGTTCTCTACAAAGGATAGTTACATTCAAGCAATCATCAATATTCACGCATTTTGCATGGTTTCTGTGACGGTTTTATACATGATGGTTATTGAAAAGACCACTGACACTCTCTTACAGATATAATAGGGGCATCGAAAATACGGTAACAGGGTGTCAATATAGTTGTGCCTTTCAGCACTCTTCTCAGTGAAGTGTTTCTAGGCGTCTGGATATTTTCTGTCCTTAATTCCTTTGTACCTTGATTTGAAGAACATTTGCTCTCCTCATTCTGGCCCTTCCCAGAATATGGTACCTCCTGAGGCCAGCTTGCCACTCTCTGCGCTGATGTCCAGGGATTTGCTGCTGCTCTCTGGCACCTTTCCACAATCCTGCCCTACTAATGCATTTCAATTTTTACTTTTTTTTTTTTTTTGAGACAGAGTCTCGCTCTGTTGCCCAGGCTAGAGTGCAGTGGCATGATCTCGGTTCACTGCAACCTTCACCTCCCAGGCTCAAGTGCTTCTCCTGCCTCAGCCTCCCAAGTAGCTGGGATTACAAGTGCATGCCACCATGCCCAGCTAATTTTTTGTATTTTTAGTAGAGATGGGGTTTCACCATGTTGGCCAGGCTGGTCTTGAACTCCTGACCTCAAGTGATGTGCCCACCTTGGCCTCCCAAAGTGCTGGGATTACAGGCATGAGCCACTGTGCCTGGCCTCAATTTTTGCTTTCAAACAGAACAATTTGGCTCTTGATTTTCCTCTGTGTTTTAAAGGTCTTTGGAAAATACTTTGCCTGAGTTGGCAAAGTTTCAAGTTGGCATACTTGAAATTGAATATCTTCATTTGTGTTTGGCAAGACTGAGCCACTTAAAGTTTTTCAGAGACATCTAGACTTCCCCATGTCTTCTTGGGAAGTGGGCAAGGAAAAGAAGGTGTAATAGAATACTCAGCTTTGGTATGGAGAAAAGAAGGGAAGGTTAAAGGCTGTTTTCCTGGAGAACATTAGTAATCACCACCTCTCTGGCCGGATACAACCTTCAGTCATCATCAGCTACAAATGTACTTGGCCTTGTTTGGTGAGCAGGTGTGTGCAAGAGAGGTTCCAAAAGCAAGAAGGACTGGTTGAAAATACCTTCAGGTGCCCATGGGTGATGCAGTACTCAGGGATATTATGGGCTGGTCTCACACCTAGAGAAGATTGCATAAAAATAATGGAGTTGGAGTGATGTCAACAAGGTAGCAGACTAAGAAGCTCCAGGTTCTCATTCCCCATGGAAACATTAAAGAAAAAACCATGAAAACATTATATGAGCTCTGGAAAACAGTCAAAGATATAGAACGACCAATCAAATGCCCAATCAAGAAAAAGACATATTCAAAATGAATAGGAAATTCCATGATGTTTCTACTTGTCCTTTCCTACTACCACCCCAGCACAGCACAGCACAGTCTGCATTTTAGGGTAAGTGGCAGCTCGGCTCCAAGTTCCCTCTTTCAAATCCAGAGTGAGTGGAGCAACATTTGAACCTGTCTGGGGCTGCCTGAGGGATTGCTCTCTATTTCATCTAACTTGGAGCTCAGATGGGAAAAGGTGGCATAGTTCAGATCTCAGCTGGGAAAAGCCATGGAAAGCAATGGCAGGCACAGCTAGTGAAAGCTGCCAGGGGATTACAGATCTATAAATATCTGGGGCAAGAGATTATGGATAGAGGAATAAAATACAACATCTGAAGTCGAAGAAAAAGCAGGGGTGAGACTTTTTTTTGGAAATTAAAACATTTAAAAGCAGCTGTGTATGTAGGGGAATTAAAAAAAAAAAAACCACATGCAGGTCCAGGCAAGATGTACACCAGAAAAGAGTCGAGAATATTTTAAGCCTTCATGTTGGGCTGACCCCAAGACTCAGAACATTATCTGCTAGTTAGAAAAGGTCTTCCCTGCACAGAGCCAGTCTACAAATACTGGAAGATTTGGCTGCTTTTCAAATGCCCAATTTTCAATGAAAAATCACCAGACATACAAAGATACAGAAAAAAAAATGGCCCATCCAAAAGAAGAAAATAAAGTGAGAGAAACTCTCCCTGAGTAAACACGTGCATCAAGGTACTAGTCAAATACTTTAAAACAACCATCTTAAATATGGACAAATAGGTAAAGGACACAAAGAACTAAAGTAAATCAGGAAAACAATATATGAGCAAAATGAGAATATTAAAAAGGAGATTGAAATTATAAAAGGAGTCAAACCAGTTTTAGAGCTGAAAAATGCAATAACTGAATTGAAAAATTCAATAGAGGGATTCAGCAGCAGATTTGAATAGGCAGGAGAAAGAATCAGCAAATTTAAAGGCAGTGAACAGAGCCTAAGGGACTTATGGGACACTATGAAGCAGATCAATATATGCATTAAGGGAATTCCATAAGGAGAAGAGAGAGAGAAAGGGGCCAAGAGAGTATTTGAAAAAATAATGACTAAAATATTCCCAAATTTGAGTAAATACATAAATCTACAAATCCAAGAAGTTCAATGAACTCCAAGTATGAAAAATCTAAAGAGACCCTCATTGAAACACTTTATAATTAAGATATTGAAACCCAAAAACAAAGAGAGAATCTTGAGAGCACCAGGAGAAAAGCAACTCATCAAGAACACTGGCTCCTCAGTGAGATTATTAGGGGATTGACAGATGTGGTGGCTCATGCCTGAATCTCAGCACTTTGGAAGGATAAGGCAGGTAGATTGCTTGAGCCCAGGAGTTCGAGACCAGCTGGGCAACATGGTAAAACCCTATGTCTACAAAAGATATACAAATTAGCTGGGCACAGTGGTATGTGCCAATAGTCCTAGCTACTCAGGAGACTGAGGTGGGAGGATCACCTGAGCCTGGGAGGTGGAAGTTGCAGTGAGCCGAAATCATGCCATTGCACTCCAGCCTGGGCGACAGAGTGAGAGTGAGGCCCTGTCTTAAAAAAGCACAAAAAAACAAAAACAGATTATTAGGGAATTTTCTCAGCAGAAACCTTGGAGCCTGGAAGGCAGTGGGATAATACATTTAAAGTGCTGGTAAAAAAAAATACTGTTATCTGATAATTCTGTATTCCACAAAACTGTCTCTTAAAAAAGAGGGAGATGTTAAGACATTCTCAGATAAACAAAAGCTGAGGGTGTTTATTGACAGTAGACCTACCTTGCAAGGAAGACTAAAGAGAATCCTTCAGGTTGAAACAAAAGGACATTAGACAGTAACTTGAAGCTGTACAAAAATATAAAGTTCTCCAGTAAAGGTAAATATGTAGACAAGCTTAAAAGCCAGGATTATTATAATTTTGGGATGTAACTCTACTCTTTATTTTTGACAGAATTTAGAAGACAAATGCATAAAATTATGAATCTATGTAAATGAGTCTGCATTATATAAAGATGTAATTTGTGCCTTCAATAACATAAAGCAGAGGGAGGCAGAGCTATAAAAGAGTAGAGTTTTGGTATACAATTTCAGTTGGTCGCAATTTAAAATATGTTGTTATAACTGTAGGATATTGTGTATAATCCCCATGGGACCCACAAAGAAAATGCCTATAGAATATTCACAAAAGAAAATAATAAGGGAATCAAAATGTGGCCCTCAAAAATTGAACACAAAAGAAGATAGTAAGACAGCAAATAAGGGGCAAAAATCTACAAGACATACATAAAACAAATACTAAAATGGCAAATATAAGTCCTTCCCTATCAGTAATCACTTTTAAATGAAAATGGATTAAACTTCCAAATAAAAGGTATACATTAGCAGAGAGATTTAGAAAACAGGATCCAACTATATGCTGCCTAGAAGAGACTGACTATAGATTGAAGTACACATGTTAAGTTGAAAGTGAAAGGAAGCAAAAAGATATTTTCTGCAAATAGTACCAGAAGGGAGCAGGTATGGCTAGTATCAGACAAAGTAGGCTTTAGGTTAAAAACTATTATGAGACAAAGAGGGACACTATATATTGATAAAAGGGCCAATTCACCAAGAAGGTACAATAATTACACACATGTATACACCAAATATTAGAGCTCTGAAATATATGAAGCAAAAATGGACAGAATTGAAGGGAGAAAGAGATGGCTCTACAGTAATAGTAAGGTACTTCAATACCCGACTTTTAATACTGGATTAAAAAAAACAGAAGATCAATAAGGAAATTGAGGACTTGAACAACCCTATAGACCAATTGGACCTGACAGGCACTCCACCCAACAAAGGCAGAATACGCGTTTTTTTTTTTTTTTTCTCAAGTACATATGGAATATTCTCCAGGATAGACCATATGTTAGACTACAAAACAAGTTTTAATAAATTATAAAGATTAAAATCATACAAAGTATCTTTTCTGATCACAAATGAAATGAACTTAAAGATCAATAGCAGAAGAAATACTGAAAAATCCATAAATATGTGGAAATTAAACAACACTGTTTTAAAAAAAATCAGTAAAGAGAAAAATCACAGAAAAATTAAAAAATAATAATGAAAATACAACATACCAAAACTTATGGAATGCAGTGAAAGTACTGTTAAGAGGGAAATTTACAGCTGTAAACACATTAAAAAAGAAGAAATATCTCAAATTAACAACCTAGCTTTACACTTTAGGAAAACAGAAAAAAAAAAAAAAAAGAACAAACTAAATGCAAAGCTAGCAGAAGGAAGGAAATTAAAGATTTAGAGAAGGGATAAGTAAAATAGGAAAAAGAACAACAACAGAAAAAATCAATAAAACCGAGTTGGGACCGGGTGCGGTGGCTCACGCCTGTAATCCCAGCACTTTGGGAGGCCGAGGTGGGCGGATCATCTGAGGTCAGGAGTTTGAGACCAGCCTGGCCAACATGGCGAAATCCCGTCTTTACCAAAAATACAAAAATTAGCTGGGTGTCGTGGTGCATGCCTGTAATTCCAGCTACTAGGGAGGCTGAGGCAGGAGAATTGCTTGAACCTGGGCGGCAGAGGTTTCAGCGAGCCGAGATTATACCACTGCATTCCAGCCTGGATGACAGACAGAGACTCCATCTCTAAACAAACAAGCAAGCAAACAAACAGAAAACCAAGTTGGTTTTTTGAAAAGATCAATAAAATTTACAAATGTTTATCTATATTGATAAGGGAAAAAAAGAGAAGAGATGCAAGTAACTAAAATTAGAAATGAAAGTGTAAAATAATTACCAACTTTTTTCTGACATAAAAAGATAATAAGAGAGTACTGCGAACAATTTATGCTAACAATTGGATAACTTATATAATTCTCCATGAAATGGAGAAATTCCAAGAAATATACAATCTATCAAGACTGAATTATAAAGAAATAGAAAATCTGAATAGATCTATAACTAGTGAAGAGATTGAATTAGTAATCGAAAATCTCCCAACAAAGGAAAGCCTAAGACCAAATGACTTCAGTGGTGAATTCTAACAAATATTTTAAAAAGAATTAACATCAGTCCTTCTCAAATGCTTCCAAAATATTGAAGAGGAGGAAATAAATTCTAACTAATTTTATGAGGCCAGCATTACCCTGATACTAAAGATGAAGACATCACAAGAAAACAAAACTACAAACCAATATTCCTTATGAATATTGATGCAAAAATCCTCGAGCAAATAGTAGAAACCCCAATTCAATATTATATTAAAAGGGTTATATACACCGTGACCAAGTGAGATTCATTCCTGGAATGCAAGAATGGCTCAGGGCTGGGCATAGTTGCTCATGCCTGTAGTCCCAGCACTTTGAAAAGCCGAGGCGGGCAGATCAGTTGAGGTCATGAGTTTGAGACCGGCCTGGCCAACATGATGAAACCTCATCTCTACAAAAAATACATAAATTAGCTGAGCATGGTGGCACGTGCCTGTAGTCCCAGCTTGAAAATGACTTGAACCTGGGAGGTGGAGGTCACAGTGAGCCGAGATCTCACCACTGCACTTCAGCCTGGCCAACTCTGTCTTAAAAAAAAAATGGTTTAGTATATAAAATTAACCAATATACTAGAGTGAAGGAAAAAAAAACTACATTATCATCACAATGTAGAAAAAGCATTGGGCAAAATTAAACTTCTTTTTATAAAAAAAAGCATTTGACAAACTAGGCATAGAAGGCCTCAACATAATAACAAAAACCCACAGCTAACAACACTCAATGGTGAAAGATTGAAAGCTTTTCTTTTAAGATTAGGAATAAGACAAAGATGCCAGCCTTCACCACTTTTGTTCAACATAGTACTGGAAGTTCTAGCCAGAAAAATTAGCAAAGAAAAAGAAAAGCTTCCAAATTGGAAAGGAAAAAGTAAAATTATCTCTCTTTTTGCAGATGGCATGATTTTATGTATAGGAAACCCCTAATGATTTTATATATAAGAAACACACACACATGCACCCACACACAAACTGTTAGAACTAATAAATGAGTTAAGCAAAGTATGCAAAAGTTGGTTGTGTTTGTAAACACTAACAATGAACTCTGAAAAGGAAATTAAGAAAACAATTCCATTTACAGTAACATCAAAAAATAAAGTATTTAAGAGTAGGCTTAACCAAGGAGATGAAAGACTTATATACATTGAACACTACAAAACACTGCTGAAAAAAATAAAGAGGACATAAATAAATGGAATGACACCCTGTGTTCATGGAAGGAAGACTTAATATTGTTAAGATATCAATACTACACAAAGCTATCTACAGATTCAATGCAATCACTATCAAACCCCCAGTAAAGTTTTTTTTTGCAGACATAAAATTCATCCTAAAATTCATATAAAATCTCAAGAGACTCCAAATAGCCAAAACAATCTTGAAAAAAAAAGAACAAAATTGGAAGACTCACATTTCTTGGTTTCAAAACTTACTAAAAGCTACAGTAATCAAGATAGTGTGATACTGGCATACAGACAGATACATAAACCTATAGAACAAAAGAGAGAGCCTAGAAATAAACATTTGTATATATGGTCAAATGACTCTTGACGAGGATCCTAAAACCGTTCAATGGGGGAAAGGACAATTTCTTCAATAAATGGTGTTCAGTAAAGTGGATATCTATGTGCGAAAAAATAAAGTTAGACCCTTCCCTAATTCCATACACAAAACTGAACTCAAAGTGGATCGAAGAACTGGATGAGACCTAAAACTACAAAACTCTTAGAAGAAAACATAGGGGGCTGGGTGTGGTGACTCATGCCAGTAATCCCAGCACTTTGAGAGGCTGAGGTGGGAGGACTGCTTGAGGAAAGGAGTTCAAGACCAGCCTGGGCAATACAGCAAGAACCCATCTCTTTTTTTTTAAATTAAATAAAAAAAGAAGAAAACATAGGGGAAAATTCTCAGGACATTGGCTTTAGCAAGAATTTCTTGATATGACACCAAAAGCACAGGCAACACAAGAAAAAAAAATAAACTGGACATCATCAAAACAAAAAACTTTGCACCTCAAAGGACACTAAGAACAGAGTAAATGACAACCAATGGAGTGGGAGAGAATATTTGCAAATCATATATCTGATAAGGGACTAATATCCAGAATATGTAAAGGACTTCTATAACTCAACAATAACCAAAGACAAGCAACCTGATTAAAAAATGACAAAGGAGCTGAATAGGTGTTTCTCCAAAGAAGATGTACAAATGGCCAATAAACACATAAACATAGTCAACCTCACTGATTATTAGGGAAATCCAAATCAAAATTACAATGAGATACCACTTCACCCTTTAGTATGGCTAGTATCAAAAAACAGAAAATATCAAGTGTTGGTAAGGATATGAAGAAATGGGAACCCTTGTGCCCTAAATGATACTGCCACTGTGGAAAACAATATGGGAGTTCCCCAAAAAAATTAGACATAGAATTACCATATGATCCAGCAACTACACTTCTGGTTGTACGCCTAAAAGAATCAAAAGCAGGGACTCAAAAAGATATTTGTACATTCACATTAATAGTAACTATTCACAGTAACCAAAAGTTGGATGCAACCCAAGTACCCACTGATGGATGAATGGATAAACAAAATGTGGTGAAGTGTATCATGGAATATAATCAAACCTTAAAAAGGAAGAAGGTTCTGACACATGCTATCAAATGGATGAATTTTGAAGACATTATACTAAGTGAGCTAAGACAGACACAAAAGGACAAACATTGTGTGATTCTACTTACATAGGGTGACTGTAACAGGCAAGTTCATACAGAGAAAGTAGAATGATGGCTGCCAGAGGCTGCAGGGAGAGCAGAATGGAGAGTTGGTGCTTAATGGTTACAGAGTTTCAGTTTTGCAAGGTAAGTAAAGTTCTAGAGATGGATGGTGGTGATGGTTGCACAACAGTGTGAATGTCACTGAACCGTAGAGTTGAAAATAGCTAAAATGGTAAAAAAATTTTAGGTTGAATATATTTTACCATATTAAACTTTAAGAAAACTAATTAGAGAACAAAATGCAATTTGAAAAGTGAGAGAGTTGGAAAGAATGAGGAACAAAGAAGAGAAAGGGAGGGCCGGGCACAGTGGCTCATGCCTGTAATCCCAGCACTTTGGGAGGCCAAGGCAGGTGGATCACAAGGTTGAGAGATCGAGACCATCCTGGCCAACATGGCAAAATCCCCTCTCTTCTGAAAATACAAAAATTAGCTGGGCATGGCAGCCCATGCCTGTAATCCCAGCTACTCAGGAGGCTGAGACAGAAGAATTGCTTGAACCCGAGAGGCAGGGGTTACAGTGAGCTGAGATTGCACCACTGCACTCCAGCCTGGTGACAGAGTGAGACTCCATGTCCAAAAGAAAAAAAAAGGGAGGAGGCAAAGAGGATAGAGGAGAGAAGAGCAGGGAGAAAGGACACAGGTGCGGATGATGAGAAGGTGACCAGGGGAGGCAATGACAGCTCTTCCCAGGGGTGCCGGATGGCAGGCTTCCCATCCCCGAGCAAGCTTTTTCCTGTGTTGGGCAGGGTGTCCTGGGGTTTGCAAGCTTTTTCCTGTGTTGGGCAGGGTGTCCTGGGGTTTGCATTTACCTTTTCCCTACCCATCTTCTGATGGCCCAGGAGGTAAGGGGACCCAGCAGAAGTTTGAGAAGTGGCATCTCCGAGGTTTTCCTGAATATTTGGTCTTTTCCAGTTCACCAGAGACACTGACAAGACACCCCAACCCATTTACAGAAAAGAATACGTCCCCTTCCCAGACCACAGACCAGACCAGATCTCCAGGTGGTATGGGAAGAGGAAAGTTGAGGTAAGAGGGAGTGGCAACTGGGACACTCAGGCCTGGACCACACCCAAAGCTCAGGGGACACCAGCCAGCTTCTTATAGGCTTAGTACCCTCTTGGGGGAAAACAGGAGTAGTCTCATTAATACCCTCCCAGCCTGGGGGCTGCAGATAGCACTAACCAGTAATTACCTGTGTGGGCTGATGATCTGTTTAATCTCAAACTGGTAGCATTCCCTCCAACCTATATCCCAGCACCTGGATCACACTATTCCAACAGAATATAGGCAAAGAATGCAAGAAACAGCAACCAAAAGGTAAATGATGCATATAGTCAGGAATCACATAAGGCACTGCAAAAGCAGCTGGCAGTGATGTATTTGGACAAACAGTGTTGTGTATTATCTGTGCTCCAGCTTCCTGTTCTTTCGCATGAAAAGTCAAGCACCATTCATACACTGTATTGACTGGGCACCTGTCTGGGAATCATGGTGTTCCAGGTGTTGGAAGCAGAGAGCAGGGCATTGCAACCTCAGAACATGCCCTCCACACCCAAGGAGGGGCATTTGAGACTATTATTATCTTTAGCAATCCCACTAGTGAGTATATAGGAGACAATTATTAACTTGACGTGCCAGAGGCTGAGATCCTGGCCCTTCCAGGAACAGCAGGGAAAGCCGTCTCCTACAATAACTCCTGTGGGTAGCTCCCAGCAGGCACACCCTGGGGAGAGCAAGCTTGTAGGTGCTCACCCACTGGGTGCGCAGCTGTGCTCTGTCCCCACCACACTCTGGGAGTTCCCTTGAGTTGTTTCTTTTGCCAGCCTGCTGCTCTTATAAACGATTTCTGTCTCCCCACTCCCACCCCACCTGACCCTACTATACCTGCTTCAACTCAGGGTGGCAGCAGGGAGACACGGATTAAGGTAGTGGACATCTTTTGGAATTGGGGCATTTTAGTGCTTGGAGGGACCCAAGAGATCATTCAGCTCAGTGGCCCGAGGTGTAAAGTGTCTTTTTAAAAGCTGTGTGGCTTGTCGGTAAGGGATGAAGCAAGCTGCTGCTCTGCAAATCAGGCAAAGAATGTCCTCAGATTCCATTCCTTACCGCCAGAGTCGCCTATTTGCATTCTGCATTTAGGGATCCATGTCAGGATAAGCAGCAACAGATTTTCAGCTCTGTGCTGGCAATCCCAGACGACTCCCTCATCCTCAGACTACACTGACCTCTCCAAGCAAGCTGATGCTCTGGGGCTGCTGAGCTTCACCAGTAGTGTGCATTAAAGACACAGATGAATTTTAGCATTAACAAGTCAAAGTTAGAACCCAGGATCTGGGGCTCTCAGCCTCCAACCATCCGTGTATGTGAGGTATTGACCCTAGTTTTCAGTACATCGTAGAACATTTAGATAGCCTTTGGACCCATTGCAAGCTCTGACTAAGAGTTTAACATACAGTCTGGTTAAAATTAAGAACTTTACCCCCCCTCCCCAGCATTGTCTTCTTCAACAGAACAGACGATTGAATATTCATTTCTTTTTTCTTTTCTTTTCTTTCTTTTTCTTTTTTTTTTCCTTTTTTTCTTTTCTTGTTTTTTGAGATAGAGTCTCTCTCTGTCCCCCAGGCTAGAGTGCAGTGGTGTGAGCTTGGCTCACTGAAACCTCGGCCTCCTTGGTTGGAACAATTCTCCTTGCCTCAGCCTCCCAAGTAGCTGGGATTACAGGTGTGTGCCATCACACCTGGCTAACTTTTTTGCGTTTTTAGTAGAGATAGGGTTTTGCCATGTTGGTCAGGCTAGTCCTGAACTCCTGGTCTCAAGTAATCTGCCCACCTTGGCCTCTCAAACTGCTGGGATTACAGGTGTGAGTCGCTGCACCTGGCCCTGAATATTTATTTCTAAGGTTTCTGTTCAAATTGCCTGCTTGTGGGATGGGGTCCTGAACATAACCCTGATTCCACACAGCTGCTTCAACTCTGTCAGCTCTTCTGTTTGCTTCATGTTGCCCTCCTTCTCCTAGGACAGCTTCCTTCTCCATCTCCCACTCCCACTTTGCTCTTCCTTCTTAGGCAAAAATGACTCTAAAGCCCGTATCCCCAACCGCCTCCTTTATCTAATTCTCACATACCAAGCCAATATTTTCTCTGCCTTAAATCACCCCAGGGTCAAGTAGTGGACACTAGAGAACACCCCTAGGGCCCAGAGCCCACAAAAACTATTCACACCATCCAGTCCTAAACTTGTCCACCCTGCCTCGCCCAATGGTTCCCATGGAAACCACAGTAAAGGCTCTGGTCCCTGCCCCCGACCTTGTTCCTTCTGCCTCCCAACCAGAGACCAATGCTGGTTCTTCCTGATGTGGCCCTGCAGGGCACGGCGTGCCCTTCCTCTTGAGAACTGTAAGTAACAAGCTCTCCTTTCAAAGGTAGCTGTCTCTGCGGCTGTCACTTTCCCAAACCCGAATAAGGAAAAATCCCAGGCACACAGTAAAGACAGCAGGACCACACCCCAAATCAAGAGAAACTGCAAGAAAATTCCTCCTGGCCTCTCTACGTCCCATGCCACGAGGCTGCTTCTGCAATTCCCTCTGTTCATGGGAAACCCTCCGAGTCACTTGGGCATTACAAATACACTATGGGGTACCTGGTGATGTGGATCTTGGGAATCCTGCTTAATGTCTGTGCCCACCCCCCTTGTCTTCCTCTGGCATTGTGATCTGACTTATTTATGGGGCCAATCACTTGAAATATTGGGTGCAGCCGGCATTTCCAGACCATAGCAGACACAGGCCTCCCTGTCTGCTCCAGACAAGAGGGCAAGCATGGAAATCAACATTATGCCCCCTTGTAAATCAGTGCAGTTCCCCAGGATTCCCTTCTGGGCCCAAGAGGATTTTCTTAGGAAAAGCACTGATTCAGGCAAACATCCCAGAGTAAGGAGAACATGGCTTTCTTCTCCCTGTAAATTACTCCTCACCAAAGAAATCACTCCCCTAGTTTCCAGCTGAGCGAGCTGTAAATCCTGTGCAAGAGAAGGCAATTTATGGGGTGTTCTCTGATTCTTCCCACAGTAACAGACTGAAATATAAGGCACACACGTCAGGCTGGCTTTCACCATGTTGTCCTTGCCCTTAGGAACAGGCTTGGATTCATGAGACTTGAGACAAATCAGGCTGCAATTTCAGATCACAAGTGAGGTGGTGCTGACTCTTCCCATTCAGCAGGATGTCCTGGCTTTGATTTTAATGTGCCACCATAGCTCATTCTAGGAATGAATTGACTTGGCATGGGACCGGCCACGCAGAGAACTAACTGCAGCTAGCTGGGATGTGTTTGAAAGTGGGATGCCTCAGAGTGGGATAAACAAGTGTGTTTCTGAAGACCCTTTGCCAACCCACGGATGCCCACTCTTTCCATCAGCACCACAGACCCCTACATGTGGCAGCTCCAGTCTCCACCATGGCCAGGCGGATGCTTTGCTCCTATCAGTAACGAGCCCACTGTGTCTATCCTTCCAGGGGCTCCCTTACAAACACCTGATCACCCACCACCAGGAGCCCCCACATCGCTACCTGATCAGCACCTACGACGACCATTACAACCGGCATGGTTACAACCCGGGGCTGCCTCCACTCCGCACTTGGAATGGACAGAAGTTGCTGTGGCTGCCAGAGAAGTCTGACTTTCCCCTTCTTGGTACTTTTATAATTCAGAGTATTCCTCTGCGTTGGTCTGTAAAGTTGCGCAGACCAGCGGAGCTGTACCTGCCTCATACAGAAGGAGCCACACAGGTGACCCTGGCTCCAGGAGAGCAGCGGATGACATAGTAGGGGCTGAGTTCTATCGTACCCTCAGGGCTGCCTCCTGTCCTTTCCCTTTGACCTGGGGTAATCTTGGCTGTGTAATGAAGCCATCGCCTGTGCCCCATGGTGGTGGGCTTAGAGCGCAGGTGGCAGGGAGCAACATCCACGCATCCTTCTTCCCAGTCCTATTTACTACATGAATAATGACAATATTTCCCAGGTAGTGCCCCCTACTGCAATGATAACAAACACTGAGGAATTTCTGGCCTCGGGGAGTTGACATCCCGGGGGGAAACAGATAAGATGCCATTAAAAAGTAAGAACACTTAAGATCACATAGAAAATTTTAGACAGGAATGTGCGCTATGGAAAGAAAACAGGTAATGGAGAGAAAGTGAGGTGGTGAATTTGTGAACCTCCTTTGGTTCACAAATTCCTCCTTGGAAAAGTGAGGGATGGTCTTTGTTGAGGAGATAGAGTTGAGTTGGGAAGAAGGGAGCCATACAGGGATTGAGGGGGAGGGCATTCCAGAGGAAGGAACAGTAAATGAAAAAGTTCTAAGACAGGAATGGAGGAGGATCATGTAGGGGCTCATAGGGCACAGTGAAAGGAATGAAATTTGTCCTACCCACAATCCCAAGACTTGGAATGCATTTTTGTAGGAGAGTGCCTTGATCTGATTTACATTTCAAGCCATGTCCACCCTAATGAGGACACAGAGCAGTGCCAGCTCTTTGTGGTCCTACCTTTTGATGTAAAGGGACATAGGTCAGAGGATGAGCTGCTGGTTACTCTGCATTACTTTTGCATGGGATTCTTCTCAACATCACTCTCAATGCACACAGCTTCCTTCCCGACAGGGGTGGGGCAATTACTCAGGACCAGCGAGGCCGTGCACAACCAACCATGGGGCTGACTTTTCCAAGGCCCCCGTGGCAGAACCTGGTCTCCCCTGAGCACTTGGGATGCAGGTGCACCTTGAGACCGCCAGGGGCTGGCTGAACCAATGCTCTCTGCAAGGCTCCTTCCCTCTGGGGCTCTGCCAGCCTTGGTCCCTGACAGAGCAGCCTGGGAAAATCTCCAGGGCCCCTGCTGCCCAGTCTCATGGCCATTTAGAGCAAGACTCCTTCTGTAAGCCCCATTCAAATGGACCTTGGTTTCTCTTGCAGCTCCCCCTACAAACTATGGACTCCATGAGCAGCTCAAGCAGAGACAGCTCACAGCCAAGGCTGGCCTGAAGCAGAACACTTATGCTTCATCCTACCCCAGACCACCGTTGTGCGCTATGTCCTGGAGGGAGCATGCGATCCCGGTCCCTCCCCATCGCCTGCATCCTCTCCCACACTTCTGAGAGCTGCCACCCCAGTAGCAGCTCAGATAGAATCAACTGGAGACCACAGCATCACTGGACTTGCCAGACAACAAGTGGCGCAGATAAACTCAGAGTATGAGATCTGGCCCGTCAAAGGTGCTCTCAGAATCATCATCTGCATTTGGCAGTACCTGTCCCCTCCTCAAAACCCACAGGTTCCTTTCTTTTCCATCCCACAATTAAAGACCTTTGACACTATTGCAGGGCTATGTACGTGCACAAGACAGATTCAGACTGTCAGAGAAAACAGGAAGGGCCCTTAAGTTGCACCCTGTTGTTTCAGAGGAGGGGAAACTGAGGCCCGGAGAGGTAATGTGACTTGCAGAAGAGTCTACTCCCATGGAGGAAATTAATCTGATGATGAAACCCATCATGAAAACTCCACAGAATGACCGAATGTGGTTCCCAGGAGGGCAGTGCTGCAGAGCTGGCGATGGCAAAGGACCCCAGCTTGTCCGTCATTGCCGAGGCAGAGGAAGGCGTGCTCTGGCCCCGTGGGGCTCAGAAGAAGGGGAAGACACATTTCCTTTGTCTCTGAGCTCGCAAATCTTTGTGTGTGTTTTTTTTTGTTTTGTTTTGTTTTTGTTTTTTTGAGACGGAGTGTCGCTCTGTTGCCCAGGCTGGAGTCCCGTGGCACGATCTCGGCTCACTGCAACCTCCGCCTCCAGGGTTCAAGGGATTCTTCTGCCTCAGCCTCCTGAGTAGCTGGGACTACAGGTGCTCACCACTACGCCCGGCTAATTTTTGTATTTTTAGTAGAGACAGGGTTTCACCATGTTGGCCAGGCTGGTCTCAAACTCCTGACCTCGTGATCCGCCCTCCTCGGCCTCCCAAAGCGCTGAGATTAGCAGACGTGAGCCACCGCACCTGGCTGAGCTCTCAAATCTTTATGAGCCTGGGCAGAGGGGAGAACCTCTGGTGAGTGATTTGGGAGAGAGGGTGGATCTCCTAGCAGAAGAACTCAGGCATGGTCCTTGCCCAGGACAGGGGTCCACAAGTGTGCATGCTCAGTGCTGTCACAGGGCTGCCTCTTTGAAGAAATGCCAGCAGACACCTTTGGCCCTCTGCATGCTTGGCTCATGGGCACAGGTGCGTTTTGTCAGTGATTTTGTACTACAGACCAATAATATGACTCCCAGTTTGGGAGCCTGAGTCTCCGCCATTGTTTTCACAGGACACCTGCTGGCCTCAGGCTACCTACCTTAGGGTCACTTTGGCACCTACTAAGTTCCTTCCTTAGTCATCCAAGTGTCCATGTAAGGACGCTGTCTTCCATCCCAACTGAAAATCAGAGCCTGGCACAGGCTAAGACCTCTATGTTTGCTGGATGAGTGAATGACAGGAGTTGAACAAATGAGTTGAATGAATGAATGACAGGAGGAGGAGCCAGGGGGTGCAGAAAGGTTGCTGCAGGAGACAGCTGTGGGATGGAGTGGAGCTGGCTGTCCTCACATCTCCAACATCCAGCCATTCTATTGAGCATCCATTGAGTCATGTCTGGGCCAGGCCCTGACCTCACAGAGCCTCAGTCCAGCAGTCAGGGAGGAGCATGAGGTAAATGGCTGCAGGACAGAGAGGTGCTGCAGCTGGAGGCCCTGGGGGACAGTGAGGGATTGGCCCTGGGGGACAGCGAGGGATTGCGGGGAGTGAGGGAGACCCAGGATATGCTAAGCAGGGGTGTTCAATCTTTTGGCTTCCCTGGGCTACATTGGAAGAAGAATTGTCTTGGGCCACACATAAAAAAAATGAACACTGGCTGGGCGCAGTGGCTCATGCCTGTAATTCCAGCATTTTGGGAGGCCTATACGGGCGGATCACCTGAGGTCAGGAGTTTGTGACTAGCCTGTCTAGCACAGTGAAACACTGTCTCTATTAAAAATACAAAAATGAGCTGGGCACAGTGATCCATGCCTGTAATCCCAGCTACTCCGGAGGCTGAGGCAGCAGAATCGCTTGAACCCGGGAGGTGGAGGTTGCAGTGAGCCGAGATGGTACCACTGCACTCCAGCCTTGGCGACAGAGTGAGACTCCATCCCAAAAACAACAACAACAACAACAACAACAACAACAAAACTTACACTAACAATAGCTGATGAGTTAAAAAAAAAATTGCATTAAAAAAACCCATAATGTTTTAAGTAAGTTTACAAATTTATGTTGGGCCACATTCAGCCTGCAGGCGGAGGGTTGGACAAGCTTGTGCGAAAGTAAAGGATGTCATGAGAGCAATGGGCAGGGGTTGACGGGTGATGAATGAAGACTTGGCTTGCCTTGGTAGGGCCATGGAGAATCTGGTAGGTCAAGGCCAGAAAGCTGAGGGAGATTACCCAACTGAAGGGACAGGTGGGGAGGGAAGAGAGGGTGGTTTGGACCATGGGGGCAGCACGTGTGAAGTCTCTGACTTGGGAAGAAGCTGAGCAGGTTCCTTAAAAGTCCAGAAAGACCGTGTGTTGGTCTCCTATTGCTGCTGGAACAAAATACCACAAACTCAGTGCCCTAAAGCAACACATGTTTATTTGACAGTTCTTATTATAAATGTGAATAAATGCACATTTATTCAGAATATCACAAGCTCAGTGCTTCAAAACAACACACATTTATCCTCTTGCAGTTCTCTTATGGGTAAGAGTCTACAGTGGTCCCCAGGGCTCGTTGCTTCTAGAGGGTCTGGGGTGAATTGTTTCCTTGTCTTTTCCAGCTTCTAGGGCACATCACCGCTCCCATCTGATGGCGCCATCAGCTTTTCGAGAGCCAGCAGTGCAGCCTCTTCTTTCCTCTCTGTCTCCCCTTACAAGGATCCCTGTGACTACACTGTGCTCCCTGGATAACCCAAGATAACCCCCTTCTCAAGATCCTTAATTTAATCACACCTATAAAATTCCTTCTGTATCTAAACTAACATAGTCACAGGTTCCAGAATGAGGATATGGACATTCTAGGAGGGACAAGAGAGAAGAGTTCTGTGCACTTGACACCTGCTCAGTCACTTACCCCCCCCCGCCCCCAATGCATCTGGTCCTTTCTAGGCAGCTGGGATGGTCAAGGGGCAGGGGCAGGCGGAATCCGATGAGGGCCACAGACTGTGACTGCCCTCACCTGGTCAGCACTGATTCACCTTCCACCCACACACATTAAAAAGTCACTGTGAATGTGAGAGTGACTAGAAACTCTTGAGCCGGAGTATTGTGTTCAAGGTCAACAATGCAACCAGATCCACAAGATGGGGTGGACAACCAATAGCAGAGGCTCCAGTTGACCAGGGCGGAGGCTCTCCCCAGCTGTTCCCAAAGGAAAATCAAGCCGGTGAGAGTCTATTTCCTACAGCCCTGCTTCAACCCAACCAGTGGTTCTCAACCGCGAGCCACATCAGCTTCACCTGGGGGGCTTGTTGAAACACAGATGCTAGGCCCACCCCCTGAGCTTCGGAATCAGAAGGTCTCAGGTGGGGCTGAGAAGCTGGAATTCTAATGAGTTCCCACGGGAAGCTGGCGCTGCTGGCCTGGGGACTGAACTTTGGCAACCACGCCACTAGGCTGAGCTAGTCTAATTCTTTTTTGTTTTTTAATTAATTTAGTTGTGTTGATATGTAATAGTTGTACATACTTTTGAGATACATGTGACCATATGATACATTTATATAATCAAATCAGAATAATTGGGATATCCACCACCTTAAATATTTCTTTTCTTTACACTAAGAACATTCCAATTATTCTCTTCTAGCTATTTTGAAATGTACACCAGGTCGGGCGCAGTGGCTCACGCCTGTAATCCCAGCACTTTGGGAGGCTGAGATGGGTGGATCATGAGGTCGAGATCGAGACCATCCTGGCTAACACGGTGAAACCCCGTCTCTACTAAAAATACAAAAAAAAATTAGCTGGGCGTGGGTGGTGGGCGCCTGTAGTCCCAGCTACTCGGGAGGCTGAGGCAGGAGAATGGCATGAACCCAGGAGGCAGAGCTTGCAGTGAGCCGAGATCACGCCACTGCACTCCAGCCTGGGTGACGGAGCGAGACTCTGTCTCAAAAAACAAACAAACAAACAAAAAGAAATGTACACCTAATGTTAACTATAGTATCCCCACTGATCTATCAAACTCCAGTTGTTATTTCTTCTAAGTGTATATTTGTATCCATCAACCAACCTCTGTTCACCCATCCCCCTCACCCAACTGTTTTCCCCTCTCTGGTAACCACCACTTTATTCTCTATCATCATGATATCCACTTTTTAAGCTCCCACGTATAATGCATGAGAACATGCATTATTTGTCTTTCTGTGCTTGGATTATTTTACATAATGACATTATTTTACATAATGATTATTTGAATATACTGACCTCCAGTTCCATCCATATTGCTGAAAATGACAAAATTTCATTTTTAATGGCTGAATGTTTCATTGTATAGCTATATGTACCACATTTTCTTTATCCATTAATCCATTCATGGACACTTAAGTTGATTTCATGTTTGGGATATTGTAAATAGTACTGCAATAAACATGGTTGTGCAGAAATCTCTTTGATATACTGATTTTCTTTCTTTTGGATATATGCCCAGTAGTGGGATTCCTGGATCATATGGTAGTTTTAGTTTTTGGAGAACTTCCATGCAGTTTCTATAGGGGCTATACTAATTAATTTACATTTCCATCAACAAAGTACAAGAGTTCTCCTTCATATACTCATGGGCATCTGTTATTTCTTGTCATTTTGATAAAAGCCATTCTAACTGGGATAAGATGACATGTCATTGTGGTTCTGATTTGCATTTCTCTGATGATTAGTGATATTGAGCATTTTTTCATAAATCTGTTGGCCATTTGTATGCTATCTTTTGAGAACTTTTGCCCATTTAAAAATTGGATTGGATCATTTGATTTCTTCCCATTGACTTGTTTGAGCTCCTTGCATATTCTAGTTATTAATCCCTTGTCAGATGGATAGCTTGTAAAAATGTCCTCCCATTCTGTGGGTTATCTCTTCACTTTGATTGTTTCTGTTGCTGTGCAGAAGAAGCTTTTTAGCTTGATGTAACCCCATTTGTCTATTTTTGCTTCAGTTACCTATGCTTTTGAGGGCTTACACAAAATATCTCTACCTCAACCAATGTTCTGGAGCATTTTTTCAAGTTTTTCTCCTGGTTTCATAATTTCAGGTCTTAGTCTTACACAAAATATCTTTGCCCCAGTCAATGTTTTGGAGTATTTTTTCAAGTTTTTCTTCTGGCTTCATAATTTCAGGTCTTATATTTAAGACTTTAAACTACTTTGCTTTTTTTTTTTTTTTTTTGAGATGGAGTCTCACTCTGTCACCAGGCTGGAGGGCAGTGGTGCGATCTTGGCTCGCTGCAACCTCCACCTCATGGGTTCAAGCAGTTCTCTTGCCTCAGCCTCCTGAGTAGCTGGGACTACAGGCACGTGCTGCCATGCCCAGCTAATTTTTGTATTTTTAGTAGAGACTGGGTTTCACCATGTTGGCCAGGATGGTCTCGATCTTCTGACCTCATGATCTGCCCACCTCAGCCTCCCAAAGTGGTGGGATTACAGGCGGAAGCCACTGCACCAGCCCAAGACTTTAAACCACTTTGACTTGATTTTTTATACAGTGAAAGATAGGGATTGATTTCCATTCTGCACATGGGTATCCAGATTTTCCAGCACCATTGATGGATGAGACTGTCATTTCCCAGTTGTATACGGGCTTACTGCCTTTGTCAAAAATGAGTTGGCTGCAAATGTGTGAATTTATATCTGAATCTGCTATTCTGTTCCATTGGTTTATACGTCTATTTTTATGCCAGTATCATGCTGATTGGGTTACTATAGGTTTGTAGTATATTTGGAAGCCAGGTAGTGTGATGCCTCCAGCTTTGTTCTTTTTGGTCAGGATGGCTTTGGCTATTCAGGGTCTGCTGAGGTTCCATATAAAAATTTTAGAATTATTTTTGCTATTTCTATGAAGAATGTCATTGGTATTTTGATAGGAATTGCACTGAATTTGTAAATTGCTTTGGGTAGCATTTCCATTTTAACGATATTAATTCTTCCTATCTATGAGCATAAAATACCCTTCCATTTTTTCTAGTATCCTCTTCAATTTCTTTCACCAATGTTTTATAGTTTTCCTTGTATTAATCTTTCACATCTGTGGTTAAATAAATTCCTAGGTGTTTTATATCCTTTGTAGCTATTGATAATGGAAGGGATTTCTTGATTTCTTTAACAGTCTTTAAGGTTGTTTGCTGTTGGCATATATGAATGCTATCGATTTTTGTATGTTGACTTTGTATCCTACAATTTTACTGAAACAGACTTTTTGCTAAAGTCTTTAGGTTTTTATAAATATAAGATCATGTCATCTGCATACAAGGTTAATTTGACTTCTTCCTTTCCAACTAGGATGCCCTTTATTTCTTTCTCTTGCCTTATTGCTCTTCCCAGGACTTCCAGTATTATGTTGAAAAAAAGAGGATGTTTGCATGTGTGTTGATCAGGGATACTGGCCTGTAGTTTTCTTTTCTGGTTGTGTCCTTGTCTGGTTTTGGTATCAGAGTAATGCTGGCAGCCTGTGTATTTCTATTTTATTTGTAAAATTTCTTTAGAATAACAGATTGTGCAGTGAAAATAAACATAGTAAACATTAGACCTGATGCTCTGGACCCCCGCTCTCGCACAAGCCTCTGGCTGTGGAATTTTATTACAAAGCATTAAAATAAACAGCACATTGGCAGGGACTAGGACAAATGCTGGATGAAATGCGACAGAAGGAAGCCAATGACCCCAGGTCCCAGATGAGTGGAAAGGAGGCTTTTATCAGCTGGGAGCTATGGGAGAACCCCAGGCCCAGTGGGCATTGCTGCAATGACCTCATGGTATGTTTGTGTGTATGTGTGGGTGACCACCTAGAAAGTCACAGCTCTCCAGGATGAGCTGGCCCCATAGCAGAGAAAAGTAAAACTCCCATATCCCTGGCAGGACAAATCTCCCAGGAGTTCAGCAAGAAGACTTGGGATCTCTGGACAGGAGGGCACTTGGTAAAATCCCTCATTTGAGGTTGATGTGAAAAGTTGAACTCAAGATCCTGAGGCCTTATGTCCTTCTAACTCCCAACAGGGCTCCTGCTGAGCCAGCCCTGACTCCCAGATGCAAGAGCCCAGGGAGGAGTTGGGAGAGAGGAAAACCTGCTGGGACCTGAGGGCATGGAAGGAGTCCTGGATATTTCTCCCGATGATGCCTCTCCTACTCTCAAGTTCCTCTGGCCCTGGAGCTTCCAGGGACCCCTGCATCCTTTCCTTCCTGCAGCCCTGCCTTTGCCAAAGCTCCATGCATTTGCCTCCAAGTGGGTCCCCAACCCCAGGCTCTGGGAGCTGTGAAGAGGCTCAGGGTTCCTGCAGTCTGCAGGAGGAAACCTTGCTCTAAATGGACCTGTGTGGGTTCTGGGATCCCTTCCTGCACAGGGCCACCTGCAGGTCCCACAGATGTATCTTCCCTAGAAGAGCCAATGGGGATGGGCGAGGACCCCAAACCTGCTCCCAAACCCCACATCCAAAGGAGAGAGAGGGATCACCTGAAGCACAGACCAGGGATTGGGTCCTGGCCCCACCGTCTCCTCCTGATCCCAGAGGCCAGGGGTGTGGCCACAGGCACCCCACCAACTCCTCATACACCCCCAACTCAAGATGAACAAACTCCTCCAGACTCCCTGGCCCACCCCAACTTAAAGGAAGTAGGAGAATTCTCCAAGGGGGAGAAGACACTGGCTGCCTCTGCAGTGTTGTGCCCAGGAGGAAGATGACCAGTGTTCAAACTGCCTTGGCAAGTTGTTTCAAAAAAATAAAGTCCTTGGATTCTCAGTGTTTTGAATCACATTGCACTTAATAAATATTAGTTTTACTAATGTTTTCCACTTACCTGTCTGTTTATATTCAGCAGTGAGAGAGTTCTTAATATTCAACAAAAAGTGATTAAAGGACATGGGACATCTGTCATTTTCCCCATGGATTATTAAGATCACTCTGCACATTTCATCTTGCGCAGTCATTTTTTTCTGACCTGGGCTGCCGTGCTGAGCCACGTGTACTCTGTTGAGTTCATTTTCCAGATTCTTTGCTTTTTGTTTGTCTTCCTCAGTAGCACCCAGAATAGTAGATGGCACATCCCAGGCACTCAGTAAAGGTTTTTGAATGAATCAGGGAGAAAGGAAGGAGAGGAAGGCACTGCGTGTTGGGGGGGTCACATGTGCCAGAATATTCCTTGAAAACTTGACCCAGAGTCTCCCCTCCAGGCCCTCGTGATGCTCCTCAGCACTGGACATGGCAGGATTTTTCTGACCAAGAATCAATGTGCACCTTCTCCTTCCACAAGGAGGTGCTAGGCAGGCTGATGGGCCCTGGTTTGACTTCCATGCCCCAAGGCATTCCTCTGGCTTGCAGGAGGAGATTTGGGTCTCTTGGATGACAGGGACTCTGGGCCTGACTCCGTTCTGCCTCATTCCCTCCTGAAAAGCCTAATCCTCCCTGTTCCATGAGGCTGTGATGAGCGAGGAGACAGAAATGCACAATTTTCAGAGAGCATCCCTTCCCCTGGCCACACGCCAAGGCTGCTTCCCTCTGACCTGTCCCTTGTGTTTGCATTCAGGATGGACGCTCACCACCTGCTCTCCCTCCTCAGGACTCCTCACTGGCCTGACTCTGTGCTCCTGGGGCAGGGTGGGGCAGCCCCTGGAACCTCATGCAGACCAGGGCACACAAACGGCCTTGGGAACTCAGTGTCATATCCAGGCCCCAGTCCCCCCAGGGTCTCAGACACAAGTCTGCAGCTGTTCAGGGACACGGCTCTGTGAGAGCCAGAGAACCCGGCCCCTGCCCTGCTGCCACTTCCCTCCTCCTCCCTTATTCCAGCCTCATCAGTTCCTCTGGCCACTCACTCCCTGACTTGGCTTTGCTCTTTCCTTTAGTTCCTCTGGCCACTCACTCCCTGACTTGGCTTTGCTCTTTCCTTTAGTTCCTCTGGCTCTGTCCAGCCTGCAGTGAGTCCCAAGAACATCCCCCACCCCCAGGGTGCTATGAGCACCTCCCTAGCATCAACTGTCTGCTCTGAGGGTGACCCTCTCCTCAGATCCTTATTGGAGGAAAAAAAGGAGCAGCCCCTGGTAGGGCAAGAAGTGACCTGACTCAGACATAAAACACACTTATCACATCCCAGGTGCAGCCTTGTCAGCTCTCAGGCTGGGCCAGGGGAGCCTGGAAAGGGAAGGTCCCTGCCCTGGAAACTCTCCCAGGGATTCCTATCAGCCTGGGACCCCTAGGAGAACCAGAGGAGTCAGGTCTTCCTCTGCAAGCCAGGCAAGATCACCCTGCAACAGTCCCAGGTGCCTCTTTAGGTCCAGAGCAGCAGCTGAGGAGCTCCCTGCTTTGTGCCTTGCAATGTTCACCAGAATACCTCAGTAGAACTTGGGGAGAATTCCTTCATTACTGCTGATGACAGGGAAAGGGTATCCATGCATCATAACCATGTTCCAAGGTCCAGGAGAGATGGGCTGATGTTCCTGAGATGCAGAGAGGGTGGGCTGCCCTGACCCTTTCCAGGCTCCCCTGGCCCAGCCTTAGAGCTGAAAAGGCTGCACCTGGAGAGGAAAACAGAAGCTCAGAAATATTCTAGAGACCCTGAGCAAGGGCCTGGGGGAAACTTTGAGATCCCAGTGGGGAATTCCATGAGTGGGGAAGGGGTCAGGTGGTTCCTTGAGATGAACTGCGAAGGCTGCTCTGACCTGGGCAGCAGACAAGCACCTTGAGAAGAACAGGTGACAGGATATGGTAGAAAAGCCCCCAAGTGCAGGATTCTCACTGGGGTCCTGGGGGTGGTGCAAGCCTCCCTGAATTGGGTAGGAAGGAAAAGCCTGTCAATCAGTTCTTTCTAACATTTAGGTTATTGAACCCCTTGGGAGATCCTCTGAGCCCTCACCTGAGGGATCTGCCAATCATTTGCTGTCTGAACATGGGCAGGTTCCTCTCCCTGGCCGAGTCTCAGGGTCACCAGGTTAAAAATGCGGAAAAGAGCAACATACCTTAGGTTCACTGGGAGGGAGAGGTGAGGTCTCTGTGAGGGAGAGCTGGGTGAAAAGTACCAGCCCCTGCTGTGCCTCGTGGATACTCAGTCAACAGGGACGCTCACGACCATCCTTGGTGCTGAGCTCACCGTCAGCCTCAGGTTCACAAAGCAAGGGGCTGGGAAGTAAAAGCCTCACTGAATACATTTCAGTTTCACTTGATTGCACACATAAGGCATTGATAGTGAGGTCAGAAATGTGGAGAGAAAACATTTCCAGAAAGATTCCGAGATGGAGAATATCCTTTGAAGAACTCCAGCTTTGGTGGCCAGTGGCATCTCAGAGCTGTTTGGGTGGCACAAAAAACGAGAGAGAAAGGTCTGGAGGATTCTCTGGGGTGGGGGAGGTTCTTGCTACTTTGTATCCCAAAACATCAGAAAAATCACGGTGTGATTCTGCCCAGGATGGGAGCCATCCCTAAGCTTACAGAGCTTGCAATATGATACGGAGCTCTGGGTTTTGTGGGGAAATGTGCACTGTGCTTAAAGACAGAAAAACTGAGTTCTCTTATTTTGTTTCTCTCTCTTTTTTTTTTTTTTGAGACAAGGTCTCACTCTGTTGGGTTTCCCTCTGTTGAGACAAGGTCTCACTCTGTTGGGTTTCTCTCTGTTGAGACAAGGTCTCACTCTAGGCTGGAGTGCAGCAGCACGATCATGGCTCACTGCAGTACTGACCTCCTGGGCTCAGGGAATCCTCCCATCTCAGCTTATGGGGTCACTGGGAATACAGGTGCACATGACCATGCCCAGGTAGATTTTGTATTTTTTTTTTTTTAATAGAGACAGTGTTTCACCATGTTACCCAGGCAGGTCTCAAACTCCTGGACTCCAGTGACCACTGTGCCTGGCCTGAGTTTTCTTCATATGCCTAATGTTGTTGTTCTGATCAGAATCTCTATGTTCAATATTAGGGACAAGAGAGGACTTTAAGGATGAGAAAACATTAATGATAAAAATATACTCGGAAAGGGGCTGATGGGATTGATGAGGATGAAGGGCCTTGGGAAATGCCTGGGCCTGAGGGTTGCTGGGAAAGGTTCCACTGTGGGAAGATCCCTGAGTCTAAAGGAAAGGTTTCCAGACCATAGCGCCATGACAGGGAGACATGGACCCTTGTGCATTTCTCCCCCACGTCCTTCAGAGCCCACAGCTTCCACCCTCTGTGGCTTCCAGCTTGGGGGAGTCTCCCTTCCCAGGCCTGGCCACTGTGCTGCTGTCTGGCTTCTGCCCCAGCTCACAATCTCAGATTCAATCTCCCCAAGCTGGTTTTCTGAGGGGTGCCCATCATTTTTGTGAGTAAACACACTTTACCTTCTAGAGGGTACCAAGACTGTATCTCGTCCCATGCCCTCAAAGACAATATTGTGTTTTGAGTCTGCAGTGTCTCTTTTGTAATTATTTCCTTTTTACTTTTTGAATTCAATCTAAATGGAGTCTTTCAATCCTTCCGTCTCCTCCCCCACAAAATACCCACCATGTTTTATGCTGTCTTGGTTCCTTCCCAGGGTCCCATTAGAACACCCAGTCCCATCCTGCCCAGCCCCCACCTCACTTTGTAATTTTGGCTTAATTTCCTCCGGAGAAGCCTGGACCTTCGTCTTGAGATCAATCACACCCTCAGTGGTTCCCCTCTGCCACCTGAATGGGCATATGATCTACCATGTTAGAAAGCATAAATCCAAGGTGACCACTGGATACACAGATATTTATTCTGCTTTCTGAGGGATGAAATTACTGTCTTCTTAGAGCTGTTTTAGCTCTGAGATATTTTGATAATGTTTATGTGGCCAAAGATCCCCCAACAAAGATACCTTCAGGTTTTGTTTTTTCTGTCAAATGCCAGAAACAGATTCAACCCTTTCCTGCATCACTATGAAGCTCTCATGTCAGTCAAACTCCATCAGTGTTTGTGGAATAAAGGAATGAATGAGTTGTGGACTTTCACCCTATTATTTATACTTTCACTTTCATAAACGTCTATCTGATCCAATCAATTAATCAGAAGAAAGTCGCAAACTCAGTCAGGATTAACTGGGTGGAACTTCAGAATCTAATCAGACATCATTTTCTGATTGGAAGTTGGTTGTTGAGATGGGGAGGGTGTGGTTAGAAAGGTCCAGAAAAGCTCCCAAAGGTGCACAGGAGAGACCCAAAGCCCTGACACCTGGAGCTACTGCTTGGTTCTCTGAGAGGCTGCAGCACCCTGCAAACTGAGTCCAGATCTGGTAAGTCACCACCTCCTTAGGGTCAAGCCCATCTGATCTGCAGCCAGCCAGTCAGGGAGGTTGACATGCAGCCCAAGGTGGCAGAGAGAATTTTCTTGTCTGTTTTCAGATGAACAGATTTAGGCTTTGATTTTTCCTCTAAATGTAGTTTTGTCTTCATCCCCCAAAATTTGATTTGTGCTTGGTTTTTGTCATTTCAAAATTCTTATCGAAGCATTTTTTTTTTAACTAGAGATATTAAAAAGTTACAACTGGTTGAATTTTTATTTCACGACATTTGAAATTATTTGTTTTTGTGCCCTTAAATTACAGTTCATAGATTTGGTGGCATTGTGATTTTACATGTTAGGACTTCATTTTTACTAAAACCTTAAAGATATTCCATAAACCATTCTCAAGAGTGGAGTCTTTGTTCTGAACATGGGATCAATTTTTTTCCCCTAGATGCCATCCCAAAGTGGGTCATTGTGAGTCTGTAAGAGATCAACATTGGAATCTTCATCTGAGAGTTAGTGTTTTTATCTCTAACTTTCACAGCTCTAGAACACTCTCATGCTGTTTTTACAATTTCTTGTTACAATTTTTCAAAATAAAAAATAATGGCACTGATTCCAAGGAGTCCCTTTAGTCTTCTGCAAGCATGTTAATTGTGGGAACTGAGAATGTAGGCTATGTGGGGCCACAGGACATTCTCGTTCCCATTGTTTTAGGGTAGTAAGTGACAAGAAATATTTTCTCAAAAAGGTGGAGCTTAGCTTTCAGGATTCTCAGCAATGCTTCCCGGTGTTACTGAGATTTAGCGCAGTAATGGTTGAAAATGAATGGGCCAGTGGTCACCTTGCCTTTCCTCATTGTTTGGAAGACATTCTTCACGGTACCAGCAGGGGCAGAATTACGGATTTGTGTCCAGAAAGTGCAGAGTGGAATTGGGGTGAACTAATTACCTTTCCACCTCTACGAGAGCAATGATATTGGCACTAGGAGATGATGAAGTGATGTGATTTGCCATAAGAATGATGTTTTTTTCTCTAGATTCATCAGGATGAGCCTCCAGGCCCCACCCAGACTCCTGGAGCTGGCTGAGCAGAGTCTGCTGAGGGACCGGGCCTTGGCCATCCCCACCCTGGAGGAGCTGCCCCGGGACCTCTTTCCCTCACTGTTCATGGGGGCCTTTACCAGGAGATGCTGCGAGACCCTGAAAACTATGGTCCAGGCCTGGCCCTTCACCTGCCTTCCTCTAGGTTCCTTGATGAAGTCGTGTAATCTAGAGACCTTTCGAGCTGTGCTAGAGGGGCTTGATGCACTGCTTGCCCAGAAGGTTCGCCCCAGGTGAGGTGACCCAGCTGGCCAGGTGGGGAGGGCCCAGGCATCCAGGGTAGGGTTAGCTGGGTCAGAAGGAGTGGGAGGCCCAAGGGTGGCCCAGAGACTTCTGATGTGGCTGGGGAGGAAGCTCAGAGAGGCCTTGGCCATTGTCCAGCTCCTCTGGGAAAGGACTGCTCACCATGCAGGGTCCACTGAAGGATCAGGAACCTGCCTCCTGCCAGTGGCAATTGAAGGCACTAGCAGTGGGGACCAGGCAGGTTTCAAGGAGAAAGAGGGATGGAGAAAAGACAGAGTGGGAGAAGCAGCAGGGAAGAGTCGCTGATGTCTGGGATGTGGATAAAAGCTCAAATCCTTCCTAAATTTGGAGCCTCTCTTCTCTTTTACCCAAAGGCGGTGGAAACTTCAAGTGCTGGACTTGCGGAACGTGGATGAGAACTTCTGGGGCATATGGTCTGGAGTTTCTGCAACCTCCCCAGAGGCCCTGAGTAAGAGACGAACAGCAGGGAACTGTCTAAGGCCAGGTGGGCAGCAGCCCTTGACAGTGATCCTAGACCTTTGCTTCAAGAATGGGACGCTGGATGAATGCCTCACCCACTTCTTAGAGTGGGGCAATCGGAGAAAAGGCTTACTGCACGTGTGTTGCAAGGAGCTGCAGATTTTTGGAATAGCCATCCACAGGATCACAGAGGTCCTGAACATGGTGGAGCTAGACTGTATCCAGGAGGTGGAAGTGTGCTGCCCCTGGGAGCTGTCCATTCTTATAAGGTTTGCCCCTTACCTGGGCCAGATGAGGAATCTCCGCAAACTTGTTCTCTTCAACATCCATGTCTCTGCCTGCATTCCCCTAGACAGGAAGGAGCAGTTTGTCACCTGGTTCACCTCTCAGTTCCTCAAGCTGGACTACTTCCAGAAGCTTTACATGCACTCTGTCTCTTTCCTCGAAGGCCACCTGGACCAGCTGCTCAGGTGAGGAAGGATGGTGAGCTTTCTCTGCAGACCACAGCAGAGCCTTTCTTTATTATTGTAAACACCAGGGGGTATCTACTGTGAGCCAGCTTGTGAGGAGATAACAGCGAAGGGGACACTAGAATGTCCATGCATTGTCCTGTTGGCAGCTCTGTCCTGAAATAGGTATCACGCATCCATCCCAATAAGCCAGCGGGATCTCCTGGGCTAGATGCTATAGAGAGGCTGTCATGCTAGGAAGCTACTGCAGGGTTTAGATCTAGTGAGGGTGCATTTGTGAATTCCTCCCGAGGATGTGTGTCTAAGTTAAGATGATGGGAAATGGGGAGTTGAAGAGGGCACTAAAGAAGAGAATGTCCATCACACCCCTCCATTTTAAAATATGAGGTCTGTCCTCATCTGCCTAGTGAACAGGTAAAATCCTGTCTCTCCCTCTGTCAGTAAAATGTTTTGAGCTCCAAAACATGATGGAATAGAGGGTGAGGGAGCAGGAGTGAAGAATGGTGAAAGTGATAGATGGTTTGCTGATGGTACGGGCATGTCAGGGTCCCCTGCAGCCTGGCCACCCCAACTGAGGTTGCGGGATCTTGCCTGGGTTTGTCATTTATGCTTGTGTCTCCATTGGGCTCCTGTGGCCCAGAGATGTGGTTTTCTACCTGACAGATGAGGAAAGGGAGCGTTAGAGTTCATGGACTTGACCCAGTCACCCGAGTGATGGTGAAGGATTGAGCCTTGATTGGGTCTGCCCTGAATGAGCAGTCTCCATTCCCACACACCAGGTGCTAACTATCCTCAGATAAGCAGAGCAGCCTTGGGTTGTGAAAAGTGTCATCTCTCACCTTGAGGTCTTCCCCACCACTCCCCTCTAACTCCTTCTTGTTCTCTCCCAGGTGTCTCCAGGCCCCCTTGGAGACAGTTGTAATGAACGACTGCCTGCTGTCAGAGTCGGACTTGAAGCATTTCTCTTGGTGCCCGAGCATCCGTCAGCTAAAAGAGCTGGACCTGAGGGGCATCGCACTGACCCATTTCAGCCCTGAGCCCCTCGCAGTTCTGCTGGAGCAAGTTGAGGCCACCCTGCAGACCCTGGACTTAGAGGACTGTGGGATCGTGGATTCCCAACTCAGCGCCATCCTGCCTGCCCTGAGCCGCTGCTCCCAGCTCAGCACCTTCAGCTTCTGTGGGAACCTCATCTCCATGGCCGCCCTGGAGAACCTGCTGCGCCACACCGTTGGGCTGAGCAAGCTAAGCCTGGAGCTGTATCCTGCTCCTCTGGAGAGTTATGATGCCCAGGGTGCTCTCTGCTGGGGGAGATTTGCTGAACTTGGGGCTGAGCTGATGAAGACACTGAGGGACTTAAGGCAGCCCAAGATCATTGTGTTCAGCACCGTCCCCTGCCCTCGCTGTGGCATCAGGGCCTCCTATGACTTGGAGCCCAGTCACTGCCTCTGTTGAATGCCTGCCATCAGGGTGGGTATATTTAAAGCTTTCTTCTGGTCATTTGGGAGCTGAAACCTAGGCCATGAGTGTATGTTAAAGGGAGCACAGACCCATCGTTTCAGAAGCCTGCTCAGTGTGAATGAGAAAGGAAAGGGGATGCAGGAGGGGTGGGACTGGGGGAAAAGTTGAGTTGGAGTTGATAGGAGCTTTAGAGACCTTTGTCCCAGAGAATCAGAAATGGGAATCTGAATTGCTAGAATGAGAATCAGGTAGGAGAGACACATGAGAGAGTTACCCCTGCATGGATGATTGTAAAGAAACAGTCAGAAATAAAGGGAAGCTGAGTGGAAACTGTCTGGTGTCCTCCATGATTGCTTCACCTGGCTTAACAATTTTAACCTAAGGAATCAATCTCAAGTTACTCATAGGGGACAAAAGGCACTAAGTTCTCCAAAATTAATGAGGTTCAGCCCAAGGAAATAAAGGCATCAAAATGGAATGCGATCGTTTTGCTCAATTCCTTTTTTTAAAATTTCTCTCTGGGCATCTGTCTATTTAATGGGTTAATATATGTGAGATGCACTTACAGGGCCTGGACCATTCTAGGTGGGCAGTGAGGGTCAGTCACTGAAGTTCAGTCCCTTCTTCATGGGGCCCTCACTTTTGTCCAGATGCCTAGACCCTGTTTACTCCTGATGGGTGGATTCAGAACGCTCAGTTGCTGACCATTACCTGTGCTGGGAAAGGATTTCATTGCACAAGGTGTGGCCTCTGCCCTGGAAGGGGAGCTCCACACTGTGTATGAGCAGGAGCCTCAGGGCAACACCAGCCCATGCCTGTTCTCATGGAGGGTAGTGACCCTTGCAATATTAAAATAGTTGTGGCCAATAAAGACATCCAAATTCCCTTTTTGGGAAAATGCTTAAATTATACGGGCATATAATACATTTTAAACATTTCTAGCCCACATTTAACAAACATTTTATCCTTTTGGGGAGCTAGGTCATATTGATGAGATTTTCCCATAACACTTGCCTTCTCTCCCTATCAAGGAAGACTAGTGCAGTGTGTTTTGGTATCACACATCATCAGAGGGAGGATAATGATCAAGTGCCTGTGGGTGATGAGCGACCTTCGCTGTACTGAGGGACCCTACACAAAAGGCTCCCGAGTGTGGGACCCTGCTGAGGACTCAGGGGCTGGTGCTGTTGGGCAGGAAACTGAGGAAAGAGCCTCAATTTTCCTGTAGAATGAGAATGATTATACCCACCAGCCTATGGGACCCTCTTAGGACACAGTGAGATGGTACACGGTTATGACTTGGAGTGGGGCCTTTCATACAGTAAAAGCTTAATACGTGCATCCTGTCTTTCTTTTTTCCTCCTAATAAAAGTCTCAGCATTCTTCATCCTTCAATCTCACCTCCTATTCCTCATAACAGGGAGGCAGTAGGGACCCAGGGAATGCAATGGGACTCAGCTTCTACACGCCGCCACCACTTAATCATGATTCCTGTAAACAGCAGGACCTCAACAACTAGCAAAGAATGGGGTGGGCAGTGCAGGACTGAATTCATCTCTAGTGATAATGAAGTAAAAATTTCCAATCCACGGGACTCATGTGCCATCTGCTGTAATTTAGTTAGACCATCTGGTGTAATTTAGTGATGAAAGCAGGAGTATATTAAGTGATACTTCCAAAAATCTGCTATTATGTAAATGAATAGTGACACTATTCATTTGTTGGCTATTCTAAATAATTGGTCATGTTGCCCCAATACCCCTTAAAGTCAGAGGTAATCCAAGGACTTTCCCCAATTGGGGAAGATTTAATAGAACAAGGACTTACAATTCCTTGTCCCAATCCATGTAACACTTCCATCCTGCCAGATATAAAACCTAACTGACAAGGTTAATGATTTGTGCAAGACTTACATGCAATAAAGAACATTGTAATAGTGAGATATACTGTGGCTTCACATGAAATATCTTGTTATGTAAGGTGACTACAGACTCTAAATGGTACCCAGTGAGAGATTTCTCCTCTGCCTTCCTTAGTATTCCAGTTGATGAGGAGAGCCAATACTTGTTGGCCTTTACTTGAAAAATTCAGCAACACACCTGGGTTGTAACGCCACAGGGGTTCACTGCAGTCCCATCATATTTCTCTCAGGGATAACACCAGGACCTGTTAACCTTACCATTCCCTAGAAATTCCACTCTCATTCAATATACAGTACATGTGCGGTTATGTTCTCTTACCAAGGGACACTCTAATAGATTCCATTTATCTTTTAGAGCAGTTAGCTTACAAGGGCCCTAAGACCTCCATGAAAACTTTTCCATTCTCTAGAGAAAAGGTCCTTACTTAGGCCATAATCCAAGTGCAGGGAAAGCTTCCATCTCATCTGAAATAATAAAGACAATCCACGGTTTCCCTAGTCCCGTAACAATGAGGAGGTTCCCTTTTACATGTGAGACATTGTAGCTGTTGGTTCCCAAATTTCTCTCTGCTAGCATCATTGTAATGAACTCACAAAAAAACTTTGTCCCAGTGCGCTTGCCATGGGAAGATAATTATGAACAATCTGGCTTTACAACAACCTGTAGCTTAGGACTCCCAAATTATATAATATATTTGGGTATTTGTCACCTGAAATCTAATGTTGAACTGTAAATGTTGGAGGTGGGGCCTGGTGGGAGGTTCCTGGATCATGGGATGGATTTCTCATGAATGGTTTAGCACCAGCCCCTTGGTGCTGTCCTCGAGATAGTGAGTGAGTTCTCATGAGATCTGGTTGCTTAAAGTGTGTGGCAGTTCCCCTGGCCCTTGCTCTTGGTTTTGCCATGTGAGATGCCGACTCCTGCTTTGCCTTCTGCCATGATTGACAGCTTCCTGAGGCCTCCCCAGAAGCCTGTGGGGTTGCTTATTACATAGCCTGCAGAACCCTTAGCCAGTGAAATTTCTTTCTCTCTCTTTCTTGCTTTCTTTCTCTTTCTTTCTTTCCTTCTTTCTTTCTTTCTTTTCTCTTTCTCTTCCTTCCTTCTTTCTCTCTCTCTTTCTTTCTTTCCTTCCTTCCTTCCTCCTTCTTTCTTTCTTCCTTCTTTCTTTCCTCCTTCCTTCTTTCTTTCTCTTTCCTCCTTCTTTCTTTCCTCCTTCCTTCCTTTTTTCTTTCCTCCTTCCTTCTTTCTTTCTTTGTTTCCTCTTTCCTTCTTTCTTTCTTTTATTCTTTCTTTCTTTTTCTTTTTCCTTCCTTTCTTTCTTCCCTCCCATCCTTCCTTCCTTTCTTCCTTCTTTCTTTCTTCCTTTCTTTCTTTCTACCTTTCTTTCTTTGTTTCCTTCTTTCTCTCTTGCTCTCTCTCTCCCCTCCCTCCCTCTCTCCCTTCCTTCCTTCCTTCTTTCCTCATTCCTTCTTTCTTTCTCTTTCCTCCTTCCTTCTTTCTTTCCTCTTTCCTTCTTTCTTTCCTCCTTCCTTCTTTCTTTCTTCCTCTCCTTCTTTCTTTCTTTCCTCCTTCCTTCTTTCTTTCCTCTCCTTCTTTCTTTCTTTTCTCCTTTCTTTCTTTCTCTTTCTCTTTGCTTTCCTTCTTTTGCTTTCTTTCTTTCTTTCCTTCTTTCCTCCTTCCTTCCTTCTTTCTTTCCTCATTCCTTCTTTCTTTCTCTTTCCTCCTTCCTTCTTTCTTTCCTCTTTCCTTCTTTCTTTCCTTCTTCCTTCTTTCTTTCCTCTCCTTCTTTCTTTTCTCCTTCCTTCCTTTTCTTTCTTTCTTTCTTTCCTTCTTTTTCTTTCTTTCTTTCTCTTTCTTCTTTTTCTTTCTTTTTCCTTCCTTCCTTCTCTCCCTCCCTTCCTTCCTTCCTTCCTTCCTTCCCTCTTTTCCTTTTCTTTTTTTTTAGGCGGAGTTTCGCTCTTGTCGCCCAGGTTGGAGTGCAATGGTGCGATCTTTGCTCACTGCAACCTCCACCTCCCAGTTTCAAGCGATTCTCCTGCCTTAGCCTCCCTAGTAGCTGGGATTACAGGCATGTGCTCCCACACCTGGCTAATTTTGTATTTTTAGTGGAGATGGGGTTTCTCCATGTTGGTCAGGCTGATCCACCGTGCCCAGCCTCTCTTTTTTTTTTTCTTTTCTTTTCTTCTTCGTTCTTCCTTCCTTTCTTCCTTTCTTCCTTCCTTTCTTTTCTTTCTTTCTTTCTTTCTTTCTTTCTTTCTTTCTTTCTTTCTTTCTTTTTCTCTCTCTCTCTCTCTCTCCCTTTCTTTCCGTTTCCTTCTTTCTTTCTCTCTCTCTCCCCTCCCTCCCTCCCTTCCTTCTTTCCTCCCTCCCTTCCTTTTTTTGAGACAAGGTTTCACTCTGTTGACCAGGCTGGAGTGCAGTGGCACAATGATAGCTCACTGGAGCCTCAAACTCCTGGGCTCAGTTGATCCTCCCACCTACACTTCTTGGGCAGCTGGGACTACAGGTGCACACCACCATGCCTGGCTAATTTTTTGTATGTATATTTTTTAGAGACAGAGTTTTTCATGTTGCCCAGGCAGGTCTCAAACTTCTGTACTCTAGTAATCTCCTGCCTTGGCCTCCCAAAGTGCTGAGATTACAGACAGGAGCCACCACGCATGGCCTGAGTTTTCTTTGTATGCCTAATGATATTGCTTTAATCAGAATCTCTCTGTCCAATATTAGGGGCAGGAGAGGTCTTTAAGGATGAGAGAACATTAATTATCAAAATATACTGGGGAAGGGGCTGATGGGATTGATGAGGATGAAGGGTCCTGGGAAATACCTGGGGCTGAGGGTTGCCTGGGAAATGTCCCAATGTGGGAAGATCCCTGAGTCTAAAAGAAAGGTTTCCAGACCGTAGTGCCATGGCAGGGAGACATGGACCTTTGTTCACTTTCTCCCACATCCTGCAGCGTCCACAGCTTCCACCCTGCATGGCTTCCAGCTTGGGAAAGTCTTCCTTCCCAGGTCTGGCCACATTGCTTCTCTCTGGCCTCTGCCCTGGTTCACATTCTCAGATACCATCTTCCCAGGCTGATTTTCTGAGGTGAGCCCATCATTTTGGGGAGTAAACACGCTTTCCCTTCTAGTAGGGGCCAAGACTGTATCTGCCTCCTCTGCCCTCAAAGACAATGTTGTGTTTGAAGAGTCTGCACTGTCTCTTTTGTAATTATTCCCTTTTTAATTTTTAAACTCAATCTAGACAGAGTCTTTCAATCCTTCTGTCTAGGTGCCCCCAAAATATCCACCATGTTTCATGCCGTCTTGGTTCCTTCTCAGGGTTCTATTAGAACACCCGGTCCCATCCTGCCCAGCCCCCACCTCACTTTGTCATTCTGTCCTGATTTCCCTCAGCGAAGCTTTGACCTTAGTCTTGTGATCAATCACACCCTCAGTGGTTCCCCTCTTCAACCTGAACCCACATATGACCTGCCATGTTATAAAACATAAAACCCAGGTGACCGTTTGATAACGGAGCTTTTTATTCTGTTTTCTTAGGGTTGACATCACGGTCTTTTTAAAGCTGTCGTAACTGTTTGTCTTAATGAAACGTTTTGAAAATTTTGATGTGGCCATAGATTCTCCCATAAAGATATCATCAGGCTTTCTTTTTTCTTTCTAATGTCAGGAACAGATTAAACCCTTCCGTGTCACTATTAAGGTCACATATATCAAACTTCATCAGTGTTTGGGGAATAAATGAATTAATGAGTTTTGGACTTTCACCCTGTTATTTATTCTTTCACTTTCATGAATGCATATCTAATTTAATCAATGAATCAGAAGAAAGTGGGAAACTCAATCAGGAATAACTGGTTGGAACTCAGTGAGTACTGAGCCTCGATTGGGACCGCACTGAAGGAGCAGAGTCTTCATTCCTACACCCTGCATGCTGACTATCCTCAGATGAGCAGAGCAGCCCTGGGTTGTGGAGAGCATCAACTCTCACCCTGAAGTCATCCAACCACTCTCCTCTAACTCCTTCTTGTTCTCTCCCAGGTGTCTCCAGGCCCCCTTGGAGATGGTTGTCGTGACCGACTGCCTGCTGTCAGAGTCAGACTTGAAGCATCTCTCTTGGTGCCCAAGCATCCGTCAGTTAAAGGAGCTGGACCTGAGGGGCATCACACTGACCCATTTCAGCCCTGAGCCCCTCGCAGTTCTTCTAGAGCAAGCTGATGCCACCCTGCAGACCCTGGACTTAGAGGACTGTGGGATCGTGGATTCCCAACTCAGCACCATCCTGCCTGCCCTGAGCCGCTGCTCCCAGCTCAGCACCTTCAGCTTCTGTGGGAACCTCATCTCCATGGCTGCCCTGGAGAACCTGCTGCGCCAGACTGTCAGGCTGAGCAAGCTAAGCCTGGAGCTGTATCCTGCTCCTCTGGAGAGTTATGACGCACAGGGTGCTCTCTGCTGGGGGAGATTTGCTGAACCTGGGGCTGAGCTGATGAAGACACTGAGGGACTTAAGGCAGTCCAAGATCTTTGTGTTCAGCACTGTCCCCTGCCCTCGCTGTGGCATCAGGGCCTCCTATGACCTGGAGCCCAGTCACCACCTCTGTTGAATGCCTGCTGTCAGGGTGGATTTATTTAAAGCTTTCTTCTGGTCATTTGGGAACTGAATCCTAGGCCATGACTCTATGTTAAAGGGAGCACAGACCCGTCGTTTCAGATACCTGCTCAGTGTGAATGGGAAGGGAACGAGGATGCAGGAGGGGCAGGACTGGGGGAAAAGTTGACCTGGAGTCAATGGGATCCTTAGAGCCCTGTGTCCCAGAGAATCAGAAATGGGAATCTGAATTGCTAGAGTGAGAATCAGGTAGGAGAGACACATGAGAGGGTTACCCCCGCACGGATGGTTGTAAAAAAACAGTCAGAAATAAAAGGAATCTGAGTGGAAACTGTCTGGTGTCCTCCATGATTGCTTAACCTGGCTTAACAATGTAAACCTAAGGAGTCTTAAGTTACTGATAGGGGAAAGAAGGCACTGATTTGCCTGTGACAAGGAGGTTCAGCTCCCAGAAATCAAGCCATCAAAATGGAATTTGATCATTTGGATCAATTCCCTCCTTTTCTTACTTCTCTCTGGGCATCTGTTACCTTCTTGCTATTCTCTGTGACTACTTAGTGGGTTAATACACATGAGACACACACAGGGCCTGGACCATTCTAAGTGGAAAGTGAGTGTCAGCCACTGAAGATCAGCCCCTTCTCAGTGGCCCTCACTTCTGTCCAGATGCCAAGACCCTACTGACTCCTAATGGGCTGATCCAGATCCCTCAGTTCCTGACCACTACCTGTGCTGGGAAAGGACTTCACTGCCCAAGGTGTGGCCCCTGCCCTGGAAGGGGAGCTCCACACTTTATGAGCAGGAGCCTCAGGGCATCACCAAACCCATGCCTGTCCTCATGGTGGGTAGCGGCCCTTGCTGAATTAAAGGAGTTGTGGCCAATAAAGACATCCAAATTCCCTTTTAGCAAAATGCTTACATTATGTAGGCATATAATACCTATAATATGGATGAAGGACCTTTTCTTAACACCTCCCCTTTCTCCCTGTCAAGGAAGACTAGTGCATCATATTTGGAATCACACAACCTCAGAGGGTGGAGAACGATCAAGTGCCTGTGGGTAATTAGTGACCTTTCCTGTGCTGAGGGATCCTACACAAAGGGCACCTAGATGTAGAACCCTGCTGAGGACTCAGGGGCTGGTGCTGCTGGGCACGAAACAGCCAAGAGGTTCAGTTTCCCTGTAAAATGAAGATGATGATGTCACCACCCTATGAGACTGTTGTAGGACCCAATGAGATGGTGTACGGTCAGGACTTGGAATGGGGCCTGGAATGGGGCCAGGACTTGGAATGAATAGCTCAATACATACATCTTGTTATATTTTTTCCCCTCCTAATAGAAGTCTCAGCATTCTTCATCTTTCAACCTCACCTTCCATTCCTGAAAACAGGGAGGCAGCAGGAACCCAGGGCAGGCAATGGGACTCAGCTTCTACAAGCCACCACTACTTAAACGTGATTCCCCCAAACAGCAGAGCCTCAGCAGCCAGCAGAGGTTGGGATGGGCGGGGCAGGACTGAGTTCATCTCTAGTGATCATGAGACAAAAATTTCCAACCCATGAGACTCATGTGCCATCTGCTGGTTGGTCAGACCATCTGGTGTAATTTATTGATGCAAACAGGATGATATTGAGTGGTATCTCCAAAAATCTGCTGTTATGTAAATGTTTATAGAGAATAAATACTTATTTGTGATTTACATATAACTCATTTTAAGATTCAAATTGAAATTTTAACATATAACAGGAATTTAGTGTTTTAAAGTATGTAGTGCAATATTTTAAAAATGCTTAATGTGGTTTTGAGTCTCAAATGAAATGACACCTTCAAAACTAATTTTAAAGATCAATGAATAAGAATTGCTCTTACTTACAGATACTTAAATGTATCCAATTTTGGAGCTGGAAGGAAGTAGTGCAATATTTTTAGGGAAATATGATTTATTTTCTTGGAGCAGTTATAAGGTCACAGTGAAGTTGAGCAGAAAGTAGATCGTTCCCACATACTCCATGACCCCACACTAGCGCAGACTCCTGAAGGATCAACATCCTGCCCCAGCATGGTCTATTTGTTCCAATGCATGAATGACATGAACCATCCTTATCACCCAAAGTTCATAAGTAACATTAAGGGTTCACAGTTGGTGTTGCATATTCTATGAACTCTGATGAATTGATAATGACATGTATTCACCCTTATAGCATCACACAGAGTAGCTTCCGTGCCCTAAAAGATCATCTGTTCTCTTTCTATCCATCCCACTCTACCCTGACTCCTGGCAACCCCTGGGCTTTCTACTGTGTCCATAGATTTGCCTTTTCCAGAATGTCATGTGGCCTTTTCATGTTGGCTTCTTCCACTTGGTTATGTGCATTTAAGTTTCCTCTGTGTCTTTTAGAACTTAATAATTTACAATGTCAGGATGTGCCACAGTTTATTCATCCATTTATCTGCTGAAGAACACGTTGGTCCCTATTAAGTTTTGTCTATTGTGAATGCAGTGGTTAAAAACATCCAGGTTTTAGGTTTTCTCATTTGGGTAAATGCCAAGGAGCGTGGCTGCTGGACCACGTGCCTAGGTTGTGTTTGATAATGATTTTTTTCCTTGACAACCTCATCTGGTAGACAGAGATTGCTTCTTTAAGGGTAGGGACTGTGTCTCTGTCATCCTGTGGTCCCACAGCAGAGCATGGAGCCTGGCAGGTGGCTGTGAATGCTTATTGACCACATAGTTCTTAGAAATCTGTATCATCAGTTTACAGCCACTACAATGCAAATGTCGGGCAGTCCACGTGAGCTGCCACCAATAACATAAACACGTTGAATATGGAGGAAATCGCCCTCCTGATGCCGTGGTCACTTCCTGTGTGTCACGGCAGTGCCGTCATCACATGGATGAACTTCATCTGTTTTTTACAGATTTTCCCCCACGTAATACAGGACACAGTCTTTAAACATAGAGTGACCAGGGTTCCTGACTGTCACTGGCCTGAGTCTGTCCCCTTGGAACTAAGGTTCCTCATAACTGCACTTACCTACCACAGGTGTCCCTGTAAGCACCACTAGAGGGCGAGCATCTTCACCAAATCTGATAGAGCCATGTATTCCGACCTGAATGCCTCCCTGCTAGGCAGGGGTCCTCAGAGAAATCTTCTATCGGGTCTGCATGGAGGGAACTGAAAGACTCTTCTCAAACCCAGGACCAACAAAGAGATTCCCTGCAAGGTCCTAATTGGAGAGCCAGGACAGGGACTGGGAGGGAACTGGGAAGCAAAGGCCCCTCTGTCCCTAAACCTGGAACTGATGGAGAGGGTCCCCTCCAGAAACGGTTTGGAGAGAACCAGCTGGGAAGAATTAAGGTCTCTGAGATCTTCCACCTAAGAGCTGGAATCTGATTTCAGGAAGACTTACCCGAGGCCTTCCCCTGGCACCACTGAGAAGAGCTCCTGGGGCTCTTGCCAGTGCAGGATGCGTTGGTTCCGGAGGCGGCAGGAAGAGATCGGAGGTCCCATTTCGCTTATAACAGCGATGATGTCCACTAAAAATCATGGGTCTATAGATTTAGAAAAAGGGAGCATAATTTCTTGTAAAGGCTTACAACCTGCAGGCTGGGAAATGGGCCTCCAGGCAGGACCTGAGACAAGCGCTTGGAAGGAGGGAAGGTGACCCAGGAATCTATGCTGAACGTGCTGGCTGCCAAGTGTGCATATTCACCAGGTTATTGGAGCAGCTGTGAAAATTCACAGGGTGGGGGATGCATGCATGTATAGTAAGCAAACATGCCTGTCACATACGCCCCAGGTTCAGTCTGTGGTTGAGGCTTTACATTTAAATGCATTATAATTAGGTTCTCTACATCCAAAGGTGAAGTTGGGACATGAAGGTCCCCAATTCCTATCTAAAGGGCCTGGGGAGTCACCTCCTACAAACCACAAAGTCCCCTCAGAGGGAGTTTATTTAACCCTATATAAAGTGGCTTGAGGCCAAGAGCAGTGGCTCACACCTATAATCCCAGCACTTTGGGAGGCCGAGGTGGGCAGATCACCTGAGGTCGGGAGTTCGAGACCAGCCTGACCAACATGGAGAAACACCATCTCTACTAAAAATGCAAAATTACCTGGGCATGGTGGCGCATGCCTGTAATCCCAGCTACTCGGGAGGCTGAGGCATGAGAATCACTTGAACCCGGGAGGCGGGGGTTGTGGTGAGTCGAGATCACACCATTGCACTGCAACATGGGCAACAATAGCAAAACTCATCTCAAAATAAATAAATAAATAAATAAATAAATAAAATAAAGTGGCTTGTTTTCCAGCCTGACTCTGGCATATCATCACATGACAGATAAGACAGGAAATCAAAAGATTTTAACCCCAAATACATTTCTTGGCCATATTTTGAATTAGAACTGCACAGCTGTCTCTTGTGGGGAAAAAGCTACATTCTGTCAAGATTTCCCTTTCCCTTTTCCACTCAGTGGGCAGCCTCTGTCAATTGGCCAGAACTAGTCCATGGTTCGGAGTGTCTCATCAGGGGAAAGTTACTGAAGTGAGTCCCCTGTCCATTCACAGCTGCAGTCCTGGCTTGTGGAGTAGGGGTCAGCTGGTCTGCCTCTGGTGGCTGGTGAGCTGCAGTTGTTTTCATCTGGCTTATCTAGAGGCTGGTGCTGGTTGAGCTGCTGGGGAAAAGGAAAATGCTGTTGTAGTCAGAACATAGTTGAATCTTTCCATGAAGGGGTGCAGGACTTCACCCTTGCCTGGCATGGCCTAAGGTCCTATTTGTAGGTTGCTATCTTTTTGCCACACATAGTCTGTTCAGTGAGGCTTATGACCTCTGTTTTAGCATTAATGCTGCTTAGCTGTTGTGGCTAGACCACAAAAGGGAGGGGAGTCTGGCTGTAGCATCAGGTGGTTGGTTGAAATCAGCAACGGGGCAAGTCTTTTTTACCTCCTGTGTCCTCATGACCAACACCTCATATTTAAGGTTTCTCTGGGGTCCCCTTGGCCAAGAGGGAGTCCTTTCAGTTAGCTAGGGGGCTTAGGGTTTTATTTTTATTTCTCAAACTTCATTTGTTGTTTATACTTCTTTTCCTGAAGTAATATAGTACAGCATTCTCAATGTAAACCTTCTAATAGCAAGCATCTCCCCTGACTTTTCTTTTTTATTCCAGGCTCCTATCTAGAGGGCTCAGTTTAGAGAACCTTCCAGATTTTTTTGGAAGATTTCCTACATAATTCTATGGTCACATAGAGACATCTGATTCCATCTTCCCTTATGGATATGGTGTCTTCCTGTGGTGTTGATGATCATCTTGCTTTTATTCACTTACATGTAGATCTTAAAGATTCATCCTTATTCTTATTGACTTCCATACAATATTCCATACAATCGATGGTCCACAGCTTAACCCTTTGCCAGTTTTTCCATGTCTATGTTCTTCCAATTTGCTGCAATTACCAACCGTAAGGTCATAAACATCCTTGCACACACCAAAGCTGCTCTGTAGCTTCTCAATGTTGTCTCTCCACATCAATCCCGTCTCTTTGGAGTCACCAATTTCATTCTCTTAGATTGATCGTTTTCATCAACTTATAAATGGGCTCTCCACAATCTTCCTGTTAGAGAAAGAAACAAAAGGAAAGGAAAGAGAATGTTTGCCTCCATATTATTCTCTAGCTATCATTTCTTATCTTTGTCTTCATAGCAAACTTCTCTAAACAGTTCTCCACATTCCCTATCACTCTGTCCTAATCTCTCACATATTGTCACTTTAATTTTTGTTTACACTGTAAATAAAACACAAAAACACTTGAGGTCAGGTGTTGTGGCTCACTCCTGTAATCTCAGCCATTTTAGAGGGTGAGGTGGGAACACTGCTTGAGCCCAGGATTTCAAGACCAGCCTGGCAACAAGGCAAGAAATTAAAAAAACAAAAACCAAAACCCAGGCTTGGCATGGCACACCTGTAGTCCCAGCTACATGGGAGGCTGAGATAGGAGGATGCCTTGAGTTCGGGAGGTTGAGCCTGCAGTGAACCATGATCGTACCCCTGCACTCCAGCCTGGGCAATAGAGTGGAATGAGAGCTTGCCTTCAAAACAAAAACAGAAACACAAAGCCACATTAAAGTATACTGACTAATACCAAAAATATAGAGACACTCACACTCATTATTATATTTAAAATATTAATACTTTCTTTTTTTTAGAGAGATTTTTAAATCTATTGTAACTTTATAGATACAGACAACTCTTCATGGGTAACCCTCCCCTATTGCTGAAGCCCTGTCTCTTCCTTCTTGCACAGAGATAACCACTTTCTTCAGTTTATTATGTTATTGCCATCATGTTTTAAAGATATTCTTCATATATTTGTCTTTAAATAAAAGATATTACATTGGATGCTGATAAAATTTACATAATTGCCATCCTTCATATATCTTTCTTCAATGTTTATTCAGGAACAAGATGTTGGTTTTGAGATGGATGCATATTGATTCATTTAGATTTTAAAAATAAGTCATATTGTGCTATAATCTATTGGCAGTAAAAAATACACATTTCAAGAGTACAGTTTGATGAGTTTTAACATGTGTTTTTACTTGTGGAAGAATCACCACCCTCCAGACACAGCATGTTTTCATCACTCCCAGCAGGGCCAGAACAGAGACCTTGACTATTAGAAACGTGCAGAGGGAGACACCTCAGCTAAGAAGAGACCTGACTCAGACAGAAACAGACTCACTGCATTCCATGTGCAGCCTTGTCAGTTCTAAGGCTGGGCCAGGGGAGCCTGGGAAGGGATGGCTCCTGCACCAGGACACGTCCCAGGCTCTGCCATCAGCCTGGCACCCTTGGGAGAAGCAGAGGAGTCAGGTCTCCCTCTGCAAGCCAGGCAGCCTCACCAACCAGAAGTTCTGGGTGCCTCTTTAGGTCCAGAGCAGCAGCTGTGGAGCTCCCTGCTTTGTGCCTTGCTATGTTCACCAAAATAGCTCAATATACATTGGGGAAAATTTCCTAATTACTGCTTATTCCAGAGTAAGGGCCTGTCTGCATTGTGGCCATGTTCCAAAGTCCAGGAGAGATGGGCTGATGTCCTTGGGATGCATAAAGTGACACCAGCCCCATCAGGTTAGGCTGGGGGAGAAAACAGAGGCTCAGGAATATTCTAGAGAACTTGAGGAAGGGCCTCATAGGAGCTTTGGAATCCCAGTGTGGATTGTGGGACTGGAGAATAGGTCAGGACATTTCCTGAGATGGGCTTTGAAGGCTGCTCTGAGCTGGGCAGCGGATGAACACCTTGAGAAGAACAGGCGACAGGACATGGTAGAAAAGTTCCCAAGTGCAGGATTCTCGCTGGGGTCCTGGGGGTGTTTCTGGGCCCCCTGAAATAGGCAGGAAGGGAAAGTCTCTCAGTCAGTTCTTTTCAACATTTAGGTCATTGAACCCCTTGGGGGTTCCTCTGAGCCCCTCACCTGAAGGGTCTGCTAATCATTTGCTGCCAGAACATGGACAGGTTTCTCTGTCTGGCCAAGTCTCAGGTTTACCAGGTTAAAAATGGGGAAAATAGCAACATGCCTTAGATTCTCTGTGAAGGAGAGCTCCCGGATGAAAGGTACCAGTCATCTGTTGTGCCTCGTGGGTGCCCAGTCAACAGAGATTCTCACAACCATTCTTAGTGCTGAGCTCACCTTCAGCCTCAGGTTTACAAAGCAACAGCCTGGGAAGGAGAAGCCCCGTGCTCAGGTGATCCTCCCACCTCAACTTCTGGAGGAGATTGGCCTACAGGTGCACACTGCCACCCCCGGCTAATATTTTGTATTTTTATTAGAGACAGGGTTTCACCACATTGCCCATGTTCATCTCAAACTCCTGAGCTCTAGCACTCTGCCTGTCTCGGCTTTCCAAAGTGCTGAGACTGAGTTTTATTCCTTCCTTCCTCCCTCCCTCCCTCCCTCCCTCCTTCTCTTCCTTCCTTCATTCCTTCCTTCCTTCCGAGTCTTGCTCTGTCCCCAAGGCTGGAGTGCAGTGGTGCCATCTTGGCTCACTGCAACCTCTGCCTCCCGGGTTCAAATGATTCTCCTGCCTCAGCCTCCTGAATAGCTGGGATTACAGGCACCTGCCACAATGCTTAGCTAATTTTTTGTATTTTTAGTAGAGATGGAGTTTCACCGTATTAGCCCAGGATGGTCTTGATCTCCTGACCTCGTGATCCACCCACCTTGGCCTGCTAAAGTGCTGAGATTACAGGTGTGAGACACCGCTCCCGGCCCTGAGTTTTCTTTGTAGGCCTAATGGTGACACTCTGATAAGAATCTCTGTGTTCAATATTAGTGACAGGAAAGGACTCTAAGAAGGAGGAAACATAAATTATCAAACTAGAGTAGGAACGGAGTTGGTGAGATTAGGATTTGGATGAAGGGTCCTGGAAAATGACTGGGGCCAATGGTTGCTGGGAAATGTTCCACTGTGGGAAGATCCCAGAGTCTAAAGGAAAGGTTTCCAGATGATAGAACCATGACAGGGACATATGGACCCTGCTTCATTTCTCTCTCACATCCTGTAGAGCCCACAGTTTCTACCTGGGTGGCTTCCAGCTTGGGAAAGTCTCCCTTCCCAGGTCTGGCCCCAATCTTCTCTCTGGCCTCTGCTCCAGCTCACATTCTCAGATTCCATCTTTCCAAGCTGGTTTTCTGAGAGGAGCCCATCATTTTTGTGGGTAGACACACTTTACCTTCTAGTAGGGCCAAGACTGTACCTGCCTTGTGTTCTCTTAAAGCCAATGTTATGGTTTAAGAGTCTGCACTATCTCTTTTGATGATTCCGCTTTTAATTTCTGAACTCAATCTAGCCTGGGTGAGGTGGCTCAGGCTTGTAATCCTAGCACTTTGGGAGGCCAAGGTGGGCAGATCACTTGAGGTCAAGAGTTCAAGACCAGCCGGGCCAACATGGTGAAATCCTATCTCGACTAAAAATACGAAAATTAGTGGGGTTGGGTAGAGCACACCTGTAATCCCAGGTACTCGGGAGGCAGAGGTGGGAGAATCGCTTGAACCTGGAAGCTCGAGGCTTCAGTGAGCCAAAATCATGCCACTGCACTCCAGCCTGGATGACAGATCGAGGCCCTGTCTCAAAATCAATCAATCAATCAATAAACTCAATCTAGACAAAAGACTTTCAGTCCTGCCATCTAGATGCCCACAAGATAACTGCCATGTTTTATATTGTCTTGGTTCCTTTCCAGGGTCCCATTACAACACCTAGTCCCATTCTTCTCAGTCCCCACTTAGTCACTTTGTCCTGATTTCCTTCAGTGAAGCCTTGACTTTAGTCTTGAGATGGATCACATCCTCAGTGGTTCCTTTCTTCTACCTGAATGTGCATATGATCTGCTATGTTAGATAGCATAAAACCCTGGTGACCATTCAATATACACAGCTTTTTATTCTGTTTTCTTAGGAATGACATCACTATCTTCTTCAAGCTGTTTAACTCTGAAACGTTTTGATAATTTTGATGTGGCCAAACATCCTCCAATAAGGACACCTTCAGGTTTTGTTTTTTTCTGTCTAATATCAGGAACAGATTAACCCCTTCCCTGCATCACTATGAAAGTTATATATTAGCCAAACTTCATCAGTGTTTGGGGAATAAATGAACAAATGAGTTTTGGACTTTTACCCTATGATTGATTCTTTCACTTTCATAAATGTATCTGCACACTTTCATATCTGTACACTTGTCATGATTCTTTCACTTTCATAAATGTGTCTAATTCAATCAATTAGAAGAAAGCTGAAAACTCGATCAGGATTAACTGGGTGGAACTACAAGATCTAATCAGGTATCACTTTCTGACTGGAAGCTGGTGATTGAGAGGGGAAGGGTATGCTTAGAAAGGTCAGTAAAAGCTCCTGAGGGTACACAGAAGAGATGCACAGCCCGGGTGCCTGGAGGTACTGCTTGGTTCTCTGAGAGGTCCCAGAGCTCTGCAAAGTGAGTCCAGCTCTGGTAAGTCACCACCTTCGTAGGGTCATGCCCATCTGATCTGCAGCCAGCCAGTCAGGGATGGTGACACGCAGCCCAAGATGGCACAGAATATTTTCCTGTCTGTTTTGTCAGGTGAACAGATTTATGCTTTCATTTTTCCTCTAAATGTAGTTTTGTCTTCATCCCTCAAATTGTGATTTGTGCTTGGTTTCTGTCATTTTAAAATTCTTATTGAAACAGTTTTTTAAAAAAAAAGATATTAAAATGATGAGTTAGATGAATTTTTATTTCTTGACATTTGCAGTTATTTGTTTTTGTGACCTTCAATTACAGTCACAGACTTAGTGTTATTGTTAATTACAGATTTAGTGTTATTGTGATTCTCCAAGTGTGCTTTCATTTTCATAAAATCCTTAAAGATATCCCACACACCAATCTCAAGAGTACAGTTTTACTCTGATCATGGGATTTATCTTTACCCCTAGGATCCGTCCAAAAGTGGGTAATTGTGAATATGCAGAAGCAATGTGTATTGGAACCTTCATCTTAGAATGCTCTAGAATAGCATCATACCACTTTTACAGTTTCTGGATATTTATTTATTTATTTTTGATGGAGTTTCTCTTTTGTCACCCAGGCTGGAGTGTCCTGGTTTAATCTCCATCCACTGCAACCCCTGCCTCCTGGGTTCAAGCGATTTTCCTGCCTCAACCTCCTGAGTAGCAGGGGTTACAGGCACTCGCCATCATGCCCAGCTAATTTTTGTATTTTCAGTAGACACAGGGTTTCACCATGTTGGCCATGCTGGTCTCAAACTCCTGACCTCAGCTTTTACAGTTTCTGGTTAATCTTTTTCTTTTGTTCTGAGATGGAGTCTCACTCTGTCACCCAGGCTGGAGTGCAGGGCCCTGAGCTCGGCTCACTGAAAAATCTGCCTCCGGGGTTCAAGTGATAGTTCTTCCTCTGCCTCCAGAGTAGTTAGGATTACAGGACTACACCACCGCACCTGGCTAACATTTTAATTAATTAATTAAAAAAATTTTTTTTGAGACAGAGTCTAACTCGGTTGCCCAGGCTGGAGTGCAGTGGTGCGATCTTGGCTCACTGCACCCTCTGCCTTCTGGAGTCAAATGATTCGTACTTTTTTTATATTTAGTAGAGAAAGGGTTTCATTATGTAAGCCCGGCTGTTCTCAAACTCCTAACCTCAAGTGATCTGCCTGCCTTGGGGTGCTGGGATTACAGACATGAGCCACAGCACCCAGTCCTTCCTGGGTTGAAATTTTTCAAAATTAAAAATAATGGCATCGATTTTAGGGGATCCTTTTGGTGTTCCCCCAGCATGTGAATTGCGTGAACTGAAAATGTAGGCTATCTGGGGCCATAGGACACTCTCATTCTCATTGCTTTAGGGTGGTAAGTGACAAATGTTTCCTCAGAGGTAGAGCTTGGCTTTCAGGATCCTCAGTGACACTTCCCGGTGGTTCTGGGATTCAGTGGAGCAATGGATGAAAATTAATAAGCCAGTGGTCCCTTTGACCCCTCCCTCCTTGATGTTTGGAAGACATTCTTCCTGGTGCCACTAGAAGCAGAAATATAGACCTGTGGCCACCAAGTGCAGAGTGGAACTGGGGTAAAGTGGTAATTTTTCTACCTCTACCAGAGCAATGATATTGGCCCTAGGAGAAGATGCGGTGATCGTGTTTGGCCTGAGAGTGATGCATTTTCCCTGGATTTGTCTTCTGGAGTTTTTCCTTGCAGATCCATCAGGATGAGCATCCAGGTCCCACCCAGACTCCTGGAGCTGGCGGGGCAGAGCCTCCTGAGAGACAAGCCCTTGGCCATCTCTGCCGTGGAGGAGCTGCCCAGGGTGCTCTATCTCCCACTCTTCATGGAGGCCTTCAGCAGGAGACACTTCCAGACTCTGATGGTGATGGTGCAGGCCTGGCCCTTCACCCACCTCCCTCTGGGATTGCTGATGAAGACGCTTCATCTGGAGACCTTAAAAGCATTGCTGGAAGGGCTTCATATGCTGCTTACACGGAAGGTTCGCCCCAGGTGAGGTGACCCAGGAAGGCTGGTAGATGGGGCTCAGGTGCCCAGGGAAAGAACAGCAGGGTCTGGTGGAGAAGTAGCTCAAGGGTGGCCCAGAGTCTTCTGATGGTGCTGGTGAGGAAGCTCAGGGAGGCTTTGGCCATTGTCCAGATCCTCAGGGAGTGGATTGCTCACCATACAGGGTCCACTGTGGGAACAGAAAACTGCCTTTTCCCAGTGGAAGGTAAAGAGAATAGAAGTGGGGACCAGTCAGAATTGGAAGGGAAAAGGGACCAAGAAAAGACAGAAAGAACAGGGAGCACTGAGGACAGGAGCAGCTGATTTATGGGATGAGAATGAAAGCAAAGGTCAGGGATGGGTCCTTCTAAATTCTGAGCATCTTCTTTACTTTACCCACAGGAGGTGGAAACTTCATGTGCTGGATTTGCGGCACGTTGATGAGAATTTCTGGGCCATATGGTCTGGATCCAGGGCCCTGTCCTACTCCCCAGAGGCCATGAGTAAGATGCAGAGAGCAGAGGACTGTCCAAGGACAGGAGAGCACCAGCCCTTGAAGGTGCTCATAGACATCTGCCTCAAGGAAATACCCCAGGATGAATGCCTGAGTTACCTCTTCCAGTGGGTTTACCAATGGAGAGGTTTAGTACACCTGTGCTGCGGTAGTTTGGTGAATTATCTAACGCCGATTACATATCTCAGAAAGTCATTGAAAATAATCCACCTGAATAGTATTCAGGAGCTGGAAATTTGCAACATGTCCTGGCCACATCTGATAAGAAAGCTTCATTGTTACCTGAAGGAGATGAAGAATCTTCGCAAACTCGTTTTCTCCAGGTACCATCATTACACGTCAGACAATGACCTTGAGAAATGCTTAGTTGCCAAAATCAGCTCTGTGTTCCCCAGGCTGGAACACCTCCAGTTGCTTAAGATAAATATGGTCACATTCTTCAGCGGGTACCTCGAACAGCTGATCAGGTGAGAAAGGATCGTGCACTTTCTCTGCAGACCACAGTGCAGCCTTTTTTTTTGTTACAGCAAACACTAGAAGGCTTGTACTGTGTGCCAGCCAGTGGCGATGTCACAATGAAGGGGACACCAGAATGTCAACACATTGTCCCATTCAGTGCTCCATGTGGAGTGGCTCCAATAAAGGCAGCAGGGTCACCTGCGGTAGAGGCTAGAGAGGGACATCATGTACAAGCTAGTTAGTGGGGGTTTCAGCTCTACTGAGGGTGCACATGTGAATTTCTTGTTACAAAGTATGTTTCAAGTAGATATGATGTCAAAGATATAACAGAGGAGGGTATGAAAGGAAGGAAAGCACATCAAACCTGTGCATTTCACAGCAGAAGCTCTGTCCTCACCAGCTTAGTGATCATGAATGATCCTGTCTCTAATTTCCTGTCTGTAAAAGGTTGTTTTGAACTCCAGGAAAGTCAATTGACATGGGAAGTGCATGCTTCTGGGATGGCGGGTGAAGGAGTAGGCGTGAGAGTGGTAACAAATTTTAGGTGGTTTGCAGATGCAGGCATGTCAGGGATCCCCTGCCAGCAGGTAGCCCTAGCTGATGTCCCTAGACCTTGCTGAGTTGAGTTCTTTGTGCACATCTCCCACCGGGTACCTGTGGCCCAGAGATGAAGTTTTCTGCTAAAAGATGAAGCAAAAAGGCTTTAGAGATTTTGTGGCCTTGGACCAATTACACAAGCAATGGTGAAAGGGCTGAGGCTAAAATGGGACAGCCCCTGAATGATCGGAGTCCTCAACATGCAGCAACTTGCATGCCGACCATCATCAGATGGTGGGAACAAACTTGTATTTGGTTGAAGCCGGCATTTTCCTTGAGGTTATTCCCTACTACCTTCATCTAACTGGTACCATTGCCCAGAACTAACTTCTTGATCTCCCCAGGTGCCTCCAGATGCCCTTGGAGAACTTGTAATTAACTTGTGGCTACCTATTGGAAGAGGACTTGAAGTGTCTCTACCAGTACCCAAGACTCGGTTACCTAAAGCATCTGAATCTCAGCTTCGTGCTGCTGTTCCGCATCAGTCTTGAACCCCTCGGAGCTCTGCTAGAGAAAGTTGCGGCCACTCTCAAGACCCTCATCTTGGAGGACTGTCACATCCACTACTCCCAACTCAATGCCATCCTGCCTGGCCTGAGCCGCTGCTCCCAGCTCACCACCTTCTACTTTGGCAGAAATTGCATGTCTATGGACGCTCTGAAGGACCTGCTGCGCCACACCAGTGGGCTGAGCAAGTTAAGCCTGGAGACGTATCCTGCCCCTGAGGAGAGTTTGAATTCCTTGGTTGGTGTCGATTGGGAGATCTTCACCCCACTTCGGGCTGAGCTGATGTGTACACTGAGGGAAGTCAGGCAGCCCAAGAGGATCTTCATTGGTCCCACCCCCTGCCCTTCCTGTGGCTCATCACCGTCTGAGGAACTGGAGCTCCATCTTTGCTGCTAGGGAAGGCGTGCCTAGTCAGGTAGATACACCTGAAGTTCTCTTCCAGGCACTTGGACACTAAAATCTAGTGTGTAGGTGCAAGTTATTTTTCTATTTTCTTATTCCCATTTTTAATAATTCCAAAATTTTTATTAAAAAAATTTGAGACAGTGTTTCACTATGTTGCCCCAGCTGGTCTCAAAGTGCTGGGTGCATGGTATTCTCCTGCCTCGGCCTCCTGATGTGCTGGGATTACATGCATGAGCGACTGTGCCCAGGCCACGTGTACAACTTAAAGGAAGCACAGAGCTCTGTTTCAGACAGGTGCTCAGTGTGAGGGAAAGAAACATAACAGCAGGGGGCAAGACTGGAGGAAAATGTTGAGGTGGAGTCAATGAGACCTTCAGGGACCTGTGTCCTACAGAGTCAGAAAGAGAAGCTAAAGTTCTACAGTGATGAGAATGTTATCCCTGCAAGGATGGTCACCAAGAGATATCAGAAATAGAGAACCTCAATGAAAACTTTCTGGTGTTCTCTGTGATTGATTTACTTGTTTTAGGGATTTATACATCAGAAGTCTGTAGTTATTGAGTTACTCATGGAAAAATAACGAGGCACTAATTTGTCTGTGATTGAGGTTCAGCTGCGGAACATCATAGCAACCAAATAAAATTAGACCATTTTGAGTAATTCCCACCCATTCTTGTTCTTTTTTTTCATTATTTTTTTTTACTTTTAGAGACAAAAATCTCGCTTTGTCATTCATGCTGGAGTGCAGTGGTGCAATCTGGGATCACTGCAATCCTTTCCTTCGGGGCTCAAGTGATTCTCATGCTTCAACCACTCAAGTAGCTGGGAGTACAGGCACGTGCCACCAAGCCTGCTAATTTTTGTACTTTTAGTAGAGATGGGGTTTTGCCATGTTGACCAGGCTGGTCTTGAGTTCCTGGCTTTGAGTGATCCGCCAACCTTGGCCTCCCAAAGTGCTGGGATTACAGGTGTGCGAGTGGTCTGCACCCAGCCTTTACTTCTCTTTAGTCATCTGATTTTCATACTTTTTCGCCTGTGGTGAGCAGCTCTGTCGGGCACAAAGGCACGGGTAGAAAGGGGCCCTGAGGAGAAGATGGGCTTGGGGTGGTGCCGTGCTTGCACATGAAGTGTGGTTGTCAGGTTCAGAAGGCAGAGTTGGGGCCATGCTCCAGGGCCCCGAGTTGGGAAGCAGAAATGGCACCAAGTTCAATGACCTGGCCAGCTATGCATCAACTGTGTGCCCACCCTGCTAACAGTATCAAGTTCCTAGGTCTAAAAAGAAGTTCTGTGTGAATCCTCCTGAGGCTGCGTTTCCAAGATCTGCCCCCAATAGGTGTGACCACAGAGCCTGACGCTTCCGATTGCTGGGCCTGTGGACCATGATCCACTCCTAAAGGCACCACCTCTTGGCAGGGTTGTGAGGCCAGGCCTGTGCCCCATGTCCCTGAGGCAGCCAGCTGTGCCACCCATACCCTCTCATGGCTAAACAGGATCTGCTCCCAGGTCTGCAGTCTCCACCACAGCCTCGACCTCACTCCCCACTGTGTGCTGTTAGCATGCAAGCTCCTGGACCAAAGTGCAGTTGGGGTTCATTAAACCAGGAGCTTCAGATTTGTTTGTGCAGGGTTGGCCAGAGCTGCTGTGAACCTGCATCTCTCCTGTCACCTCTGCGGGGAAACACAGAGAGAGGGCAAAGCCGAGGCTGCACACACTTCAGAGCTGATGGGAGCCTGGAACAAGAGGGAGTCCTGGTCCTCCTGAGTTGGCAGGGCAGTAGCTCCAAAGGCACAACTGAAGTTGCCCAGGTTGCAGTTATCAAACAAGGTCCCCCAGTGCTCTCGAGGGCCCAGGAGCTCCCCCGTTCCCCCTGTTCTATTGCTCAATAAAGGTCCTCTTTATCTTGCTCACTCTCTACTTGTCTGCATATTTCATTCCTCCTGGTCACAAGACAAGAACTCCAGACCCGCCTAATAGTGAGGCTAAAAGAGCAGTAACACAAACAAAGCTGAAACATGCCCCTTGCTCACCAAATTGTAGGTGAAGAGAAAAAGAGAAGAGCTACTACTCTTTCAGGAGCCCAGATGTGGGAGCTTCCTGAGCCAGGGCTGTGATTCCCTTTTGGTGGTTCTGCAGTTCCTGGCATTTCCAAGATTTCGGACAACACCGTGTACTCCAGTGACAACCATGGAAACTGCTTGAGCTGTGCCTCGTTCATTTGCAGCCTTGCAGAAATCTGGCACCCGTGCTGGCACCTGGAGTTGTCCACCCCACTGCTGCAGCAGCCAGGGACTGTGCAAAGTGGCCAGACTCCCTGCTCACTCATACCTCCCTCACCACTCCACCCCGACCTGCACTTAACAGGCATGTGACCCAGGCCTGAAGCATGACCCAAGCATAATCTACCAGGCTGAGTGGGCAGAACGAACCCAGTGAACCCAGTCAAAACTCTAGCAAAGGTGCCCCCAGCCACAGAGGTTTCTGGCCAGAAAAGTCACATCCCAAGTATTCCACAAGAGAAAATTACTTAAACACAAATAAAGACAATAAGAAAAGAAGAATAGAAGAGAGAAGTCTCTAAACAACCAGAAAACAATACATGAGATGAGAATACTAAGCCTTTATCAACAATAACAATGAATATAATTGGTCTCAATTCTGCAAGTGAAAGGCATAGAGTCCTTGAATGAGTAAAAACTAAGACCCTACTATAAGCTGTTTTTCAGAAACTCACTTCACCTAGAAGGATACATGTAGACTGAAAGTGAAGGGGTAAAAAAAGATATTCCATGTAACTGGAAGCCAAAAAAGAGCAAGAGTAGCTGTACTTATATCAGGTAAAATAGATGCCAAATCTCAGAATATACTCAGGTAAAATAGAATACAAATCTAAGCTTGTAAAATAATAGACTACACTAGGCCGGGTACGGTGGCTCACGCCTGTAATCCCAGCACTTTGGGAGGCCAAGGCAGTGGATCACGAGGTCAGGAGATCAAGACCTTCCTGGCTAACACGGTGAAACCCCATCTCTACTAAAAATACAAAAAAATTAGCCGGGTGTGGTGGCTGGCACCTGTAGTCGCAGCTACTCGGGAGGCTGAGGCAGGAGAATGGCATGAACCCAGGAGGCAGAGCTTGCAGTGAGCCAAGATCACGCCACTGCACTCCAGCCTGGG